>NW_024424453.1:32647871-32837573 GCF_017311325.1 Ursus maritimus
CACCGGGCCTGCGTTCTCCTACCAGATCCCCGGAGTTAGAAGGGCGCAGAACTTGGGGCCGGCGCTGTGCTGCGGGCTCCATTCTCCTGTCCCACCCCAGGCCAACTTAAAAGGCCATCCCAGCTCCAGGGCTCTCCGGGGGGTTGGCTAATAAAGCCACTGCTGTGACCGCATCACAGCTCAGCTTCCTCTCCCCCCCCTCACCCCGGTGCCCTCCTTTCCCCACAGGTGTTCCTGGGAGCACACCCCCTAAAAACTTCCTCCACCCAAATCTATCAGAGGCTGCTTCCTGGGGGGCTGCCCTGCAACTAAGCATTTCCCCATGTGACAGGGAAGTCAACAGAGGCTCCGAGAGGACAAGGGTGCCCAGTCAGTAATGGAGCTGGGCAAGAACGGGTCATGTGGAAGCTAGGAGGGGAGACTGGGCATGAAGAGGCCCCACGATCGGGCGGTGCCCACGTGTCATCGAGGTTGCTGTTGGGGGCGGCGGCGGTGGCGCTGAGGTCCAAAGTCAGCGGCCTGCACGGGTGGTTCGGGGCCCGGCGATGCCGGCCTGGCAGCCCCTCTGAGGGAGCCGAGGCATCCCCTTGTCGGCACGGGGATGCCGTTGTTGGGACGCAGGGCGTGGGTGGAGTAAGCTCTCAGCCCATCCCAGAGGGCTGTCTGTCTTTGGGCAAGTTATCAATCTCTCCAAGTCTCAAATTCCTCATCTCTCAAATAGGCGTCTGCCCCCAGGGCTGGGCTGCAACTCTGGGCCCCGTCACACTGTCACGGATGCCGAGAGCGCCCCCTGCGGTTGGGCGGTGTACGACCGTGGACGATTCTGTCCGTGCCAGGGTCTTCCCTGGACTCTTCTTTTCTAATGCAAACCCAGCTCTCGTCTCAGCAACTGCTCTTGCTAAGGAAGCAGAACTTGCGTGCGCCCTCGGGAAGCCCAGCCATCTCTGGTTTCCTGTAGAAGGTCACACCTAATCCACCAGGAGAACACACCAGCCACTTTCTCCAGGGACCGGCCAGGCTGTGGGGCAGAGGATTTGGGGCTGTCAGCACGAGCTGGTGGGGACGATCCCAGCCAACGTTTTCTGTCCTTCTGAGTCACCACAGGGACACCCGTCAAGTCACGTGCCTTCTAGGACTACACTGTCTTCTGTGTCCTCAGACAGGCCATGGTGACGTCACTCACTCCCCCTGCTGCCTGGGGGTCCCCATCCCCCCACAGCTGTCATGGGGGCTGCAGCCAAGTAGGGAGGAGGCCCTGACTCGAGTCTCCCTTTCCCTCCTCCTCTCTCTTGCGGAGGCATTCAGAAGCGGAGAAGCAGCTGGGGCCCAAGCCAGGGTTTGTATCGTCTGAAAGCGAAATGTTCCCAAGTGTGAAGGCACACTGCCCACAGGTACCTGCTGGGAAGAAACGAGCACACACCGAGGTGCCTGCCGCGTCTCTCACACTGTGGCAAGGTCTCGCATGTCCCTGAATCTCCAAAACAGCACTCTCCCTAGTCAGCTCATTTTATAGCATGATTTTATAGACGAGCGCATAGAGGTTCAGAGAGCTTGAGTAACTTGCCCGAAGTCACACAGCCAGAAAAGAGCATGCTGGAATGCAGACACAGCTGTTTCTGGCTCCACGCAACCCTTCCAGCCTCTCAGTCTTGGTGGACGAAAGGCTTTAGGCTCTCGCCCCAGCAGCAAGGAGGAGAAGAAACAAGGGGAGAGGCCACGCACCTTTGGAAGGGCTCAGCCCAACACATAAGCGCCTCCCCTTTCAGACTGTGATGCATCTGCTGGGTCAGGCATGTGACTCATTAGGCCAAGCAGTCAGTTAATGGAAATCCAGATTTAACTGCCATTAAAGATACTTGGGTTTGGCTTATTTAAAAAAAAAAAAAAAAGATCTATGCCAAAGCCTCCCTGACAGGCCTATTTTTAAAAAGATCAATAATGATAAAATTTGAACGGCAGTCCACAGGCAAGCCAAGAAAGGGCCTTATGCTATTTAACTCAGACCCTGGCCCCCAGACTTGAATGGGCATCGCACTCATCCAGAGGGTGCCTGAAGCACATCACTGGCCCCATCCCAGAGTTTCTGACTCAGGGCAACCTGGGGAGGGGAGGGAGACTTGGCATGTTTAACAAACTCCAGGTAAGGCCCATACTGCTAGTCCACGGGCCCCAGTCTGAGAAGCACTGAGCTAAGAGAAAGACACCCCCTGCCCTCCCGCGGCCCCCAGCTCTGCCCCTCATGGAGAGGCTTCCTTGTCTCCCTCCCCTCTTCACACCCACTCCCTTCACCATTCCCTTCTCCTCCTCCTTTAAGCGGAGGACCGGAGGACTGTCGGGGGTTTTAACAAACACAACAATTGTTCCAGATCCCAAGGCTCAACAAGGCAACGTCTCAGAAAGCAAGATGAGGAGAAGCAGGGACACAGCCACCCCTGGGACGGTGACAGCTTTTTGGGTTGAGGCTCTGAGGGCAGGTCTGTAACATCCTTACAGGCAGGCGGCCCAGCTGGGAAGCTGGATTCCTCATCTGGAGCGGTACCAGGGAAGAGCCTCTGAACAAACTAAGCAGACCGCACCAGTGCCGGGCCCTTCGCCAGCAGTGGGTCTGTGGCACGTGGGGGTGCCGCTGGCGCCCACACCGAGAAAGAGTCCCACTAGCTGTCCATGTGAGAAACAAGTGTGGAAAAGAAGAAAATCCTTCACTTGACAGCGGTGTGGGTCCAGAGTTCCATGTCGGGAAGGGCTAATGGATTTAATTCCCACATTTTAAAAACTGTCCGTTACCTGCCTCCACTTCAAGGAGTGTAGCCGGAAGGAAGACTTTGGTGTGGGAGAAATCATCTATTACCTTGGAAGGACTTTAATTATTTGCTTTGAAAGCCCCACTCACGTGCACACAAAGAGGTTTCTTTCAAATGCCGGAAAGTCTTGATGGGAGAATTTTCTCCACTTTGCTAATTAAAAGAGGCCTCAATCTGCTGTGTCCTTGGTGTGCCAGCCTTGTGGCCCCTTTTCTTAGATTTCAGAGCAGACATAATACGAATGTCCTGGGCTCACACATTTCATGACTCATACAAACAAAGGAAGAGAGTGTCTGAGGCAGAGGGAACGGCCAGAGCAAAGTCCCTGTGGCAAGAAGGGGCACAGAAGAGCATGAAGGCCTCAGTAGCTGGGGTGCAGAAAATGGGGACGGTGGCAGAAGAACCAAGAGGGGCCAGACCACACACGGCCCTGTGGGTCCCATGCAGATTCACATCTTAAGAACCACACAAAGCTTTAGAACCATTTTAAGCTGTGGGGGTGACATGATTCAGTGTGCTTTTGTACAAGATTCCCTTCGCTCCTAGTGGAGAACATACTTAGCAGCGACCTGTGGCCGGAGGATTAGAGTTGTTGAGCACAGGATGGTGGCGAGAAGTGGAGGGATTCAAGTTCCTAGTACCTAAAACAGACGTGTCTTGAGGAGAGAGTGACCATGGCAGTGAGGAGACGGGGAGTCAAGGATGAGCCCTGGGTGGGTGGGTGCCTCTGGACAGTGGTGGTGCCCTTGTTCTAGATTTCTAGTACTGAAAAGGCCGGTGCAGGAATCGTCAACTCAGGCACTCAGATTTCTCATTCTGGGGATGAATGAGATTTTCTAAGGAAGACCAGAGAGTGAGAGAGAAATGGGGCTGGGTCTGAAAACCTGCTGGAAAACCAGAACAACGTGGGGTCAGAGCCGAGAGGAAAAGCTGCGTCAAGAGGCAGAGGGCGGTCAACAGCGTCAGTGCTGCGGGGACTCAGGCACGGTGAGGACTTGCGGGAGTTACTGCCACGGCCACCGGGGCACCCTCAGCTCGTGGGAGCCGGCTGCCCACCCGAGTCAGCAGCTGAGCCACTGGCCAGGACTGTGCGAGGGAGACAAGCCATCTGGCTGCGAAGTCCCCCCTCTGGGACTCCACCAGTGAGTGAGGTGACCTCTCCAGGTCACACAGAAAACCTGTGCTCGACGGGAGCCAATCCTATGAATGAGCAGAAAAAGAAGTCCTTCAAAAGAGAAAGCAGCACCCATTGTAGTGCAGCTGATTGGGCTTGGAAGGGTCTACCGACCAGCAAGTCAATGGCTCCATCCTCTGGGTTCTCCCCGAGGGAAGTCGGTCCACCTTCTTACAGCGGCTTTAAAGCACTACCTCTAAAATCTCCTGCTTGTCCCGCCGTGAGCCGCACAGCCTTCCTACCAAAGTCAAACCCTGAGTCTCTCGTTTGGGAACCGCCCACATCCCCCACCGGGAAGAGCTGGCAGGAAAAGGCAGCACCGCCTCCTCTTAGGGCCCGAGCTGGCGTGTTTTGGCGTCTGACGGCAGCCTGGCCTGTGCTGGTGCTGTCACTGTGAACGCACGCGGTCCCGAGGAGCCCAGGGCCAAGCTGCAGCTAACAGTGGTCCGGGGGAGATCCATCTTCCAGCCGGCGGCTGACTGCTCCTGGTGGTTAATGGTGACTTCAGCAGTTGCCTTCTGGCCCTCTGCTGCTGTCACCTGTCACATTAGCGTCTTGGAGCTGAGACAGGGACCTTCCTCTGCATTCTACACCATCTGGCTTCAGGTCGCCATCTCCTTGGCGTTCCTCCCAGGAGCCCCCCCCTCCCAGCCCCTTGGGTTTGCCGGCTGGCAAGGGGCTACTACAATCTGTTCACTTGCTTGTTGCTCCTGTCCAGGCTCCGTGTCCAGAGAACATGAGGAACTAAGGGGGGAGCATGGGAAGGTGCCAAGCGCGAGGAGCGGAGCAGGTCCGTCAGGCTCTGCCAGAGAGCACTGCCTTGGCCATCAAAGGCAGCTCGGGCTGGCTTCAGGTGACTCCTGACTTGGGCTTTCACACGTTCCCGACTCCCCCACCTCTTCCTGAGCAAATGGCGAATCACCCACCAGCCGCAAAGTGTGCGGGTGCGAAGCATCAGAATCATCTGACGCGAGGGAAGCACTTGGGTTTGCCTCCTGGAAACACGGGGAAACGTCTCAGAGCAGCACAGTCTCTTGGCATGACTGGGTTTTCCAGGTCATGTGCTGTCCTGTGAGGGGAGGAAGGCCCTCCGGCAACCCCCAGGACAGCCTGGCCTGAGGACTCTGCCACGGATGGTGGCTGGCCTCCGTCCTTACCAGCCACTGTCACTGAGAGGCCTTCGGGCCGGGGCATGTCAAGAAGGAGCTCTGGCATGGTCTCTCTGTCAAGATCACCAAACTTCTGATGTCCGGAGGGATACAACGGGCTGCAACCAGAGCTCATCATGAGATGAAGATACAGAGAAGCTGGGCACGAACTCAAGCCCTCGCACCCCCTGGTTAGAGGGCAGCTGACCTCATGTCCCTATTTTTAGTTTAGTGGGAATATCTGGTCTACGTGAGTGTCCCACAGAACGGTTCTACTCTGCTCTCCGGCCTGACAGACAAGATCCCCCAGCGCCCTCCAGCACTCCCATCTGTTTTCGGCAGCCTCAGGTGTGACTCCCTTTGCCAAGGGGCTCAGGTGTTCCTCTGAGAGCCCTTGGAAGCTGGAGCTGGCTGCCCACCCAACTGCTACAGAAAATGCAGCTGCAGATGGAGCCCTGCCGAGGAAGGCCGAGGAAGGCCGGGGAAGGCCGGGGAAGGCAATCAAGGGCGCTTACCTTTGATTCCTTCTTCTTGATTTTCTGAGGTAGACACGGTCTCTGAAGAAAGACAATCTGCTTGGTGGATACATTCCCCTCCCTGCAACACACGCGGAGCTGAGAATGAGCTGTTACACCCGGGGGGCCCCCAACCCCACCGCTGGGTCCGTCCCTAAGGTTGTTGGGGCTGAGCGCCCACAGAAAGGAAAGCCGCCAGTGAACAGTGAGAGGTCAGAAATCAAGAAGCACTCCCCCTAGCCCAGGCCACCCCCCTTGCTTCCAGGGGGCTCTGCTAGGGGCTCCACAAAAGCTGTGCAGGCATGTCTGCCAAGTCAGCTTCATAGCTGCGTGCTCCCCTTCCCTCAATGTGAAATAACAGCTGGCATCTTGGCCAAATGATGATAAACTGGCTTCTTTAGTGAATCTCAAGAGGTGGAAGGGCTCTTCCAAATCTGTCTTTGGTAATGAGCCAAGGAGAGGTCAGCGTGGCCCGGGACGGGGGCGAGGCTCTGCAGAAGGCTGGCTGAGCACAGGGGTGCGGCCTCGGGCCTCACTGGCCCTCGCTGGGCCCCAGGCAGCCAGGTTGCTCAGGCGTGCTCCTCATTTTCATGGCACAGAGAGCATGCTCCCCCTCGGCCCCCACAGAGCTGCCTTGCAAGATGGCAGAACTATTTGTGAAGGAGATCACTGTCTTCTCTGCGGAGGCAAGCGCCACTGCATGGAATGTCGGAGGGAAAAGGGGGAGAAAATGAACATATTTTGTGCTGGGGCTGGGCTGGGTGATTTCACACATCATGGCTCATTTAAGCGTCACCACAGAGCTCCAAGGAGTGGGACCACTGCCTGTCTGTAAAGACAGGAGACAAAAGCTCCCTTAAGGAGCAGGCTTGAGATCACACGGTGAGGATTCAGGCTCAAACCTGCCTGGTTCCACGCGCTCTCCACTCCACCACGAGGAGGCGTGTATGGCACAGGGGAGTGGAGGAGTAGGGGCCATTACTGAGCAGGTATGAGAGGGAGACAGAGACACATGTCTGTACCCTCTGGGTTTACACGGCTCAAAACGAGCTGGGGCTTCACATTCAAATCTATTCTCATCACGACTCTTGCCCTTTGGAGTGGGTGGTGGAGCAGACATTCTTCTGACTTACAGACAAGGAAATACATTCAGAGAAGCTATAGGACTGGACCAGGATGGACAGTTAGCAAGTGGAAGGGTCTGGACTTGGGTTCAAGCCTGCAGGTCCCAAATCCAGGATTCTTTCCACCCCTCCACATTACCCCATACCCACAGAAGTCTTGGCTGTGAGGCAGCATGGAGGCTCCCAACGGCCCGGGGCCCAAAGGTGGCCGCAGACTGGTGCCCGGTAGTGTGCAGACCCACTGTGGCCCAGTGTCAGGAGGGATTCACGTGGAGAGCCCAGATGGCCTCAAGGAGGGACCCAGGAAGGCACGGATCATCCCCGTCATTCTCCACCCTCAGTCTGGGCTCTGTGGCTACACAGCCCTGCTGTCCCTCCCGGATCACCAGCCTCACCTCGTGCTGCCATCACCCCGTAATGGTGAGCGTGCAGGACGACTCGGGGAAGGTGGAATACTGAGGGCCATGGGACAGGGCATCCCTGCAGGTCAGCGAGGAGACTGCCTGGTGTAGGAGGAGCTCCTGACTCTGGAGACTGAGGTTCTAGTCCCAGTTCTGCCACTTACTGGCTGTGTGGCCTTAGGTATGTGACAGAGCCTCTCTGAGCCTCAGTTTTCTCACCTATAAAATGGGAATCCTATCTATGCTTATAACCCCCAGGGTAGTTAGGAGGATTTGTTTAGATAAGCTCGAAATACAGATGGAAGGCCTTTCAGGGTTGGTATGACTGGGACACGCCCGGGAGGTCAAGGAATGGGGGGGGGGCTGGGCTCAGGTGGACAAATGCCCCTAAATGTGAAACTGTAGGGAGTGCCACAAGCCAGGGCCAAGACTGCAGTCTTTACACCCTCTCTGTGGGACCACTGGCCAAGGGCCATGATCTTGGGTGAGTCCTTCAACCTCCCTGCCATAGCTTCCTCAGCGGTAAAATGGGTTTACTGAAAAGATTCCACCTTGTAGGACTTTTTTTTGAGGACTAAATGAAATTTTACACGCAAGGTACCTACCCAAGCCAGCACAGGGCACATAGTAGGGGCTCAATTTCTTTTGTACCTGAGAGCCCTGGGCGCCCTCAACCCAGGAGGCTCATCTTTGACATGCCTGGCAGTCACGATTCACTGGCCAAGACTCCCCATGTGGGAAGAGGGGTGCAGGGGAGGTTGTGGTTAAGAACCTGAGATCCCAGCTCTGCCACTTCCCAGCTGGAGAGTCTGGTCACCACACCAGCCTCAGAGGCTTGTCACAGGACTAAATAAGTTACGTGGAGTGTGCAGCGCAGGGCAGGTGCTGAGTAATAACGATGATGATGGGGCCTGTCGTTACCTGGTAGTCTTGACGACGGGAGTTGGTAGCACACAGGTGAGCTGCCAGCCATAGGCCGCCAGGGAGTTCAGCAGGGGCACGTAGTCGGTCTGCACCTCGACACCCTGGGGGAGAAAGGCCACTGTGAGGGCTGCGGCTGCCCCGAGTCAACACCTGAGTGACGGAGCGGGGACCGTTCAATTAGCCAAGGCGACAGAGCAGGCAAGAGGCGGGGCGCCCTGCAGCCCGGAGGTCCCGCTCTGCTGACGCTTACGGACTTCAGAGCCAAACTGCCGGCGTGGGATTTCTTTCTGGGTCCCGACTCAGGCTATGCAGTCAGCAAGGAATTAGAGCCAAAGGATTAATGCATTAGTTTGGTTTTATTCTTGTGTGGACGAAGAGCCTCTCTGGAGTCTCTCTGGAGAAGCCCAGTCACCTTGACTCAGAGCTGAATTCAGGGCAGATGGCAACACACACTGAGGATTTCAGAGCGTGTGGTGGGGAGTGAGGTTATGTTTCATAAATGATCAAGTTGTTCGCATCCAGCCATGGCAGCAACACAGACATGTGCACACAAGCGCACACACACACACACACACACACACACACACACACACGGAGCTGCACCTGTGTCACGCAGACTGACACAAACGGGTTAATGAGTGAGGCCTGTGTTTTATTTCAAATCCGTGTGTGCGTGTGGTGGGGGTCTCTGACTTGCCATTCCATTTGGAATCTCAGTCCTGCCCCCATGGGAGGCCACCGTACTGCGAGGCCACTGCCCTGGGGTCCACGTCTCGCTCTCTCACTGCAGCGGGCCTCATTTCTCCCTCTGGGCTCCTGGAGGACATTGGAGGTGCGGCCCCCACCCTGCCCACTGTCTACAACGGATTCCCCGTCCTATGAGGCTGGCTTCAGAACTACAGAAAATCTCAAACAGGTGTCCAGATTCCTTCCAACCAAGGCTAGTCAGCGAGAATTTCAGAGTGGTGGGTACAAAGGGGACGGAAGCCACAGTCCTGCTGCTGGAGTTCACAGCCAGCCGAGGAACAGCACAGACATGCAAGTAATGGGAATAAAAAATGGCCTACGGGCAGGGCCACAAGGCTTCGAGGGTCAGCAGAAGAGGAAGGATGCCAGCTGTGGTCAAGGCAGGCTTCCCGGGGTGCAAGGGCTCAGAAGATATTTGACAGGTGGAGTTGGCGAAGGGGCATTCCAGGGGGAGAACCGCAGCATGTATGACAGAAGATCACACTGGGCCCAGAGCACAGAGGAAGGTGGGCTTCACTTGGGGGCGGCACTGCTCACAAGGGGACCATCGGTGGTGAGTGGCTGTCCTGCTGGAGGCCTTTTGGGAATAGAACCAGCTCGTCTGGCTGCTCTGGGCTAGGGGACTAGAAGAGAGATGTGCCTTGCCTCTTCAAATGGCTTTTAAAACCCCTAAAGCTGGGCACCCCTCCCAGTGTGCCTACCAAGTTGCCTGAACTCCTGGCAAGTAATCGATCCTTTGGGAGCCTGTTTCCTCAACTATAAAAAGTAAGTCTTGGCCTACGACAGTGGTGCTCAAAGTGTGGTCCCCTAGCCAGCAGCACTGGCATCACCTGGGAACTTGTTAGAAATGCAGAGTCTTGGGACCCTGCTGAGACCTACCAGATCAGAAACGTGAGGGTGGGCCCTGAATCTGAAAAGAACCTTCTCAGTAGTTCTGATGCACAAGTCGGAGAAACACTGCCTGTTATCAATAGGTCTCTCTCTCTAAGATAGATAGATAGATAGATAGATAGATAGATAGATAGATAGACAGATTTATTTATTTATTTATTTATTTGGGGGGGTGGGGAGGGGCAGGGGAGAGAGGAGGAGAATCTTAAGCAGACTTTGTGCAGAGCCCAGAGCCAGACATGGGGCTCCATCTCATGACCCTGAAATCACGACCTGACCCGAAACCAAGAGTCAGATGCTCCACTGACCACGCCACCCACGTGCCCCTCAATTAGGTCTCTTCTGATGACAGAAGAGTCTGCAATTCTGTGGCCAAAGTCAATCAGTTGTTACCTCAGAGCTAACCTTCCCCATCCTTCTCTACGTGAGAACGGATAGTAGAGGGCCCTGAAAGGCCCAGCTCTAAAAGGGAATTGGGGTGAGGAAGGGGAGAGGGAAGGTGAAGGACGGACAGGCTAAGGAGGGGGAAGAAAGGAAGGGGCCTTAATAAAAGAAGTGGGAGGGAGCAGGAAGGGAAAGGAGGAAAGGAAAGAGGGGTACGAGTATAATCACTTGATGGGAGGGTCAGGAGGGGCCCCCATTCTAACGCCTTCTCTGAAGCCCCCACTCAGGCCTAGGGAGGGCAGATGACCCAGTGACACCCCTTTCTGCCCAGCCCCCTGGCCACAAGGGGAACTCCCTTCCACACCAGCTGGCGGGCCCTCACCACCTGCTGGGGCTGCTTTATCCTGACAACCCTGCCCCCATCCCTGCAGCCCCGATTTCAAGAAGGGAGGAAAAAAGTGTGAAATCCACACTCTCAAGCTTTGCGAGGTTATGATTACTTGGGCCGATCAAGAATAACCTTCCCACTTTATCAAGCACTGTGACAAACCCGCCACAATCAGACAGTAGCCATGGCAACTAGGACAAGCTTTGGCGCCTCACAAAGCCCTGAGTGGCAGAATGGAGTCCTTTTATTAGTGACTGTGGCCCGGGCTGGGTTTTCTCCGCGGGCACCCAAGAGCAGCGAGACAATGGACAGCCCCCCGCTGCAGCCTGACCTGCCTGCTCAGACGGGCCTGGCCCGGCCTGCCTCTATTTTGCTCTATTTTATTTCGTTTTGTCACTCTCTTAAAGAGAAAGACAGCAGGCTTTCTCCCAACAGTTTTTCCCCTCAGGGTAGGGGATGTCAGCCAGAGGGTGCAGACACACAAAGACTCAAAGGAAAAGAGAAAACACAGCAAAACATAACCCTGCCTGAGAGAGCTGAAGGTTCAGTCTCAAGTGCTAGTATCTGGCTGTCACGTGGTGAGGCGAAAAGGAAAATACAAATGGTAGGGGGTTAGGCGGCAGCCCTCTGGCCAACTCGCCCGCCCTGTCTGGGGTGGTCTTGATTTAATTAATGGCAAATGCGGTTTTCGTAAGCATCTATCAAAGCCCGTTTGAGTATTATCGATACTGTACGAAGATGGCATTTCTAGAATATGACATGAGCCCCATGCAGTCAGGGGAAGAGGCTTTCAAGTCCATTAGCTCAGAAAGGTGGTAGAAAACCTATCCGGATGGAGGCTCCCTTTGATCTGCTTTCCTGTGACACTCCAGTGAGGACAGAAAAGCACAGACAGCACTCCAAAGACAGCCTGCTTATCAAACGGAAAGACATTTCTTTCTGGAAGCAGGAGCACAAAGTTTAATTAACTCTCCACTCTCCTGTGTGGGTCCGTAATCTCCCATCACACCTGGAGTGCTAAAAAAATGGAGCATGTCCTGCGGTTTTTCAACTCGTGTAAAAGGAATTCATTTGTATTTATGGCTCTTTTCTCCCTTTGTTCCCCATAATTTCTCCAGTGGTTGCAAATCAACTAAGGAAACAGACATCCAACACGACTTTCCCTTACCGTCCAAAACTCATGACAACAGCGTGTTGAGTTTACTAAGAAACGCCTTTGTCTTTTGATCATTTTTAAAGATCCTCCACGCAGGGAAGTAATTAGGAGGTAACACACTGGTCCAGTGAGAAAGTTTGTATCCTGAATGTCAGTTTGCTCTTCTCTTTTCTCCTGTTTCAATCTGTGGAAGCAATCTGGGAGAAAAGCAGTTTCAAAGAAAAGACTTGGCTCCTTCCACACGACTGTGCAAATGAAGAGAGGAATTTAATTTCCCATATCTGGAAAGTGTGCGGGACCAGCACTGGGATGGTCTCCATGCCTGAAAACAGGGACTGGGGAATGTTTGCCTCTATTCCTGCCTGCCACCCGGCTGGGCCCTCACCTTTCACGGAGAGGGCGTGCGAAGGTACAGCCCTGAAAAAACACATGTATGGCTTTTGAAAAATTGCTGCCAAAACACTAACGCCCAACACCTATTGGCAGGGTACGCGCATAGTACTGTTTCTTTACTTATCAATTTTAGATATCCTTTGATTTCCTACCATGGGAAATAAAGGCTTCACATTCCCACACACATTTCTTACTTCCTCTTTCTTAGTGCCCCCAAATGGTCATAGTGTAATTCTAATCAAATCAGAAGTTAGTGTTTGTGTTATTACAACTTTGCAAATGTTGCTCAATGCCGGGTCAAGTAATGCACTGTGACTATGCCTTCTTTTTCACATGGTCCTTTATTTTTCCTGGAGTTAATCATGTCCTCAATTTTTTTTTTCATGTGTCTAGTTGTATGTGAGCCCATCACTAATTTATTCTATATGCTCCAACACCTCTATTCTATGCCCATCAATAAATATACCATGTGCCTCAGTATATTAGTTCTGTTTTTTTTCTCCACTAGCGACATCACTTCTGGAGCTTTCTGCACCCTTTCTCCTATCCTGATCTGGCTGCTTTCCATGCCTGGGTTCTTCTCCCACTGCTGTCTAAGGCTGGTGTCTTCTCTTTCTTGGTTTCCTCCACATTTTGCTGGAGTGCAACCTCCAGTGGCTCCCTAGGAAACAAATGCCCTGAAGTCATTTGAATTTGTGTGTTCATAAAAGTGTACAGAAGTCTGGGCTGAAATCTACTTTTCCATTAAGATTTTTCAAGTACTGCTCCACTGGCTTCTGGAGATCAGCACTGCAATTGGGATATCTATTTTGATTGCTAATAGTTTGTAACCTGTTGCACTTTGTAAGCTTTTAGGATATTTTCCCCCATGAAGTTTCAGAATTTCACAACGTGCCTTGGTGTGGGTCGTTTTTACTCATAGGGCTATATACTTGATGGCCTCGCCATCTGAGGATTCTTGTCCTTCACTTCTGAAAAGTGTTCTTTTATTTTCTCTTGACAGTTTTCCTTTCCCCCATTTTCTCTCTTCTTTCTGGATCTTCTATAAGTCAAAATGGAGGACTAATATTTTCATGTTACTACCCCTGCCCTTACTCTTTTTATTTTCCTTCTGAAAGATTTCCTTTCTCTTTCAGCCTTTTTATTACCTTTTTAAATTTTCTGCAGCCCTATTTTTAAGACCCAAAAGGTACATAGATGGGAGCTAGGACTCTTACCATAATACATAAGGACTTTAAACCAATGCCCCGGTTGTCAGCTTTGCAATTCACTTCCCACCATCCCACGGTCATTTATGCTTTGAAAACCAGAGCTCTTCTCACATGGCTCCTTGTACATTCAGGTGGCAGCTTCCTGCACTTTGCTAAGCCAATTAGCATCCCTATATCTACTTTCCGTTTCTAAAAAATGTGTTGAAATCATTCCTCTTCTCCTTTCTCCCAATCTTTTTGTTTTTGTGGCTATCTTACCTATCTATTCATTTGTCTGTCTATCTATCTAATCTATCTATCTATCTATCTATCTATCTATCTATCTATCTATCTATCTACAGTCAGTTTTCATTATTCATGGGAGTTTTGTTCTAGAATGCTGCCACAAGAATTACTGAACACTCTGACCAATGCTCCAGCGGAAATACAGGATTAGGTTTCTTTGAACTTCTGATGACAACACCTTCACCGCCTGATCAATACAGAACCTTGTTTTATGTGTGTTTCTGTTTAAAGGCACCTTTTAAAATATATCTTGTTGATTCATTAACTTTGAACTCACGGCCAACAGCACTAGAACTCAAGCCTGAACAAAACTTATCTAACATGTGTCTGCTCTATAAGGCCCACTGCAGCTTTCTTGTGCCTAGGAACACCAGACAGTTCCTGAGCATTAGGCTTGGGGCCCCTTTAAACAGCACGATCACCAATGAAAGGTGCTTATGTGAAAAATGTGGCACTAAGTAGACTGCAAAGCGGACACTTGTTTCTGAAACAAGAAGGCAGAGTGTCACCTCAACTGGGAACATGAATGTCAGCGAGTCCAATTTTTTGCCACTCTGCATATGCCTGCAAGTGACAGTGAAAGCACCAAGAGAATTGATTTGCGGATTACAAATAAATTTAAGCAAGTAGGATTTGCAAATACAGAATCCATGAATAGTGAGAATTGACTCTATCATCTATCTATCTACATGCCTACCTACCTACCATTGATCATTCCTTTTGTATCATTTCACTGGGATTTTTCAGAAGAAATAGATGTCTGTATCCAACTCCCCACATTGAACACAGCTTTATTATTTTAATGAGCCAACTGGAAGCCCTTTCTAACTAACTTAGAGTCTGGAAGCCCTAAAGTAAAAATAATCAATTTGGTGACATAAAAACCCTTCTGCAAGACAAACGACAAGATGGGAAAACATTTGTAACTCCTATTACAGACAAAAAAGGAAGAGCTCCTAAAATCTGATTTAAAAAAAATCCAGTAATCCAAGTTTTAAAATGGACACAAACAGGAAGAGAGTCACCAAAAAGGAAATTCAAATGGCCATTAAGCACACTAAAAGACAGCACATCCCACAATAAGAGAAATGTGATCTAAAACTACTGAGATATGTATTTTCACCTATCATATCGGTAAAAGCCCAGAAGTTTGACAACTACTTTGTTGACAAGGCTGTGGGGAAGTGGGCATTCTCATACACCTGTGGCAGGAAGGCAAACTGATTCAACCTCATAGAGAACAATTTGACAGTATCTCTCAAAATTGCAAATACATTTACCCTTTGACACAACAATCTCACTTCTGGGAATTTATATATATATATACATATATATAATATATATGTATATATATATGTATGTATATACATATATATGTATATATGTATATACATATATGTATATATATGTGTATATACATGTATATATATGTGTGTATATATATGTATATATATGTGTATATATATATATGTATATATATATAGTGACAAATGTACAAAGTTATTCACTGGAGAACTGTTTGCAATAGCAAAACATTAAAGATATACCCAAGTGTCCATCAATATTAGGCTTGCTAAATTAAACTATGTTTTATGCACATGATGACTTGGGCGCCTGGCTACTGGCTGATCACATGTTGAACCAAGGCGGGCAGGACAAGGAGGACACTGAGAGGGAGTGAATCCATTTTAGTCATGCTGAGTTCGAGGAACAGTGGAAGGTCCAGGAGGCAGCTAGATGAGATGGAGCCTGTGGTGGAAAGAATATGTTCACCTGCTCCCCCAAATATGTCTATGTCCTAATCCCTGGAGCCTGGGCCTATGTCACCTTCTTTGGTAAAAAAGATTTGGCAGATGTGATGAAGTTAAGGATCTTGAGAAGAGATCACCCAGGTGGGCTCAATGTAATCAAAAGAGTCCTTCGAGGAGAGAAGCAGACCCTGGGGGATTGGGGGAGGGTGGTCGGTCAGTCAGGGAAGGAGGTATGAGGACAGAAGCAGAGGTCCGAGTAGACTGGCCCTGAGTAGGATGACCTCTACATGTTGAAAAGCCAAGGAACAGATTCCCTCCTACAGTCTCCAGAGAGAATGCAGCTCTGCCACCACCTTCATTTCAATCCCCTAAAACCCATTTTGGACTTCCGACCTCCAGAACAGTGAGAGAGTAAATTCCTGTTGTTTTAAGCCCACAGCAGCAACAGGAACCTAACACACAGTTGTTAAAGGCAGGCAAAGGTAGGATGAAACTAAAGAGCTGGAGGGGATAGCCAACACTTGGTAGCAGCGAACTCAAGGAGCCCTGAGGTTGGCCGAGGACAGGATCTCCAGGTGGGGCGGTGAGTGGAAAATAAAGAAAACACAGAACTGGTGGAGAGAAATCATCGCTTAAGCAGCCAGGGTGGGAAACAGGTTTAAGGAGAAAGATTCACACCATCAAATGTCACAAGAGGGCAAGCAACACAACGCCCGAAGGACTATTTCTGCAGTTGACAGCGAGGTCTTGGGAGACCACGGCCATGACATTTTAGGAGGGAAATGGCAGATGGCAAGAGGTTGAGCACGTGGCTGGTAGTGAAGACGAGACAGGGTGTAAGTGTGCTGTCAGGAAATGTGGGTTTGCCTGGACTGTGCCTGGGCGCAGCGGGGACTCTGGCCACAAGGGCGGGTGGAGGAGTCCTGCCCTCATGTGATGGAAAGTAGAGACCCAAAGGCATGGCAGGAGGGAAATGCCAAGGAATGTTTCATCTCTATTTATCCAGTGGTAAGTGGACACCATTAACACTGGGCCAGTCTTGCAGAAAACTCAGCGAGTCCTTCAGTATCGCAGAGGACAGGGCTACACTCGTACCACTCCATTCATGAAACTCCACACTTAGTCAACCTGGTTCTATGCTGGGCGCCTGCGAAGCCTCTCCTCCTGCGGCGGGAGATCACGGTCTGGGGGGTGTGGGGAGACTAACGCCATTCCCCCCACGAGATGGAAGCCACCATGAGCTGTGCTGGAGGGAAGGACAGAGGAAGGAACGACTTGCCCCTCCGCTTTCTCTGGGGAAAGGGCAAATCCCTGTGAGGCCAGCTGGGGCTGCAGCAGCCCTGCCTCCCAGGCCCTCATCTTCCATCCTCCCCTGGGCCTCCTGCGGGACGCAGCCTCTGCCAGCCGGAGGGAGGGGCAAGGACGCTGGGGCCGGCTGGAGATGTTGTTTTCCTCTTTGTTTTACACACAATGCCCCAGAAAAACATTTTCCTGATATGTAATTAGGCCAACATAATAGAGTCTAAGAAAGCAGTCCGTCTCATTTTAGACAACTTTGGCTTTCATAACGTTCAAAGAGAATATGTTAAAAAAAAAAAAAAAAAGCTTAGTTCTCAGATGTAGAAAAGGGGGCAGATGAAATGCAGGCAGTGTAGAGAGCCTTCCATCCCAAGACTCTTTACCCACCCCTGCTGCTTAATTCACATCTTTGCCTGATTTTCTCCACCATGCAAGAAAGGTAACCGACTCTGGAGCCCTTTGAGAGCCCAACAAGATAATAATGATAGTTGTTATTATTATTTGAGATGCACTATTTGCAAAAATGGCCTCAATTATTGCTTCCCTATACCCAGGCCTCTTTACAACATAACTCTGCATAAAGAGGGAGAGTCCGTTTCTCTACCCCTTGAATCCAGGCTGGTCTAGTGATTTTCTCTGACCAACAGAATATGGTAGATGTGACCTTGTGGGAGTTCTGAACCTGGGCCTCAAGGGGCCTTGCTGCTTCCACTTGCTCTCGTGGAGCCCTGCTGGCGCTCTGAGGATATGCCTAAGCTAGCCTGGTGGAGGATGGTGGGCATATGAGAGACGCCATCTTGCACCCGTGAGCTGCAGCAGAGACATCTGTGGGAGCCCAGCAGGGATTAGTCAAGCCTAAGCCAGAGCAGCAGTCACCTGGCTGATCTGTGGGCTCACTAGCAGTAACAAAGGGTTGTTATTTTAATTTGCTAAGAATTGATTATTTTCTTCCACAGTAGGAGCTAACTGCCCTATTCTTATTCCTCTGGAAGAGCCAGATGCCCAGCCAAACATCTCGAAGGAAGACCATCGTGAAAGTCACCTGGTCTAACTTGAGAGAAATCCAACATAATAGCTGCGACTGAATGGAATTCATGTCTTTTAATTTTTCACCACACTCAAAGCTGGCACACCCAGCCTTCACCTCCTCTATGCCAGCCACTCTGTGACCTTGCATTACACCTGCAGCCCTGAAGTCTAATTGGTGATAACCTACCATGCGGCCCAGCACTGCTGCCAGCATACCCTGGGAGGGAGAGATAAATGCCCCCTGGGGAAGAGCAGCCCCGCTCTAGACACTGCTCTGGCTTCCCCTAAAGTACCACGCACGCCAAGCTGGCAGGAAAACCACACCTGCATGGGCAAGATAACACTCTCCTGGATGCGAGCACAAGCAGGGCGATTTGGTCCTGGTACACGTGGGTTTCTCTGAAGTGCCATCCGCGGAAGGCGGGAAGGGGCTGTGGGGTGGCAGGCGATGACATGCCACACATACTATCAGAGCTGTCTGCTGACATGCACCTGCCCGAGCAGGATGAGAACCCCAAGAGGCACGTTACAATTCTGGACTCAGGGATTATGCTGGAGGCTGGACATTTTGAGGTCCAGGGGGTGACAACTGGGCAAACCCTGGCCGTGGGTGGGGACAGCCGCTGCCACAGTTCTGAGTGCAAACAGTTAAGCATCTCAGAGCTGCTACACCCCGTTGGCTACTCAGCGGGACCTCATACTGTCGCAGCATGGGACTTACGTCCTCCAGAAGCTGACATTTCACACACATTCTGAATGCATCAGGGGTGAGCATGTCCTCTCCAGCAGACTTGGAAGCAGCTTTGTTTGATAACAATTAAACAAGAAACGTCTTCTCTATTCAGGGACTTGCCAAGTCCCTCCCACTTGCGTTGATGAGCAAGGAAATTAGGCTTTCTGGGAGTAAATAGGAATTGCCACTTTATTACTCCCTCTTTAGACACTTTGACGTGGATGGAGGATCATTTTCTAACCTTTCTTTTTATTTTTTCACCTTATCTTCTACCTGGAAAAGAGAGGATTTAAAAAGAGCTTTTCCACAGGATATAATTAAAGGTATTTACTTTGGAGCTGGGGGCCAGAAAGTTTGTCAGCAAAAACTCTAGAACTTTTTAAAAAATTACTTTATTTTTTTAGAGGTGGGGAGGGGTAGAGGGAGAGAGAGAATCTTAAGCAGGCTCCACACCCAGCACGGAGCCTGACTCGGGGATCAATCTCACAACCCTGAGATCATGACCGGAGTCAAAATCAAGAGTCAGACACTTAACTGACTGAGCCACCCAGGTGCCCCCAAAACTCTAGAAATTTTAAGACCACATCAAAATTATCACCTTCCTCTACAATGGAGTCCTGACACCTTACCAATAATCATAAAACGCTAATCCAAAAGATGGCCCTGAACAAAGGTTGGTTCAAAATCTTAATAGAAGAGGAAACGGAAGGAAAGGGTTAGTCCACGGTCACTGCACAAACTAGCAACAAACACAGCGACGCAAAGCTGGGTGTCTCAGTGTGCTGGGCTACATCAGCCTTGGGTTCCCTCTGAAAAGAAAGTGGGTAAGACCTCGATGCTGTGCAGTGCTCAACACAACAGATTCTCTCTCCCTGACTTTCTCCACCTGGTGAATTCAAGGTGCCACAGTCCCACTTCGGCATTCGGTCAATATTCTCTTCAGTCAATTTTCTCTTCCCAGTGACCCAATTGTCAGCATCTTGTTGCTATGGTTACCATGATTCCAACTCAGCCATCTCTCCCCGTGCTCCCTTCTCCCTCAGGCTAAATTATGTTGCAGGGATCCCACAGCACGTCCTCTGAGGACTCCACTCCTAGTAACTGGACTTCTAATTGGACATCCAAGAAAAATAGCCAGCCTTCAGGACACGTCCGATCCCTGACTGTCCAGTAGCCCCATCCCATGAGTCCTTCCATTCTCCCTGGCTCCCTGCTCCACTACAACCTAGAGGTAAATCCACCACAGCCTGCTGCTCCAGGGTTCCCATCAGCATCTGCACAGCGGCTCACCAAAGGACGAGCTGATGAAGAGCAAACCGAAGTCGAAAAAATGAAAATGATCCCCGAGAGACTGGCCAACTCTACTTGGTGTCCTCTAAAAAAAATCTCCCCATCACCCGCTGTCCTCTGCCCTATCACTTATCTTATTGCTCACTACTTGGCACAGACTGGTCTACTGATTTATTGCCCTTTCCTTCACAGGAACGCGATCTCCACAAAGGCAAGGATTTTAGGACGCCTGGCTGCTCAGCTGGTTGAGCATTTGCCTTCGGCTCGGGTCCCTATCCCAGGGTCCTGGAATCGAATCCCACATCGGGTTCCTTGCTCGGCGGGGAGCCTGCTTCTCCCTCTGCCTGTCACTCCCCCTGCTTGTGCTCTCTCTCTCTGACAAATAAATAAAATCTTTTTAAAAAAGGCAAGGATTTTTTTATCTCTTTGCCGATGAATCCCAAGTATCTAGGGAAGTGTCAGGCACGAGTGAGTGCTCAATAAATAGTCGTGGAGTAAATGAATGAATGCACCTGCCGCTGCACTTTTGGGGCAGCTTCTGCTGTTGCTGTCCTATATTCTCAAAGTGTTATAAAAATTGCTGTAAATCACATTCAACATTGATGAAACATGAGTTTACCATTAAAAAATGTCAGTTAGGGGCGCCTGGCTGGCTCAGTCGTTAAGCGTCTGCCTTCGGCTCAGGGCGTGATCCCAGAGTCCTGGGATCGAGCCCCACATCAGGCTTCTCTGCTGGGAGCCTGCTTCTTCCTCTCCCACTCCCCCTGCTTGTCTGTCTCTCACTGGCTGTCTCTGTGTCAAATAAATAAATAAAATCTTAAAAAAAAAAAAAGAGTCAGTTAATCTGCCAGGAGGGTGTGATACCATTCTCCTGAGTATTCTGATGCGGAAGCTGGAAGTATGTTCTTGTATGAAAATTAAACACGCAGAGTCACATGCTGGTCACCAATCATTAAGGCCATTGGATGTTTTAGCAAAGATTATCTGGTAAATTTTTATACTGGCCACACAGCAATCCATCCATTCCCTGCATCTGTCCCACTGCAGCGTGTTGCAGACTGTCTACCGGGAGACAGCGTCTATTTCCCCAGCTCTTGAATCTGAGCTTGGTTTTGTGACTTTCTCTGGCCAATGGGATATTAACAAATGTGATGCAAAGCAAGGCAGGAAATCAGCTAGCACACTGGGGCTCTGGGAGACCCTGTGACTGGCATCGTGTGAAGAAGCCCGCCTAACCTCCTGGGCATTAAGCTATGCAAGACCCTGTTGCCCCAGCCAATAGCCAGCCAACCACTGGACATGTGAGCGAGACCACCCTGGACCACCCAGCCATCAGCTGAGGCATGAGAGAGCCCAGAACAGATCAACGAAGCTGCTCTAGAGTAGAACTGCTCAGCTGACCCAAAAAATCCTGAGCTAAGTAAACAGCTATTTGAAGCTATCAAGATTGGAATGCTTTGCTACACCCCCAAAACTGATACAGACTAGAAAACAAACAGCCAACCACGATTTAATAGACACAAGTCTACCTGCTTCTTTCAAGATTATTTTGTCTTCATATGGGAAGGTGGCTTTATAGGATCTCGTGGCCCAAACAAGTGTGAAGTAGGGAAGTACTTTTGTAATGAACCTTGACCTTTACCTTCTTGCCCAATGCCCCCTTCCGAACACTAGCAAGAACTTTTAAATCAAACGTAAACTTTGTTTTGGGGGGATAAAAATAAAAATTAACTAGCTTACAAAAAGTATGGACCTTTAAATCAAAAAGTAATATGAAGTATAATGATAAAAATTAAAGAATATTTACGGTTGGGGCATCTGGGTAGCTCAGTCGGTTAAGTGTCTGACTCTTGATTTCAACTCAGGTCATGATCTCAGGGTTGTGAGATCGAGTCCCATGTCAGGCTCTGTGCTGGGTGTGGAGCCTACTTAGGATTTTCTCTCTCTCCCCCCACCCCCGTCTCTCTCCCCTTCTCCCTTTTCTCTTCTCTCTCTCTCCCTCTCTTAAAAAAAAAAAAAATATTCACGGTTTACAAGCACAAGAAATTGGAAACCCCCTAAAACTACAACAGAAAACTAATGAAGTAAATTAAAATATGATTGTTCATATACTGAAATACTTCACAGCCATTTAAATTGATGAAGTAGAAACAGCACGAATAGTATGATCCCAAATATACAAATATAGACAGAATATATACTAGAAGAAAATATACCGAGATGTTACATTGTTATGTGGCTGTTTTCTCAGCCATGATGACAGTAGGGTTTTTGCTTTCTTTTCCTTATTTGCATTTTCTAAACTGTCTTCAATTACAGGCACCACTTTTTAAAAACATCTTTATCGAGATACAACTGAAAAATTTAAATATTCATGCATTTAGTCTTCAATTCAGTGGTTTTTAATATGTTCACAGGATGGTGCAACCATCACCACAGTCTAAATCTGGACCATTTTCATCACTCCCTGAAAATTCTTGTACCTGTTAGCAGTCCCTCTCCTTCCCCTCACCTCGGGGCTGCCACCAATCTACTTTCTGTTTCCATGGATTTGCCCAATCTGGACAGTTCATGTAAATGGAGTCATACGTTATGTGGCCTTTTGTGTTTGGCTTTTTTCACTTTAGCATAATGGTTCCAACGTTCATCGATACTGTAGCACGTATCAGTACCTCGTTCCTTTTTATTGCCAAACAATATTCCATTGTATGAGTATATGACATTTTGCTTGTTTATTCATCACTTGCTAGAAATCTGGATTTTCTCCACCTTTTGGATATTATGAATAATGGTGCTATGAAGACCCGTGTATAGATTTTTGTGTAGCCAAATGTTTTCATTTCTCTTGGATATCTGTCTAGGAAAGGAATTGCTGGGTCACATGCCAACTATTAACTATTAGCATTTTGAGGAACTGTCCATGCATCTCTTTTGTGAAAAGAACAGACCTCTTGGCCTCATTAGACTATCTCCTGAGCTTTCTTAATCTAATTTTCCAAGTGATGTAAGCAAAGAGATACACTCTTCTACCTCCGCTAAAGAGGATATTAAGAATTCTGCCTCAAAGAGGCCACTAACTTAAAATCAATGGGCCACGGGCACCTGGGTGGCTCAGTTGGTTAAGTGTCTGCCTTCAGGTCAGGTCATGATCCCAGGGTCCTGGGATTGAGCCCCACATCAGGCTCCCTACTCAGTGGGAAGCTTGCTTCTCCCTCTGCCTGCCCCTCTGCCTGCTTGTGCTCTCTCTCTGTCAAATAAAAATAAAATCTTTTAAAAAATTCTTTTTCATTAGAACTGCTATCAAATCAGGTATTCTCCCTTCTATATTACTGATTTTTTTAAACCTAAATGCAACTGATTTTTTTTTTTGATACCTGAATGTGCCCCTATTATATTTTACTGGACTGGTTTTAAACTAACATTGATAAATTAAGACATAATGAGATTAGAAGGGAATTAAGAAGTCGGGGAAACCTGCTCAAACCAGATGCTGGATTAGGTAAATAATTTTCAAGGTTTCTTGGTTTTGTTTTTTTTTCCTTTTCCTTTTTCTTAAAGTAGTGGGCACTTTCCACAAACACCAACTGTAATCTAAATTAGAAACTCAATGTGTAAAAAATAGATTCAGAAAAAGCAGTTCTTGTTGATATTGGCATGAGTGCGTTGTCCAGAATCTTCCCCACACCCCACTGTCGAATGTGCCCTTCATCCTCTTCCTCCCATGCCCAACTGGAATGTTTTTGTAGAGCCCAAGAGCATCCCTGTTCTTTGGATCCTCATGGCCACCTGGTATACTCTGTGGCTTCCCAGCTTTGGGTCTTTCTCCACAGGCCCACCACCTCCTAAGTCTCTACACAAGCCATTGAAAAAGCAGCAAAAGAGGCCAATGCACAAGATGGCACCACAGGGCCCAGGAGCAAAGACCTTCATCCAATTAAATCACACCTTTGCTCAGTATAGCCTCTCAACCAGTCATGCTCCAACCCTAAGCCCTTCTTTTTTATTTAGTTTTATTAAAATTCCTGGCCAAGTGAATTTCAAAAAGGACAAATTCCAAAAAGTGGCAATGAAGGATCACTTACCTACAAGAACAGCCTCCAACCCTCTATACTCACTGAGTTAATACACTAAATTCTTCCTGGAGAACCATCTCGCCTTCCTCACCTGCAGCTTGCAGACTGTCCATGCATCTACAAAGTTCTTACAGGGGTCACACAGAAAGCATGAGAAGGAATGCGGCAGTCCCTAGGAGCAAAGACAAGTCCTGCAAAGGCAGCCAGCAAGGAAACAAAGACCTTAGTCCTACAACCGCAAGGAACTGAATTTGGCCAACAACCTGAATGAGCTTAGGAGTAGATTCTTGCCCCAGAGCCCCCCATAAGGAACACAGACCTGCCAACACCCAGTTTCAGCCTTGTGAGACCCTCCGTAGAGGAAGCAGTTGAGCCCACCTGGATTCCGACCCAAAGAAACAGTAAGAGTAATTGTGTGTGCATGTGTTTAACACTTCCACAGAACTATCTTCCATCCTTCTAGTGTCAGACACCGGGGAAATGTAGAGAGTAAGCCTATCAAATCACATTGAGGGTGCCTCCTTCTTGTCATTCGCTGGCACACGATGAAGGCTTTAAAGCATACTGGTTTTTTGTTGTTGTTGTTGTTGTTTTTTAAATGCATTTGTTACAAGATTCTAGAAATGTGCTGACTTCTTTCACCATCCCTTCCTCTGCAGCAAAGCTCTAAATTCACCCTGCCCTGTGGTCATCACCAGAATGTACATACACATGCCTCTCCCCTCTCGTCAGCTCCACAAGGGTCCTGGTGACTTAGCGCCTGTCACCACCCTCAGGACATGTTGACACGAAGAGAAATTATTTATGGGCGTGCAAAGGCCAGGGGGTGGGAATTCATTTTTAATGACTGTATTCCTACTCTCTAGTGAAAGACATCAATCCTTCCTGCCCAAATTCCCTCCATTCATCATGTTTTCATAGCGCCTGACACACAGTAGGAACTCAATATTTATTTGTGGAATAAATGTTTTAAAAGGTCTAACTTAACTTGCATAACTAAATTTTGTACAGGAAGTGAAATGTGGGTATCTGAGAGAACAAGACCATTGACTTTATGGAAGAAAAACATTGAATTCTTTTTTTTCACCCTCCTGCTGGCCAAGCCGTCACTAAGTCCAGTTTTCTTTAAAATACTTCTAGGAGTATCCCCTGCCTTTCCAGTCCCATTCAGTGGCAAACACTGTTGGCTGCCAAAATAACCACTTATTAGCCCCAGTCACCTGCCCAGGTGACACCCTCTCTAGCTCAAGCTAACCATTTCCTCGACAATGATGTTGGTCTGTGACCCAAGCCCTGCCCAAGGGGACCCAAGCAAACTCTGCTACAGAGTTTCTGGGAACAGTTTTACTTGCTAATAAAAAAAGGGCACGTAGCAGGAAATGCCCTGTTCTTCCCAGCTGTCAGTATGTTCACATGAGATGCTTGGAGCTGCTGCAGCCACCTTGGGCCTAGCATCCCAAAGAGAGACCTGGAAGGCAAGCCGAGGACCAGAATGCAGAAAGGTGACAGCAGCCGGGTCCTCCATGATGTCCTTAAGCCATCAAGAGAGCTGACTCTGACACCACCCCCACTTTGCCCAGACTTCCCACTCAGCAAGAAGAAAAATGAGAAGAAAAATCCCTACATTTCTAGTTGGATGTTCTGTTGACACAGGGAGCATCCTGACTGATACCGTGACCACCACCCTTGTTCTCTGACCTTGGGGCCTCTCTCCCAAGTGTCTGTCTACCTTCCCCCTATTCCAGTCCATCTCTCCCAACAACATGCCACTTCAGGGCCAACTGCTGGACTCACAGCTCTCTGATGAGATCCCCACCATGGCCCCCTTCAGCCCACTGCAACCCCAGGCTCTTGCATGGCCCACAGAGCTCTCCGCAGGCTCTCTTCTCAAGCAGACATGTTGTCAAGTACACGCCCCAGGGCTCCCTTGCTATTACCTCCATGCACGTTGTACCGGTTTCCCAGGGTTGCTGTAACAGCACACACAAACGTGGTGGCTTACATCAATAGAAATTCATTCTTTCACAGTTCTGGAGACCAGAAGTCCAAAGTCAGTACAACTATGCCGGAATCAAGGTATCACAGGGCCAGGCTCCCTTGGGAGGCTCTAGGGAAAAAACCCATCTTTGGCTTCTTCCAGCTTCTGGTGGCTGCCTGTGTTCCTTGGCTTGTAGCCACATCTCTCCAGTCTTCAAGGCCGACGTTTCCAAATCTCTCTCTACTCTGCCTTCATGTCTTCTCCATGTGCGTAAAATCTCCCTTTGCCTCCCTCTTAGAACGCTATGTGTGATTGTGTTTAGGACCTATCTACATTACCCAGGATAATCGCTCCATCTCAAGATCCTTAACTTAAATCACATCTGCAAAAATCCTCTTTCCAAATTAGGTAACGTTTACAGGTTCCAGGGCTTAGAAGCTGGTACCTTTGGAGGGCACCTTTCAGCCTACCTAACGTACGTCTGTGTGTGTCTCCCACCTCTGTTTGTCTCCAGGAGGAGCTCCCTGAGGGCAACTAGGGAATGGAGTTGCCAGAGTGGGAAGGAGATTCACTTTTTTAATATATACACTTCAGGACTGTTAAGAGTTTTGTTTAAAATTATTATAAAACCCACAATAATTTTTTTATCTCAATTTGCAACATAATTCACACTATCACATGGAATTTTTTTTAAAAGACATATTCTATCTTAGGCCAGTTTCCCCAGAAACAGACCCCGAGAGGAGGATTTACATGCAAGTAGCTTATTATAAGGCAGTGAGGGGGTGGGGGGAGGCGGACAAAAGGCTGAAGCCAAGCAAGGACACAGGTTTATGCAACATCCCCTGAACCATAGCTTAGCCTCACCCCATGGGAAGCTCAGGGGGGTAAGCTATACTCAGAGGTGTCCAACCTGAAGCAAGGGAGCTGGGCTTTCCTATACGCCCCCTCCTCAGTCACAGACAAGGACTACCCCAGGGGCATCTAACCACCCTGGCACCCTCGGGTCACCTTGCCTGAGCACAAAGCAGACTCCAGCAGCCCGGGCGCAGGTGTCAGCAAAGGCACGTAGGCATTGGCTGCTGGAAGTGAAAGCGCAGTGATACAAAGGGATCCAACAATCTAGAAAAACATTGACCTTAGCCACTAATGTTCTAATTTGAGAAAAAAAAAAAAAAAGAAGAACAGATGCGCTTTCCGTTCTGGTCTGCCTCTGTTCTTGCCACTTCGCACTCGCAGAAAGCCCCTCTCCCAACGCCCCTGGCTCATCCACACTCTGATGGAGCCCACTGTGTCCAGCAGACCTTGGTCAGTCTCTACTTTCCCAGGGGAACTGTCCAGCAGTGTACCGTCCAGCATCCAGTGTGCCTTGCTACTCTGCAGGAAGTCTTCTGTCCACCCGGATGCTCCTCAAGGGGAGGGGCCTCAGCAAACACCTCTCTGCTTTCTTGTTCCAGGGCGGCAAAGAGCAGATCCCTCTCTCTGACCCTCTGGGGCTTCCCAATTCCCCGAGAGTTCTCTATTTTATATCCATGAAACCTCTTCACCTCAATTTTTAAAAAAAAGATTTTATTAATTTGAGAGAGAGAGAGCACATGAATGAGAGAGCACAAGCCGGGGGAGCAGCAGAGGCAGAGGGAGAAGCAGACTCCCCATTGAGCAGGGAGTCCGATGCAGGGCTCGATCTCGGGACCCTGAGATCATGACTTGAGTCAAAGTCAGATGCTTTTTTTTACTCCTACATAATCTTCCACCAAGTGCAGCCATCTCATGGGGAAGCTGGAGGGCTGGTTTTCATCCCAAACTCCATCATGTATCTCTTGCTGCCACTGCCACAATCCACATGGCATTTCATGACCCCCAAGTCAAGCCACTGCTGCCTAGAAGCAGGCAGAGGGAAAATTCTGGCTGAAAAAGAAGAGGGACAGAGAGCCATCCAGAGCTCCACTAACCCAGCAGACAGCCCAAGACTTAGATCAGAAGTCCAGACTCCATGACCTGATAATGGCCTTAAGGGATCACTGTTTTTAAACGCGATCTCCATCATTTTGGGAAGAGGAGTGACTTATGTGGGGGAACACAGACCATACAAACTAAGCTGTCCTCCGTCAAGTTCCTGATAGCCAAGGAGCACCAGAGACCCTTTCCAGGGACAAGAAGAAAAGGGATGTCAGAAGCTCAGAGAAAGTTCAATGTGGCCCTGTGGCAAGAAACACCTGAAGGGAAGCTAACCCCAGGTAGCGGCGTCACTCGAGGGTAAAAGTTGCAGGTAACTAAAGAAATCAGTGAGCCCGTGCAGACTGATGAGTGTGGATTTACAAGGACAGAAGGGAGGTACGTGACCCTTCAGGGATGGTGACAAAAGTGAGGCAAACCCAATAAAGGACGACGGTTAAGCCCAGAATGAGACTGGGTGCACGTGACTGCATACATATAGACACAGACACACACCTTTTAAAACTCTGTTCAAAGCAAGAAGTTGGGGGCGCCTGGGTGGCACAGCAGTTAAGCGTCTGCCTTCGGCTCAGGGCGTGATCCCGGCATTCTGGGATCGAGCCCCACATCAGGCTCCTCCGCTATGAGCCTGCTTCTTCCTCTCCCACTCCCCCTGCTTGTGTTCCCTCTCTCATTGGCTGTCTCTATCTCTGTAAAAAAATAAAAAAAAATTTTAAAAAAAAAAAAAAGCAAGAAGTTGTACAAAGTGTTGAAGATAAGAGAAAGTGGAATTATTCAACCCTCATTTCACTTCCTTATCTACAAGGAGAAAACAAATATCTAAAGCCGAAGAGAAGAAAGGATGTGGTGAGACATAACCAGTTATCTTTTAGAATGTAATTTTTAATTACCCGACTAAAATGAATACTTCTCTATAGAAAAATGAAAACGTTAATAGATAAAGCTGCCTCCCACTCTTCCATTCCAAGTCCCACAGAACCACTGTTACGGGGTTGACGGGTGCCCTTCCAAGGTTTCTTCCCGCATTTCCATATACCCACAGCAAATAGATCGTGTGGTTCTGTGAAGCGTTTCCCCCACGAAGGACTTTGCCCTGTTTGTATCTGTATTAATCAGGGCTGTCCTGAGAAACAGAACCAGTAGGATGTATGAGAGACAGAGACAGACAGACAGAGACACCCATACAGGTGCCCTCCCCCCACCGCTTTTCAAAAGTTTGCCTTTCACCACTGCGATTTTACAGAAGACCTACATGAGTACCTGTTTTTGCTAACTGAAAAAAAATCTGATGAGGATTTCTGCTTTTGTGAAAAAAGGCAAAAGGCGGAACGAGCGTTCAGTGGCTGTTCGGCAGCGAGCTGGTACAGGGCCACGCACACTGAGCAGGGCCAAGCTCCTTCCCCAGCAGCCACACAGCCCTTCCGCATCAAGCCGCCAGAGCTTGACCTGTGTCTGTGAGCACCTGTGTCCTAAGGTCAGAAGAGCCTAAGAAGAGGTTATTTTGTGGGTCTGGGAATGCTCAAAAATTTTTCCATATAAATGAATGGTAATTGCTTCTTTGCTTTACATTAGGCCTATGAAAGTTTTCGCAGGAGTGCTCTAGTTTCGGATAGTAGGGGAGACCTGTACACATATTAGAGCAGGAGGAGGGAGGGATTGAGGTGTTTTGTTTTGTTTTGTTTTGTTTTGTTTTGTTTTAGGAATTGGCTCCTGCCAATTGGGGCTACCAAGTCCGAAGTCTGTGGGGCAGGCCCTAACTTGATTGGATGAGGCCCACCCCCATGAAAAAGGATTAACAATCTGCTTTACCTGAAGCCTCCTATTTGAATGTTAATCATATCTAAAAACTCCGTCCGCTGCAACCTCAAACTGGTGCTTGATCAAACAATTAGGCACCACAGCCCAGCCAGGGTGACACCTAAACTTAACCATCACAGCCTCGTTCTGCAACTTGTCTTTTCACTTAACATTTCTTGGAGTCCCTTCCCTGTCCGTTTATACGGAATGACTACATCCATAATAAGGATGTACCATCCTTTATCCAATCATTCCCCTACTGATGGACATGCACATTGTTTCCTTTTGTCTATTACTCTAATCATGCGGGGATCATGTCCTTGTGCGTGGCTCCTTGTGAACAAAGGTGCGTGTTTCTCTAGGAGAGGTGGATGTGGGGCACAGGCCTGCTGAGTCATGGGTAGGAGTGTGCACTCCACGTTTTTAAAGAGGTTAGCAACCTGCTCTCCAAAGCAAACCTCGCATTTTTAAAAAAAGATTTTATTTATTTGAGAGAGAGAGAGTGAGGGAGAGCATGAGCAGAAGGAGAGGGAGAAGCAAACTCCCCACTGAGGAGGGAGCCCAACGTGGGACTCCATCCCAGGACCCCGGGATCATGACCTGAGCCAAAGGCAGATGCTTAACCAACACAGCCACCCAGGTGCCCTGCAAACTTCGAATTTTTAAACGATAAATTTGAACTTCATCGCGTGTCGGTGCGTGACATTTTAAGGAAAAGGTGCTCAGTCATCACAGTCAGTGCACTGATGTGTCACCACTGATGCGTCACCATCGAAACGGAGGCGGGGCACAAGGAATCGGAGCAAAGTGAAAGCACCCAGAGCTGCTAGAACAGACTCAAGGTTGTCCTGAGCACCTCATGGGCATCCTCTGTGCTGTGATTTGCTCTGGGTTGGAAAAAGGGTGGTGTGATGGCCTGGCGGTGGGCAGGGGTGGGGGAGCGGGGGGTGGGGGTGGGGGGAGTGAGGAGGGTTGTGTCTGCAGTCCTGGTCATTCATGGCAGTGATCGCTCACGGGAAAATCTTCTGAATCACAGGAAAAAGACAGAGAACTGCAGTCTTTGGCACTCAAGGCTATGATCTCAGAACCAAAATAATTATCCTAGAGAAACTGTGGCAATGAAAAGAATGCCAGATGGTTTAATAAGAATAAATGTTGGCTCCCTTGTCACAGCAGAAGGTGGTGGACTCTAGATACCATGGAAATTGATGTTACTCCCTGGCAAGTCCTGTGTTGATTGTTCAAGAGATGGCTGGGAGCCCCTAGAAACAAAAGGTGGATCCCCAGCAGCCTACAGAATATAGAAGTTTCTGGAGAACAAGTGGGACCTGTAAGTTGTGGGACAGGGTTTGGGGACAGGTGGGATGGAGGTGTGCCCCAGAATGGATGTCAGTTACAGAAATGCATCTCACCGAGTTTCCCGTGATTCTTTCAGGGGTAATGGTGACATGTTAGGTGAATAACAGGGCCATGTGAAGCCTCTGCAAAGGGGTTTGGCATCGTGTTAGAGACTAGAGGACAGATGCCGTCAACATGCCAAAGGACCGTGTCCTCCATCTAGTGTGTTTGACATTGGCCTGGAAAGGAGCCATCCTACATATGAAACCTGCAGAGAAGCCAACGCTGAGATGGTCCTCCAAGAGTGCAGGATGATATAGCCATGATCAGAAGTGTCTCCACAGGCTAGAAAAACGGGCAGAAATTAATGGGATGAGACGAACTGGGAGTCAGTTCAACAACAGACTGAACACACGGGGAGAGGACGGGGAGAGCTGACTCCATGCCACCTTGCATGACGCAATCTGTCATGGCTGCCCCCAGAGCCGCTCCATCCTCCTGCTGGACTAGCAGAAGCCCAGGTCTAGCTGTCGGGGGACCAAGTGCTCACAGGTGGCAGGCTGCTCACATCCCCCTGATCCCAGCAACTGAGCACATCAGGCTGAGTCCCACATGTCCCCAGACCTGTGTACGTCAGTGAAACCCATTATCATAATTATGTGTCTTCATTTGACTTATTTTAACTGATGGTGAGGGTGAAAGAAGTTGTTTCTAAGAAAACTAAGTGGAATACTTTGAAGAGACTTGACAAAGTGCAGCTGCTTAAAATTAAGAACTGTGGCTGAATTAGAAGAGGTGGGGGCTGGAAAAGAGTAAGAAAAAAATCATGAAAACAAGGATTCTGCGGTGTGATCGCTTTCCTAGACTTTTAAAAAAACTGACCCAGGACACTGGTGATAGCGACACTTTAGGTGTGGTTTACACAAGAAAGATGAAGGAGAATTCCAATCAGCAGACCTCAAACTCTAAAAGATTGGCAAATGTATGCACAGTTATGTATTTTACATTTAAAAAATGTGCGAAATATGAATACGATTTTCTTGGGTTCTTTTTAATTGACTTTTTCAATTAACTCTCCAACCACCATACCAACTGCATCAACTAGAAGTGCTTTTCCTGTTTTCCTGTGCTCAGTTCTGGCAGCAAATTTCACAAGACGCACTGATGAACTAGAGGCATTCCGGCAGTGGCCGGGGGGGATGAAGACGGCCTCCGGGGGCACCTGACGGTGTCCATAGCTGTGACGGGCTGTCAGGCTGAGGGTACGCAGCCTCAGAATAAAGAAGAGGGTCCCTGCCTGTCCTTCCAGCTCTTACTCTCACCTACTCATCTACGTGGTTTCCCTTTTCCTTTCAAAGAAGGACCCTTTTGGCTCACACTCTAGATTGTAAGCTCAAGGAAGGTAAACAAAATACCCATTACAAATGTTCTATGGATGGACTTTTCTACTACTCACAACTGCCTTTAATTTAGGCCATAGGTTTCCAACTGAGAAAAACACAATGTGTTTGGCTCCACACTTCCCCTAGCCCCACCTCTGCTGTGCTTTTAGAACAAGATCAAGGCACCAGGGAGAGGATCTTTCTAGCTGATGACACCAGGTGACCAATCAAAGAAAGTGCTGTTTACTTACTATATGCCAAGTAGTACACTCACAACTTTTTAATATATTATTTTTTTTAATTCTCAACTTTGAGAGGTTAGCAGGGTCCCTACTTATACAACGGAACGATGGAAAAAAAAAAAAAAGAAGGGGTGATTGACTTTTCATACACTCAGTCACTCGGCTGGCAATGAGAGAGCCAGGATGCATTCCCAGGCCAGACTCTAAAATCTACGTTCTCTTTCCAACATACTGCAGGGTCTGCAGAGCTGCGAAGAGCTAGGTGGGCTTCCTCGTGCAAGTGCACATGTGCATGTCTGCACGTGCGCACGTGTGGACAGGGAAGCCAGGAAGCTGTGGCTGAACGAGAATGGCCCATGCGTACAGCGGCTGAGGCTACTAATATACGCGAGAGTAAAGAGGCCCAAAAGCACAGTTGGGACTGTGAGAAAAGAGAAAAGTCTGGTCAGAAACATTTTGTGGCCAGAGCCCAGGACTTTATGGGCTGGCCTGGGGGGACCGAGGTTGCCAAAAAGGCAGGGTCAGCTGTGAGCCAAGAGGAACCTGCCCAGGGCTTGAACAGGAAAGACCTTTCACAGAGGCCAAAAGGGTGGAGAAGAGAGGAAGCAGTTGGGTCTCAAGGGTGGAAGGTGGCGTTGCTGGACAGACACACACACACCTGGAGGGGCATGCAGACGAGGGGTCGTCTGTGGGGGGACTAGGGGGTGCCTGACAGCCTCTTCAAAGAGCTGAGCCATGGCCAAAGCTGCCCCGGGCTGGCACTGCTGGGCCGTGCTGGGACACACTTGTATGTAGGCGGTTCTGCTAAGGCGGGGATTCTCAAAGTGGGCTTGAAAAGGAAACTTGGTGGGGGAGAACCTGGATATCTATGTGTTTAAAGGTTCTCAATGGATTCCAGCTCGATTCTGAGAAATGTATGTGTACCTCCTGCTGAACCAAAAGGCTTCCATCCAATTCAGGAAGCATTTACTGGAAGCCTTAGAGAACAAAGATGAACCACCCCAGGCCAAGAAACTCAAAGTGAAGGAAGGAATGTGGATAAAGAAATCACAGTCTTCATAATAGTAGGTGACAGGCTTATGCACAGACAATATGGAAACACAGAGGGAGAGTCTTTAACTCTGAAGGAGTCTGAAAGGCTTCCTGGAGGAGGTGACCCATAAGCTAACCCTAAGTCTGTCCATCCTAGCTGCCAAGAGGAAGAGAAACCCATATACCCAGGGGTACAGCCTGTCCAGGAGAGATCGCCCCTCCTCTAGCCCTCAAGAGATGGCAATCAGAGGCTGATGCTGCTGACACGGACAAGGCGCTGTTTCCACTGGGAAATCTGGGAACGCTCCAAAGGCACCGGAGAAAAGAGCGAGTCTGAAGACTTGTGCAGGGAAAACGGGCGAACACCTACATCAAAACCAGTAATCCGCTTGTCACCATCAGGAAAATTAAGAAAATGTGTTTCTGCCTAACTGGATGCCAGCCACACCTGCCTATCATGTTGACATGTGATGGAATAAAGGCCTATCCAGTGATGTGCTGCTAACTGCTTACAGCTGGCTCTCCCGAGGGGGGGGAAAAACCACCCCTGATTTCTGGGATTTGCCAATTTTCATGGTGCAGTACTTCCACTGTGGCCAACTCCAAGCTACCAATCTGACTGAATCTGTCACTGAATATGGAGCTGGGAAGAGAGGCAAGAACTGGCCTTGCAGGCCGGTGCACAGCACTGGGCCCATCATGGGTCTTAAAACCCTATGTCATTTCCAAGGATCCCCAGAGAAAAGCCACAGCATTCCTGAAGAGTGTGTGTATGTGTCTTGGTGGGGGTTTGGGGGAGAAGGGGACAAGGGACAATGGCAGCATGACCCAAAACTAGTATCACCAACTAGGTTAATGCACAAAAATAAGGTCACGAGAAAAAAAAGTTCAAACATCCGTGAAAGAAATACAATTAACAAATAAGCCTAATGGAAACCAATCCGCATAGCCAGGAAAACTTTCTGAATAAATGTTAATCTTTCCTGATCGAGGCTCTTAACCCATGAAATTGACCTCTCTGAATTAAAAAAACAATCGTGTTCTTACTTTAGTCTGTAACCTTATCTTCCTCCCACAAACACGTGAGGTAGGATGCACTCGCTCTGGTTACCCATCAAGGGCACTGTATCCAAGGCTGAAGGGAGACAAGTCATTGGGGTGCTTTTCCCACCACCACTTTCGTCCGACAGCACACAACTGCACACAGCTGGAGAGAGCAGCATCGCACTGTTCTTTTAGACACTGGTTCTTGAAGTTGTGGATCAGAATCCCCTGCAGGGCTGGTGAAAAGGGATTGCTGGGCCCCATCCCCAGAGTTTCCAATTCAGTCTGTCCGGGGTGGGGTCCAAGAATCTGCATTTATAGCAACTTCCCAGGTGAGGCCAATGCTGCTGGTCCTGGGACCGCAATGTGAAGTTCTGGACCATTGCCATTGAGTCACCTTTCTTGAGGAAACCATAATGCCCTCCCTTAACAGCCATTCGAATGTGCAGACGGCACGAGATGTTACACCCCTCCCGTGGCCTGCCAATCACTTGCATACATGCACCTGTTTTCGGTGCGGCCATGTGTGGCTTGCTGTTACAGCCAAGTGTTACAGAGCAAACACAGTTACAGACTGTTGAAGCATGTGGGCTGTTTCAATGGGGTCCTTAAGATCTGCAATTGTGACCCCTATGCTGTCATATTTCATCCGACCACATGCAGTGGGCTGGATGAACGGCATGGCCCCATCTTAAATTCAGGGAGCTTAGGGTCCCAAGAGGGACATGACCTGCCATTGTTGGACTCTCCATGTTAGACGGGGCCTCACCTCCTTTGCATCCCATTTCCAGCTAAGGGCGTGGAGGCCCACTGAGACCAAAGTCAGGCAGGAGGAAATGAGGGAGCCTGATGGCAAACCAGGTCATCACCCGATTCCTTACTTTCCTTAAGGACCCGTGGCCCCTAACCTCATGGGTCTTGGATGCTGGGTTTTTGGAATTCCTGCTTCTGATTGATTACTACAGTTTTCCTTTGTCCTCTACGGTTTTCATACTTGCAAGCGGTAACTGCACCTCACAGCTCAGACGCACGCACACCCTCAACAGCTCCGCCACCCCTCTCGTGCCTGCTCAGAACTGCTGCGGGCTTCAAGAACTGGTAACGGTGCCCTTGGGGCGCCTGCTGCCATCCAGCAACCACGTGAGGGAGTCGCCTGCCATCAGGTGGCAGTTCCAGAGGGCACAAAGGCATGGCAGCACGCCCTGGATGGTAGGTCCCGGTGCCCCCATACTCCCCACAAACAGCTGCAGCCACATCTGTCTTACTTTGGCACAGAGAGCCCAGTTTGGCAAGGCTCCTCAGGGCGATGCAACCCTGTGTTCTTCCAGGGCCTACTCAAGAAATCAGTTCAGAAATCAGTCCTGTATGTTCAAAGGGCTTCCCCCTTTACATCCAAGATGCTGGGTGAATAAGAGACCATCCCTCTGTAGTTGGAGAAATACCCTCCAAAGTATATACCAGGGAATGTCAGAAATAAATCAGCTCTTCCAACGTCCCAGGGGAATGTGGCTGGAGGAATTCCTCTGCCCACAGCAGTTTGGTGGCTTCACGGGTCAACATTTCTCAAAGGCATCCTTCAGCATTTATTATGTAACCTTGGGCCAGGGACCCAACGCCTCTGTGCCTCAGTTTCTTCATCTGTAAAATGGGGGCCGTCATGTACTTGCCTCCTAGGCTTACTGCAAAGGTTAAGTGAGGGTGTGCACCCAAATTTCTCCTAAGGATACTTGGCAGAGGGAGCCATAGGGTCTAACTCCAATAATAATGTCACTCTTATTATGGTAGACACAAACTGTGTGCTGGCCTCGTTTATGCCACTTGGGGTTTTCAGTTATATGCAAATGAACGAAAGCAGACTCTCCTTCCACCCAATGATCCAGCACACACAGTGTTTCTCCTACAGAAGGGGAAAGCGGGGGCCTGTTCCCCCAACCGGCAGGCACGAAAGGATGAACGGGGCCTTGGAGGGTCTACCCAGGTCAAACTGCCCTTTCAGAGGAGAGCCACAGCAGACACAGTCAGACCCAGCAAGCAGATAAAACAATCACTGTCCCAACAAAAGAAGTTCCACTGCCAACCCCACACTTACTTCCAGGACTGTCCATTGTTCAACAACAATAGCATCGTAGCCCTGCATGGTTTTGCTATCTTCTGCGGAAACAGCTTCAAAGATGAATACTCCATCTGTCAGGCTGTGGAAGGAATCTGTGGAAAAAAAAAAAGGCGGGGGGGGGGTAGTTGTGTAAACCGTCTGTGGCAGAAACCTTACAAGCAGCAAAAATTTTCACTGCATTCATTAATAATCCCAATCAGAACATCTTTTCAGCATGTTAATTAAAGAAGGCACACACAGCCATAGAGTCTAGCCCCATCAGAATGAATGAGACTAATTTACCTCGCAGTTTTGAATAATATCCTTGATTTTATGAGCCCAAATTTCATTGTTAGCAATCACCATTTGATTTCACGCGTTTACCTTCTTTTTCACGCTCCAACGTCAGGATGCACCGGGGAGAACTTATTCAGGGTAAAACACAGTCATTTGGAGACAGTTTTTAGAAGAAAACTATATTTAGGTAGAAGAGATCTTTTTTTTAAGGGGGGACAGATCTCACACACCAGATCTGAGCTTGTCAGATGCATTCTAGATGCGTAGCTTCTTGGACGTTCTCATGATGCAGGCAGCTGTACAGACAACTCTTCAGCTAGCTTTTGTCAAGAGGTAGAATTTGCCGGAAAGGGGAATTTTCCCAAACGATTTACCGCTGAAAATGTTTCCTCGGGCATTGTTCTAGTCAGTGTACCAGGTTTTGAGTTCCATTCAATTCAACAAACTTACATTAAACATATAACAGGATTCAAGAAGGATTCCTGGTCTTAGGTGAGGAGAGTATAAAGAAAATTACAACAGGATCCCCGCCACAGTAGAAATCATTACGGGAGGGGCTTTCTGCCCTTCCCCCCCTTTTCTAATGGCTCCTAAATGCCCTAAATTCATTTAGATAAGAGATTGTAGGAAAGACGACTGGACAGAGAAACAGGCGGTTTGGACCCATGCTCTATCATGAAAAGGGATGTGACCCCTTCCAGAGGCTTGGTCTCTCATCTGCGAAATGGGATTGTGGATCCAGAATCACTCTTGGCCCCTAGATTCTATGCTACAGATCAGTCACACTGCTATGTACTGAATTGTGTCCTACCCCCACCCCAAATTCATATTTGAAGCACTAACTTCCAAAGTGACCTTATTTGGAGATAGGGGCTTTAGGGAGTTAATTAAGGTTAAATAAGGTCATTAAGGGTGGACGTAATCTGATTAACACTGATGTCCTTACCAGAAGGGGAAGACATCAGAGTGTCGTGTCCACACATCCCATACCCCCCCCCCAGAGGGAAGGCCATATGAGGCCCAGAGAGAAGGGTGGCTGTCTACACGTTAGGAAGGGAGGCCTCAACCAGGAACTGAATTTGCCAGCACCTTAACCATGGACGCCTAGACTCCCGAACTATGAGGAGATAAATGCCTATAATTTAAGCCATCCGGTCTGTGGTATTTTGCTAGGGCAACACATAGAAATATGTTTAATGAACACTATTTTTATTTTAAAAGGATAATCCACATAATAATATGATTTTTTTTTTTTTAATCAGAAAGGGAGGCAAATCAAAAAGTCCTTTGAATCACACTGGAGTTCAGGAACTGCCAGAATGTTCCAGAAGCCACAAAAAAACAAGACCAGCAGATGTAAATACTTAACAAATATTTAACCTCTGTCTTCCAACAGACCTCATAAACAAAACCCAGAGGCCATTAAGTGAGAAAATTATTTGCAACAGCAAAGATAAATAAATAAATGGCTAAGCTTAACATTTTTTATATGTGTATAAAAAGCTTATGGCGCTTAAGGGAATTTTAACTGCACAATCTTTCCGGAGAGCAATTTCACAATGTCTCAAGAGGCTGAAACAAAAAAGCCTATCCTCTTTGACCCAAAATCATACCTCTTTCAGTCTATTCTAAGGTAATAGTCACTAAAGCCATCAAATATTTATCTACAAGCATTATTTATAAAATTACTTGAAAACATAATCTAAGGGCACCTGAGTGGCTCAGTTGGTTAAGCGTCTGACTCTTGGTTTTAGCTCAGGTCGTGATCTCGGCGTCCTGGGACTGAGCCCCGAGACAAGCTCGACACTCAGCCTGGAGTCTGCTTGAGATTTTCTCTCCCTTTCCCTCTGACCCTCCCGCTGACGTTCTGTCTCTAAAATAAATAAATTTTTAAAAAATTTTAAAAAATAATCTAAATGTTCAACAATCCAAATATTCAACCATAGAAAAGTAGTTAAGTAAGTTAGGAGACTTCCATACACTTAAATACTATGTGGTCACAAAAAAATCATGGGAATTTAATGATTCAGAAAAATTCCTTAGAGACAATGTTATAAAGGGAAACAAAACCGAGATACAAGACTACGTATGAGCTGTATGTGAATTTTTACATTAAAAAGGGTTAGACAAACAAACTTTAAGGAAATATGTAAAATCTAGTAGCAGGTATAAATGGTGGGATTAAGTACAATTTGCATTTCTTTTTTTCCTTTTCTACAAGATTAATGCAAGAGTTAACACAAGCATAATACAAGTTAAAAGATAACACACATGGAGAATAATTTTTCTTTTTCTTTTTCTCTCTACGTGGCTATGGAAGGCAGAAATAGAATCAAAAAGTTTTAGAACTATGGGGAGAAAATTTTTGTGCAATATAAACAGAACCTTCCTTACAGTAATCTAAAAAATGGAAGATAAAACCTCGGAAGAGTGAGCACTGTGTTACTGGAAGCATTCAAGCTTATACTGAAAATCTTTCCAGCTACTCATTCATTCATTCCAATGTCTACCTAGCATCAATTTCATGCAAGACACTCCTGTGGTCACTGGTGATCTTGCAAGCAGCAAGACATATGAAGTCTCTGCCCCATGGAGCCTACCCTGCAGTGAGGGGGGAGACAGTAACATAATGTCACAGGTGATAAATGCTATAAAAATATGAAGTGGGCTAAGGGGAGGGAGCGAAGGTGGAGGTAGTGGCTAGCTATTTTTGGAAGAGGTGACCAGGGCAGGTCTCCCCACTTTGAGTAGAGATATAAACTTAATTAAGCAAGAAAGCCTTATGGATCTTCAGGGTTTGAGAGTTCTGGGTAGAGGACAGAGCTGGAGTGGAAATGCACAGTGAATGAGGAGCAGCCAAGGACCGCAAGACCAACGAACCATGAGAGAAGGAAGTCAAGACTAAGATGACTGGTGGAGGGACCAGACAACAAGGGGCTTATCCATGTGACCTGTCTGGCCAATGGGATATTAGCAGGTATGATGCAACAGGGGCTTGGCAAGGCTTGCGTGGTTGAGCTTCACCTCTTCTACCTCTGCCACCACTTGGAGAGCACATGCTCCTGCTCGCCCATTGGTTCCAAAAAGTTGAAAGACACATGAACAGAGCTGTCCCAGTGGAGCTCAGCTTAGATCAGCTGATCCACAGACCTGAGAGTGAGCCCAGCTGAGATCACCAGAACTGCCTCATGGAGTTGCCCAGGCCAACCCACAAAGATGACAGAATAAATCATTACTGTTTTAAGCCAACGACTCTGGAGTAGTTTGTTATACAGCATTATTGTGGCAATAGCTGACTGATGCAACGCCCAACCTGAACCTAAGAACTGGGAGACTGGTGCACTTCTGGTTGGCTTGGGGGTATTCTTGATTATTCCATAATGATTGAGAAGCCTGACCAGCTCAACAAACCACAGCTGTGAGAGTAATTCCTGGAGCACAGCAGCCTTATCCAGATACCATTCCAACCTGACAGGATAATACTCCGTTTCAAGGAAGATCAATGTAAATTAATTAACACCATGCTCCAGTTTCTTGTTTCCTAAACTGAGAGACTGTTATCAAAGAGCTTTAGCAAAAGTGCTAAGCCTGCCTCTCTCATCTTCTCTGCTAAAAAGTTTTCCCCCAAGTGTTTGCTCAATGCGCTCCTGAGTGACATTTTATAGAGATAACCAGGGAAGAACAGGGTTGCTCTTCCCCTGAACCATATTACAAGGATCTGGGGCTTCAGGACAAGATGGACCATCGTCAAGCTCACTTTTAAAGTTCTGGGTAACAAAGATCCAGCTGGAGCTCCTGCCACAGTAGGAATGTCCTATAGGACCACTTAGAATAAAGCTTTCCCAAGTTCTGACCTGAGGATTCTCGAGACTAGAACAGACTCAATGATTCCCTCAGGATTAGGCCAACACAGCACCAATTCCCACAAGGCTTCTACCAAAAGATGTTCTCTTCAATTTCCAAAGTCTTTACATACAAATCTCCTCAATGAAAAACGTGCAAGCCCATAAAATGTGCCTACCATGTGCTTGATGTCCTAGAGAACCCGATCTGACAGAACTATGATGATATGTGCTTAGCCTACCAACAGCCCTGTATGGCAGAGCTGGGGTCCAGAAGGGGGAAGGAGTCACTGCCGCTCAGCCACACTTCCTTTCCCAGCCCCTGCCTGGCTTCCCCTCCTTCCTCCCAGGTCACAGGCCTGGAAGGACGACTGTGTGGTCATGGGGAGAGGTATGGCCAGACTTGGGCTGTGAAACAGGAATACACCGGGTCCTTATTTACCGGCCGTCTCATCCGCTGTCTGCTCTCCAGTCCCGCAGCCCGCCGCTCTACTGTTCTGAATCCAGAGTGCTGATTCACTTACTTAACTAGGAAGCAAGTTCAGAACGGCTGTCAAAATTTGATCATCTGTAACAGCAAAAAAGTCAATGAACCACAGAGAGCAGACAGCTGGGCTTTTAAAGAGCCCTTGTTTTGACGGCCTCGTCCACTCCGCATCTCCTCATTACCTTCCTGGCTCGGCCTCGCTGTAATGTGCACCGAGCTGGGTATAAATAGGTCTAGCTTAGAGTGAAGGCTCCCAATGTAAAAGGTTAAATCACCCTACATCTATGGAAAACACTCCATTATCACTGCATTTTTTATTAAAGTAAAGATGCTTCCCTACTGTGCACAGAGAGCTGTTTGCCCTGGTATTGTATAAATATTTGATGCCGGTCTTTTGGCAAAAGGCCACCTTAACATTCCAAGCTTATGATTTACAAGAAGGATGTGCGAAAAGGAGATTTGCTCTATTATTCCAAGAGGTAAATTCTGCGGGGCAACCGCTCTTCCCCTGCCACCTCTGGGACAAGCAAGCTAAGCTTCAGGCTTCCCCTCGTGGTGTTCTCCAAAGTCCAGCTGGAAACGTGCGCACGGTGACAAGTGGTCAACATATGTGGTCTAGTTTTGCAGGATGAAATAAAAAGTCACCATTCTCCTTTTAACAAACCAGACTACATTGTCCCCACTGGGGTAGCCAGCCCAACAGATTTCCTTGGGTCTCTGAGAGCCCCTATTTCCCATCAGAGGCTACTCACAGACCACCTTAGTGCCAGGAACGGCACGTGCCAAGGGCATCACCATACCTGTGCATGCTGCCATACCAACCTGTAAATCCCTGTCATCCATCGCTAGGTCGTGGTGCCATGCTGTGCCCCAACCATACCATGCCTAAGTGACTGACATTATCAAAAGAGTGAGCAGGTCTCTGCCTGCTACTTCTCGAGCCCTCGTGGCTGCTCTTGGCCTGCCTTCGCGTCTGCATTCTAACTGTGAGGTGGCGAGAGGTCTAGAGGAGGTGTTCCCCCTCTTCAGTTACAGCGAGGAGAGCCTGCAAGTGCAGAGCCATTTAACCAGCTGGACGGGGAAGAAGCGCCCTGATCCAGTGCTCGCTGGTTGTGACGCATGAGACCGGGCACAGCTGACAGTTTCTCATTGAATCTTTCCCTCAAATCTGCAAGGCTACTCCTTCCCTCTTAGTGGGTGAGTGAATGGAGGCCGCAGAAGTTAAATCATGTGTCCATGTTCAAATGGAAGGCAAGGGCCAAACCAGATCTAAACTGTGGTTTGTTTGATTCCAAAGCCTACGCTCTTTCAATCACCAACAGATACTCACTGAGCCACCACTCTGTACCGGGCGCTGGGGCTCCAGCTGGGGATGGTGACACCCAGTCCACGGTCCTAGCCTTTTGGAGTCACCTGACCACCATACCGTACGCCACGCCTGGTGTTTCAGGGGGCGTCTTAGTGGGGTCACAGTGAGATTGGCCTTAGGCCTTCAGTTTGGGGTCATGCCTTCCTCTATGAGGCAAAAAAAACATACTCGGATGTGGATCAGTTGTACATATCGACACAAGAGATCGTGTACAGCAATGAGAAAAAACTGACCTGCAATTACATGTAAAAACGTGGATGGATCTCACAAATACAGTGAGTGTAAGAAGCCAAATGCAAGAAGGGTGTTCATTCATATACTCCATTCACATAAAGTTTACAACCCATCTCTGGTGTTTCAAGTTGGGACTACAGTCATCCCCGGGGGATAGGGACTTTATAAGGGACATGAGGGGGGCTTTTAAGGGGCTGGTATATCCTATTTCTTGATCTGGTGCTGGTTACATTGTGAAAGTCTACTGGGCTATATCTTTATAACATACGTAGTTTTCTGTATGTGTGCGATACGGCAATAAAAAGTTCATTTGAAGATGTGCTATGGATGCAAGGGAAAATGCGTTTACAGCATAAGGGAGCTCTACCCCCACATTAGTAAGTGGCTTCTCTGAAATAGGAACCTTGCCTGTAATTGTAGGCCAAACATTCCCGGAGATGGCGGTGTTCCAAGGGAGTGGCTGCTGGAAGCACCTGGAACTGCCTCATCTCCCTTTCTCTCCACTCTGCCTACACCTAGCTCTTCAACCCCCCAGCTCCTGGACACACACCCTAACACCAGCTTCTCCCCTCATCTCCACCGGCATTACCGAACATCACCCGGAAACTTTTATCGATCACCTTCTGTATACAGTGCGTGGGTGCTAAGAAGCGTAGGATGCAGAACCCGCCCAAGGGCTTGTAAGTACATCTGTATAAAATATGTATCTCTATGTGGATTTTATTTGAAATATGTACATTTTTTACATGTGTATTTTGCAAATATAAAGTAATGTAGTTTATACAAGGCATCAAAAAAGATGATACAAATGCCAAATACCATTCGGATTTAGATGCGGCTGGGGCATCAGGGACGGTCTCAGGGAGACCATCTTTTAAAAGGAGAGCAGTGGAGAGACATCTAGGAATAATGTGTCTCCTGATGAGATGCAGCGTGTAAAACGCAACATCATCTGCTTAGCTTATCAAGGCCTTAGAACTAAATTCCAGTTTGCAGGACACAGAGGCTAGAGAATTAGGTAAATGACATCACGAGGCACTGACCGGACAAACAATGCAGAACATTCTGCAGGGTAAGAGGCTGGGTTTATTTCAAGCAGTGAGGGTCATAAAGAAATGACTCTTTTAGGTCAAAGAGAAGTGAGGCAATGGTCACCATATGCAGCATATGTCGGTGGACTGGGTTCTGGTTTGAACCTCCTGCTGCAAAGGACATTTTGGAAACAACGGGAAACATCTGAATGTGGGCTGGGTAAGGGTGACACTGCCAGAGATGTAAGGACTGTGGGGCGGGAGGGGGTGAGAGGAGGGCCAGGGCCAAGGGAGCACGGCATGAGGGCAGGGGGAGGTGGGGACAAGGACAGGGCAAGGGGAGAATAAGGAATGCAGAGCAAGGACAGGGCCAGCCAGGGGACAAAGGGAGGACCCAGCAGGCAAGGAGAGTGGACGGTGGCAGCAGTAACATCAATGACCAGTGATGGAGGCAGGGATTCTGTTGGCCTGGAGGCCCTCGGTGAGAAACCAGGCTCCTGGGTGGGTCTTCAGATGGTGGGCCCCCAGCTCCACCTTGCCCTTCCCCTTGGGGATAACTACCCGACTCCTCATCAACAGCAGAAGGATTCCCTTCCTGGCCTCTCCCGCCCTGTGGAAGCAGAGATTCTGTCTGGCCTTTGTCTCACTGGCTGGTGTTTCTGTGGGCCTGTCTGCCCGGCCCACCCTCGGACTCATCCACGCCGGGGGCTGGCAACCCAGGTCCTGCTACTTCCCTCAAGGTGACTCTGGAGCTTCCCTCCCTTCCCAAGGGCTACCAAGGCCTCCCTGGGACCCGAAACCTCTTGCCAACATAGTCACCTCTTTTACCTCCTCCTCATCTCCCTTTCCCTCCCCTGACCCTTCTTTCTTCCTACTACTTTCTTGCCACTTACTAATCTTAGCAATGCCTTCACCACTCTGCGCCTCAGCGTCCACAGCCACGTCACAGGGATAACAACAATATCTGCTTCACTAAGCTGCAGGAATTAGAGTTCCTATGTTTGACCTTCTTAGACCAGGACCAGCACAGAGTAATGGCTAGGTGTCCATTAGCGTCATTATGCCTCACTTTTATCTGTGCTTTGACTTGCCAAGGCCCAAGGGCACAGCCCAAGACACCTGGTCCTTCTAAGGCTTCATAACTGACCCCAGGAGAGAAGCCCTAGCGACTCAGCAAAGGCCCAAACTTGAGGATCGCTCAAGTCTTTCCATGTCCTGGGGGGTAAAGGCTTGAAAACAGAAGCTGGAGTCCTAACTGAATAATTCAGGCTAAAACATCACCCTGTTTATGGGACAAAGTTCTCATGAGTTTTATGACTCTGTGGAAAATATTTCAGAGTACTGGTGCTTTTCCAGATGGCAAACTGCTTAAAGATGTGCTTCCAGCTCTGCCAGGTTTACTTGTAAGGACACTAATTATCTTATTAGGAATAGGTTCCTTTTTACAATTATGATCAGCTTGCCTTTTTTTTTTCTTTTTTTTTTTTTTTAATTCTGGGAAAAGAGCATATGCATATTTCATCCCCGGCCAACGGAAACCTTGGGCTTTTCCAGACCAGAAACACCCTAACCCACTGAGCATTACTCTCAAGTCACATTCCCCTCCCATCAGAAGCACACAGGGTGAAATTGCATTTGAATTTTGAGTGGGTTTAAATAAATGTTGTTCTGAGAATTTTGCAGCCATCCCCGGGACCGAGCCGGGCAGCTGTGGTGGAACTGCAGACACACACAGGCTTGGGGCTCGGCTTCCAGCTGCACTTGCCACGGGAAATTTCATGTTCTGTCTTCCAGCAGAAGGGCTGGATTTCACGCAGCTAAAGCCAAGGGAGGCTCTAACATCATTTCAAACACTCAAGTCAAATCTGAAGAAAAAAATTCTATGAATGATCTGTGTTTTTGGACTCAAGGTCAGAGAACAGGGAAGGAGGAAGGAGTAGGGAGCCGTCCTGATTGCCAAAGCCAGAATGGCCCCAAAGATGATAAATGGCATTGTGAACTTTTGAGGTGTCCTCAGCTTGCCCCAGACACGCTGGGCAGCAGGACCAGAGAAAATTTCCCTTTTGACACCTGAATTCTCCAAAGCGGGGCTGCCTTGTAGCTGCTATGTTCAGTGAGTCACTGAACATCTTTAAGATGTTAGTACAACTAACCACCGGTTTCCCAGGGAGAGATTTAAAAGGGCGTATAGCCACAGAGAGCCTCTACGGGTCTAGGGGAAGAAAAAAGGAGTCACTGGCACCGCCCTAGATGGGAGATGGGGAGTCCCTGCAGGAGGCAGGAGGCTAAGGGGCTCCTCCCTGGTCTCCCCTAAGGCCAATGAGTCAGGGCTGTAAACATCTGCCCCAAGAGGATGCCACTGGTGTTTTATGGTGCATCTCAAAACTGACTGGATGTGCTTTGGCTTCCAGGACCTTCTCAAGCACCCAGGGAAGGCCTCCTTGTACAGAGGGAGGCTATTAACCTTGCCACCAGAGAACTAAATTGGCTCTTCATTGGTTGTATTAACGAAATGTATACTCTAGAACTGCCCTAACACATGACTAGCCACTAAGCACATACAGTGATTTATATTATATTTATGTGCTTTGAAGTGGCCACCAGCCATGTGTGGCTGGTGGCTACCATACTGGCAGCACATATACAGAACTTTCCTATCATCACAGAAAGTTCTGTTGGACAGTGCTGCTTGCCAGGCGTTCTTAACAAGTCAGCCAGGACCTTTCTTATGTCATTCATCCATTCCAGAATGGTTCTGGCCACTTATACCATACAATGCCTGCTGCTATTGTATTCATATGTTAACATGAGATATTGATATTTAGGTAGGAACAAAGGACTCACATCCACAATTAAGACCTGTCTGTGCTGTACAATGTTCCAAGGCTTCTGATGATTTAAAGCATGTACCTTCAGAATTAAGACTGATGTCTCTTCCACAGATGTTTGCTGGCACTTTAAGGATTCCAAATAACGTAGAATCCAAACTCTGTTCCTGACTCTGCTAATTCTTGGAGAGAAAACTGCTCGACAACCAAGACACGGTGCTGTCAATGCCCCCTGCTAGCTTTTGCTGGGATCAACAAATTTGGTGTTACGTTTCACTTAGGCATCCCGCTGACTGGCAGCCCTCAGGATCCTTACATGCTGGCATGTTGGCCCCACTCCCCAAACTGCCTCCCAGCTTTGATGCACCCTAGTGACTCAACTTGCTGTTGTGTTAACTCCAAATCCTTTCTTTGCCTGACACACTTCCCCGCTGTGGGCACACTCCCTCTCTGCCCTATACGAGTGGCCATCAATACGGCCACTTCATGCAGCCACCCCCAGAGAGAGCTCATTACCGAGGAGGCGGCACTGGGTGCCATGAGACCCAGAAACAGTGTGTGTCTCTACGGAGCTTACAGAAACGAGGCAGTTCAATTCACTTCTCTGGCGTTAATTCCAAGGTGCTGCTCCTGCTACTTCCAACTGTAATAGTGTCTACAAACAATTTGCACTTTTGGAGCGGCATGATCCCAGGGGGTAATTAACAAACGGGGAATCATCTCTTTAAAAGCCTTTAAAAGCAACATGGATCAAAAACCACCATCAAAAACACAGAATCACTTCCCTTTCTCTGTCATTTTTGAAGATACCTGGCTGACTCCTAGAGAGGTTCAAGGAGCACTGGTGGTGGATTTTGTGGACAATTCCTCCAAACGTGTTAATTAGAAATCAAATGCAGTGAGTTTATCAGCTGCGGGGCTTTCTGAATGGGGCCGGCTCTGAAGACGGGCTAAGATGAAAAGAAAAGCAGGGTTGGTGGGGGCTGCCCAAGGTTTGTAACTTCCATACCATTGACCATGCCAAGGTAGAAGACTGCATTCACCAGCATGCCTCCTTTCCGGAAGTGGTCACTCATGTGCTCCAACCAGTTGGCGTCCAAACTGCTCACTGTCTGGCCGTTCTTGGAGACCCGGAGAGGAATGCTGACCGGATAGTACTGCCGGCACTTCTGATGGCTCTTCGGTTTGTTGAAAAGGGCGAGGATCTCCATTTCTGTTGGGATTTGTAAAGGAAGTGGGAGAGAAGAGGTCAAACCGTAATAAAAATCTGTCGTCACTGGGTCTAGTGGAATCTCTTAGGAGCCTGGAGAAATGCTATCAAAGGTAAACTGTTAGGTTGCACTGTTGTCAAATTGATAAAACCTGATTCCAGGTTGTAACTTAGGGAGCCTTGAAAGTGACGTGGACGTCAAAGCTTTGGCTTCCAGTGGGGGACGTGGGTTTGCGTCTGGCATATATGATGAATAACTGTTATCTGGGATCAGTTTGTACAGTCAGGTGTTTGTGAAGACATTGTAGACATTTCTAGAAACTCATACAAAGGTGTTTTGGGGAAAAAAAAGGTGGAGGTATTTGGGTAAGAGCTGCTCTTTTGAAAAAAAGGTGACTAGATGGAGGCACATAAAAATAAAAATACTGCTTTAATTCCAGGAAACTTGTACACCCCTGAACTCACTATTTATAAACTACAGCGGTGTTTCCTAGGGCCAAAACCATAATACTTAATCTAAGTACATCAAAAACACACCATTGATATGTAAAAATAAATATGTTACCGTACATGGGGGTTCCGGCCTGGAGTGGTAGGTAGATGACACTGGGAGTGAGGCTCTGAGCTCTTCCTTCCTTATTTATTGCTCAGTTCTTCAAAGATCAATACTCACCACCAGCCGGCAGCTGACCCGCACCAGCCGTACGTGCTGCCGGCCACGAGTGAGCAGCGTCAGCCCCGAGGAACAAATACCTGGAATTTCAATCTAAGTCTTGAGGGTCTATTTTTGTGTTACTCATTTAGTCAAGCAATCAGAGTCTACCTAGCTTAAAAACCTTTGCTCACACAGGCTAGTCAGGAATATGCTTTGGTTTCCAAAAATATCTATTGGAATAATAAGAAAATCCCCACCCTTCTTTGAAAGAAATATTTTAAAGGTCATAAACGACGGTTGACATTAGCAAAAAAGGACAAAGCACGCTCATGCTCCCTGCAGGAGAGACCTGGCCTCGACCCACATACTGGGACGCCGTCTCTCGTACCTCAGTATCTCACAATTTTGCAGGATCCAAACACTAGCTGAATTATTATTCTTTTAAGCAGAATCACTTTCCTTTATTTAAATAAATGAATTTAAAAAGGAAACTTTGCTTCATGACCATCAGGGAAACAACTACCACTTGCTATAAACAGAAGCGAATGATGAGGCACATTAACACCAAATATGTCCATCCACACAACATCTAAAATTATCCCAATAGGTATTGTATTCTGGGCAAAGGAAGTCTTTTACGGCTCCACCTGAGCAAACATCAGCTGAGATCTCCGGGGAGCAATGCCAGGCCTTGACACTTTGCATCAGCAAGAGTTAAGCTACCGGGGGTGGGGGTGGGGGCATTTCAGGTTATCCATTGGATAGAACCAATTAGGGAAGAAAGGTGCCCATCTTCAAAAGTGGCCACCTGGCTTTTAAACAACTGAATCTGGCCTATTTATGATCCCCACTCCAGATTACCTTTCTCAGTCCACTTGCCTGACTCAGGAAGCCACCTCTAGCCTGTAAATGCTTTCACACAAGAAATTAGGTCTTGGTGTACGGAGGCAGCAATCACTAGACTACATTCGTGACTTTGAAATACACACTTGAGGAATGCAGTCATGCAAATAAAGGCTTGTGATGGAGGGGAATCGAGCAGTGGATTGGAGCTAAGGGGGACAGGATGTGAACTACATGACCAGGCCTACTCCAGTCCTTAGGTGCTAGGGGTTCAAATAAAAGGCACGGCTACTAAAGACAAGAGGATAAGCAACGCTTTAGTGAGTCCCTGACTTCGTCTGGATTTCTTCCAAAGCAAACCCTGTAAGTTTTTGAGTGCCAGTAGTTTATTTGGGAAGTGATCCCAGGAAATAGAGCGAGGGAATAGGGGTAGGAAATAGGGAAGAGATGGAAGCCAGTGAAGGGTGCATTAATGAGCCAGTTATTGCAATATAGCAATTGGGGCTCAGTTAACAGGGCCCCCTGAGACACTGTACAGAACACACCTCAGATTGCCTTACCAAGGGGCAAGGAAGCCTGGGCATTTATCCTCAGGAACTGAGGGCCACTCCTGAGGTACGAATTCCCTGAGGGTGTCTGGCCTGCTGGGTGGGGTGTGTTCCCATTCCAGAGAACGCCTGCAGGCAGAGGCTAAGACAGCTGTCCTCAGGTGACCCTAGGGTGGGCCAGAGCACCAGTTACCACAGTCTGCTCTAGTCAAGCACAAACTCATATAGATTAAAAAGAAAAAGGAATCACAGCTTCTACATGGGAGAGGTGAGTGGAGAATTTGACCGTGGCCAAAGTCCAAAAACACATGACAACACTTCATCACCCAGAAGGATTTCCCCACTCACATGGCAAGACAGAAACACAGCCTTCCCAAATGCGTAATGAAACAGAAAAAGGGGAAGGCCAAAAGGGGAAGCGGGGGCTGCTGGACGTGGGGTGAAGGGAAGGCAGAGACTGCCAGACAAGGTAGACAGCGCGGTGCTGACAGCGCCCCAGCTCCCCATCGGAATCTTCCCCAGGGAAGAGGGCTGAAGCCAGAGACAGAAATAAATTTGTCAGGAAGGGAAGGAAATGCTGCTGGACTCAAGAGCCTCCAAAGCATTAGTAGCGATGAAATATTGGGAGAAACCTGATTTCAGATGTGTAACCCTTCAGTTAACTCCCCTCTCCTGTTGGATCCTTGGCCACAATCCTCTCACTACTCACATGGAAACCGGCCAAGAGAAACTGTCCCCAAATGATGCCCTTTGATGTTTTAATATTCTGATTCTCCAGCACACATCATCACATGAGCAGGCACCGAGGGTTCCAAAAAGAAGTCCCGAGTTTGTTTAAATTTTCTCAGCTGCTCTGTGACTCTGCCATGACCCCAGCTGGAAGATTTTTCCAGACATGGGACAGAAAGTCCCAAAGGAGGGGGGAAGGCATTGTTTCTGAGTATGTTCTCAGAACAGCTGAAGAACTGGACTGGGAGAGTACCCAAGGAGCATCAAGACTGTCTTGACTTGTATTTTTGTCTTCTTGTCTTTCTCTTTCTCCCTGACACAGGGGAGCTTGCCTCATGCAGAAAAGTCCCTGTACTATGATAGGGGATACATACATGTTTGTTGGATTGACCTGAGCCAGATGAGTCCATCAAGCTAGGAAAAGAGGAGGGGGTCTGGGGCCTCCTGGGTGCTGCCAGCCTGAGAGCCAGGCCCGCTAAGGCCTTGCTAAGCTCCTCGGGAGCAGGAAGGAAAGAGGGAGATGCCCAGTTCTGAGGCCCATGCCAGGCAGTGGGGATTTAGGCACGGGACGGAAGTCTGCAGTCTGTCTGCAACTAAGGCCCCAGAGAGCCTGCGATTGGCAGGGAGCAGGCAAGCTGGTTGGGTCCCAGTGTTCCAGAGACTTCCAGGCTGGAGGGAAGAGAGTTCAGCGTCTGGCTACAGCATGGGGCTCCAAATGCTAGTTGGGAGGAGGAGGACACTGGGGAGTTGACTGGGTGGAGAGAAACATGTGGGAGTCAGACTTGACCGGTAGCTGGACTGAGTGGGGGCTAAGGTCTGCTGAGGTCACAGGCAAGGGGGCTCAGACGAAAGGTTTGCACTGGGAAGCAGGGCTGTGGGCTCTGTGGTGGGACAAGAGGGCAGAAGGGCCTGGAGCCCATCCAGATTCCTGAATCTGAGAGAAACTGCTTCAGACTTCGGTCAGGCGTGGGTACGACCAGCAGGGCACCTCTGGGCCTGGGTGTGGCCTATTTGTGAGGACAAACTAGGGGAACCACTGCATACACAGCGCTCCACGGGAATCCCCTGGCAAGGACGGCGATAGCCACGGGCACTTTCACCTCCACCATCTGATGTGACCCTCCCAGAGCAGCAAGATCTCTGGGCTGCATGGGTTCTGCGCCCAGAAACCTTGAGTGGATCCCTCAGACATCACAAGCTGGAAAGTAGCAAAGCCAAGAGTCTTTCCAACCCCAAACCTTGGGCTGTTTCCAAATCTAACAAGAGGCTAATTTCATCAGTACGCAGAAAGCAGGAGCTGCTGACCACGGGTGGGAGCTCAATAGCTGTTTGTTAATGGACTGAATGAAAGGCCAGAAAGATGGTGGCAGGTGGCAGGTGGCAGATCTGGGAGGACGCAGAACCACAGGGTAGAACCATCCTGGGGGCATGGGGAGGGGAGGAGCGCCACACAGCAGAAAGGCCAGACTCAGGAGGACACCTCCTCTCCCTCCCTACCCAGGGATCTGGCTGCCAGGGAGGCCTACTGAATAAAATCCCCTCAGCCGAGAAATACAACTGAGGTCACTGGCTCAGGTTTCTGGCTGGCATTTCTAAGCATTTTAAGTGACTAGGCACAGGATACGAAGGGCAGCGCTTAGAGAATGTTTGATTATTATTTCAGTGACAGTGAGAACAATCTGAAGTTGTGTGGCGCTTTCTGGCCTCCTTGTGTCTCTGACTGAAGATGTCGCAACAGAGATGCTGAGGGAAGGACAGACAGGAATGTCGGAGACCAGGAGAGAAGTGACAGGTGGACATCTGGGGACCCCTTCCTAATCTTTCCCTGCACTGGCCTTCGCCACCTGCCCTGTTCACTACAGATGAAGAAAGCATGTTCCCCATCAACAGAAATGCATCACAAGGGGCCATTCATGCTCTTCTGAGCAGAGCTGCTGGGGTGCTGTGTTCGCCATAAGGCAGGGCAAGTGTGGGAACGGCAGCGCCCAGGGGTGAGGCCTGGAACTGTCCCTGCACCAGCGCGGGAGATCTCTGCGCAGCAAGGACAGGAACCCTCAGGAAATTCTCCAGGACCAGGAAATAAAAATCAATGATCAGGAAGACAGCCACATGATGGGTCTCCAGAGGGACCTGCGTGGGCAAAGGGAGCATAACCTCTGGACCAGAGCAGCCGCTGAAGAGCCCACGGGGACGGGGAGGGCCCGCCTGCCCTGCGTCTGGATGGCAAATTCGCTGGCAAGCCCTATGTGAGCAGTTGCTGCCTAGACCCGGCTCCCCTAGGCCTCCTATAAAGGAAATAAATTAAACGAGGGGAAGGAGGGGGAAAGAGGGAGACTCCCTCTGGATTTTTTTTAATTGTCTTGCTGTGATTGCCTATTTAAGCCCACCTGGCAGAAAGAGGAGTAAAAACACTTCACCCTCCTTAGGGGGCCCTGAGAGAAAGGCAAGCCGAAAGCTGAGCAAGCAGCAGGGAGGGGAAGCTGGGGGGATGCGGGGGGCAGGGTGATGGTGCAAGGAAATGCTAAGACTTCTCAGGAAAAAGACTGAGGAGAGAGACTGGGGTCAGGTGAAGGCCATGACCAATGCTGACAGGGCCCCTGCATGTCCGGCCGGGGAGGCTGGATGCTCAAGCTAGGAGATAAAATTTCACTACATGAGGGCATGGAAGGTGACTTTCCTTATCTGTGAAATGGGCTTAATAATAGCACCTGCCATCATAAAGCAATTGTGAGGCACCATCAAGATGGCACATCGGAAGAATTTTAAGTGACTAGGCACAGGATACGAAGGGCAGCGCCGTCATGACTGTTGTCTGCCCACCGCCCACGGGGCCATGTGTGCACTGGTAACACCTGTGTGTTCATGAACTGATGAAACAAGTCCAAAGGCTCATTTATGCCACACAATGAGGAATAAAGGACAGCAACAAGCTGTCAAAATTTCAGAGACCTGTGGCCACCTGAGCAGAGAGATAAGGGCCAGCTTTGTGCCTAGACAACGGACAGCCAGCTGCCCACTGAGTGAGATTAAAGTGGGGTACTGTAATACCCTCCAAAGCCGAAATTCCCATCCACTATTGGGCTGACCAGCTCCAGACACACATTAACCCATTATTCCTCAGCAGGATCTGTCTGCTAGTAGAGAACAGGGACTTGAAGAAATGAGACACAGGCCAAGACACCTCAGGCGTTGAGGGAGCTCTGTGTGTTCAGCAATGGACGGGGGTCTCTGGGTGAGGGAGGTGAACAGCCCCAGGGCAGCATGTGGGGGAAATGGTTCTAGGACATGTCCCCCAGTGAATTTTCCCTGCGGCCAACCACAGAGGGCAGGAAGTCTGGAAGCAGGCTTGGAGAAAGGTGGATTCTGGAACGGGAAATATCAGAAACGTCCTGAGGGGTACTTCAGTATAGCCTGCCTCCCTTCTCAAAGCCAGGGTTCCGTGCGAGGTAGACGTCAGTGGGCAGGGCTCCTGAGCCTGTGTGCCATTGTGACAGTTCACACTTAGAGTCAAGCAGGGCTGAGAGCTTTCAATGTATACCTCACCTCACCTTTCAGCAAGAAACTATTGTTCCATCTCTATTTTCCATCCTCAAAACTGGCTTCTTTGATTTCTCTCCTTTGGTGGACATTCAAAATGAGCAGACCAGAAGTGGGGCGTAAGTTCTGCACTGGTGCCCAGCACGGGAGCGCTTCCTGTGCTAATAGTGAGGTCATTCAAGGGCAGTGCAAGAGCGTGGGGATAAAATCCCTCACATTCTAGAATCCACCTCAAATATGACACTTTGGAGCAACTACAAGGCAATTTCATGGGGTTCTGTTCTCCCAGAAGTCACAACGTCAGTAAGCAATCGGTCAGGAGGCCCAGAAAAATCCAGTTTCTCCTGTTGGATGGACTGCTGTCTATACACTCTCATTCCATTTTGTTTCCCTAAAATGCCAAGGGGATTACTGGAAAGCTGTCAGCCTCTCTCTACGTGGGTCAAAAGTCCCTATGCTGACATACTTACTTCCCGAGAGTGGCTCCTCACGCACTTCCAACAGGTCACCATCCGGCCCATCCAGAGTCTTGCTCACCCCGTGTGGAGACAATTCTGCACCGTCCCCTTCTCCGGAGGGCAAGCTGGGTTGCTCGGCAACAGGCGTCTCCCCTCTGGGGCCCTGGCTTGGCTCCTGGCCGCTGTCTGTCCCTGCCAGAGCACCAGGGTTCTCATCAACCCCGCACCTGCCCAGCTCCTTTCCCGCAGCTCTGGCGTCCCCTGGGGGGCTGCTGCCTGCTGACTTCGCCGGGCAACCGTACTGAGCTATGACACCGACGAATTTCAGGCCCTGACTCGCAGCCTCCTGGACCTGTGAGGCAAACAAAACGAAGGGGACCGAGTGAATGGGATGTTCTGTCAAAGGGGGATGCGTGCAACATCCAAAACACCCCGCTGAAGGCGTCTGTGGCTGTTTTGGTCTGAACATGAAATCTCTCAAGGTAGCAGACACTCCATGTCCCCTCTAGGCAGCGGCCACACCCTAAGCCTGGCCCCACTGGGGACAGACAGCAAAGGGCTGGCTCTTTTTAACTATGAAGCATGTGGCTAGACAGGGCTGAAGAGTACCTCTCTTTGAAATACTGCATTAGTCCCCTATTGGTTATTTTTTTCCTAAGAGGCTGCAAAAAGTTTCTAAAGAATGAGTTGGAACAAAGAGTTTGAAAGAGGAAGTTCATTTTGTAAGAGTTTATTTTTTTCGTTACTATTTTTTTTTTCTGATGAATCACCTACTTCCTGCCAATCAGGCTACCGTATAATCCAGTAGGTCTATATAGCCATATACTAACTACCAGATGACATTTTATGACCCAAAGAGCTTCCTCTTTTAAACAATTGTTTTGGCACAGAAGGGCGGAGGTGGGGAAAATCACCACTGCATGAAAGCTGGTGTGTACGTTCCCCACAGCGGGGAAATCTGACCAACACCTGCTCCGTGGTGCTCTCCGCCTAAGCCAAAGGCACCCGAAAACGACGCTGGCCCTGCAGGTGTTGCTTGGATCAACTCGTGACTCTCCAGGCCATGGTGTCACAGGTAACTTGCTTTTCACTTCCTGAGCCCCTGAGATGGGGGGCTAACGGCCATGCAGAGTACCGAGGCACTTTAACTCTTCCCTCCCTGACAAATACCCCCAGGCAACTCAATTTAATAGTCACAAGGGAAAGAAAAATGGAAAATAATAGTCTAATAAAATCAAGCAAGAGCCAGCCCAAACTAGGCAATCGGCGTTAGGGGGCTTTCTGGGTGAGGATGCTCAGGTCACTTTACAGATAAATCAGGAAGTGAAGACCTCAGAGTTGTATAAGTCTTAGTCACCAACCCCTGAGTGGATGACCTCAGAAAATCTTGAGGTTTCTGCAGCGATCATCCTCCGTCATTTGAGAATTAGTAAGAAACGCCAGCATGGAGCTACTCTCTCTAAGAGACAAGCAAGCCGAGGCAGCTCTCCTTGGATGACCCACCCTAACCTTAAGCTGGAGGTCATTTTAGTTCAACACTGCACATTCTGGAAAGCAATCCAGAGCAGTTACACATGTACAGTCCAGTCTTTCTATAAAATCTCGCCTGTGCTAGAAACAATGACAACAATAGGAGGAATTACCATCTAGTGCAGACCTACTGTGTCCCAGGCACTGTACTAGGCATTTTCCATAAATTGTTCTGTTTAATCCTTCAAAGACCATTACAAAACAAAACCTTTCCATTCAACAAACCCCTTTCCATTCTGAAAATCCATTTTTCACCCATTAATCTGTGATACCCACCTACTTTTAGGAACTGTTTTGGAAAGCTTCTGAGAGAAGACGCAGGTAACAAAAGTTTTCAAATGAAAAGAGGGGGAGATAATTACTGTCCAAGAACCTTAGGTTAAGAGAAGCTACTGCCTACGAAGCCTCGCTCTGAGCTTCCTGGCAACACAGGCAAAGCAATGGATCTTACAATTCTCACAGGTAATGAGGAAACATGCCAGGTCCATTAGAGAGAAGCATGATTTGCTGTAAGGAACAGAGGAATCTGTTGCAGGACTCTTGTAGAGCCATGGAGTAAAATGTGTCTTCCTCAGTTTTACAGAAAATGAAGAGACATTCTTCTTACATCACTTATATTCTGTTAACCCTTGATAGCCGGTGAGGACAGGAGGCTATGGCACAGGGGCGGAGCTAAAGTGACAGGATCCAGGTAGCTGCGGACAGCTGCTCTTGGGCGTGTGTCAGAGCTGGGGAATTGGGCCCGGTGAGCATTGATTCCTCCCATTCCCACGACAGGGGATGGAGGTGGCTTTTTTCTAATCTTAAGTTTTCTAAATCTGTGATTTATTTCACACATGACTTTCCTATGCCTTTTTGGAAGCGGTTTGGAAATGGGCTTTTTAAAGTTTTGGACACGTTATGCAAATTCTCAAGGCACTAAACCTGTAGTAAAAGTAAACGAAACCTAATGACCACAAATTTTCATATGTGAGAAAGTGCTATTAATAATTTCCAGATGTAGGTCCTACAGGAAGGACAGTGAGCTCTTCCCCCGCCAAGCTGCAGACTTCTGTTTTAGCTGTCAGGTCCCTACACTCCAGTGTGGCTCTCTCCTTCATCAACTGCAAATCTGAGCCTCTCCATTTGCTGGGGCCCTGTAGGAACAGGGACACTGTCGGCACCTGGCCCATTCGCACCCAGCCCCTGCTGAGAGTGTCTCACCGCACACAAGACACCTCTGACTGCCAAAGCATTTTGAAGAGCTGGTCCCACTGAGGGCTCGACCACAGGCCAGTCTCAGCCTGCGTCATGGGGTCTGAAGGCAGAAAAGGCCTGGCTTGGAGCTCCAGGTGTGCAACTCTGGAACCTGAGTATGTTATGTAACTTTCTAGGCCTCAGTTTTTTCACCCATAAAATGGGGAGGAATCCTACTTCTCTTGTAGTCGCTCTGCAGGTGAGACATTACATATGGCAGGTGTGCGGAAGGAGAGGCACAAAGAAGGTACTCATGGCCATCACTGTTGCTCTACCCTCTCTCCTTATAGGTTCCAGGCTTCCGTGACCCTGCAGAGACTGCTGACACTCATCCGGAGTAAGGAGGCGAGGACTCTCGACACAGGGCATTATCCCAGTCCTCTCCTTCCTTGCTGGGACTTGCAGTTGGAGAAGCTTTGCGTTAATCACACATGCGCCCTTCTTCCACAATTAACTGGACAACCATATTGCTTGGTGCTACTGTACCTCAAACTTATCCTCTATGCCACGGGTTCCTGAAGCGGGGTCCCATATTAGCAGTATCAGCATCCTTGGGAACTTGTTAGAAATGCAAATTCTCAGGCCTCACTGACCCAGAAATCCTGAATCAAAACCTCCTTCAGATGTGGTCCCCAAATAGGTTTTGTCTAGCACCGTATTATTTCTGGATCGTGACATGATCCCGACATAAGGGTAGGGCCCAGAGGCTTGTGTTTTAGCAAGGCTTCCAGGTGATTCCAATGCACCCCAAATTTGAGAATCACTGTTCTAGAATACACATTTCACACAGGCAGAGTTTTGTGCACTGCTGTGTCCCTGGTGCTAGAATGATGTCTGACATAAAGTTAGTATCTGTGGAATGAATGAATGAATGAATGAATGAATACAATAAATAATGAGTGAGTATGTATGTCTCCTCTCCCAGAATGAGCTCCTTGATGGTTGAGATGGAGACTGATGAATTTCAGCTCCCGAATTCAACACACTGTATTAAGTTCCTACTGGCCCAGACTAACATCGTACTTCAGTGCTGGGGCAACAAAATAGGAATCCCAACCCTCAAGAAGATTCAGCCAATTATTGTAAACAGGCTTTAAAAACAATTATACCAACATGGCACAAAAGTGCTTATTTTATAATGTTATGTTAAAAAAATCAAGATTCTAAACTTTAGAGACACAGTATCATGACAGCTATATAATATTACTATTAGTGTGTGGTTTTTCAAAATTCATCTAATGAGTATGCATATTACTTTTATAATTAAAAAAAGTAAATATTCCACAAATTTCTCATAGGGACTGATAAATATAGTAATGGATATAAAAGCACAGAAATGACAGTGAGTATTTCTGCCTGAAGGGGAGGCTGTAAAGTTTCTGACAGGTCAGGGCTGTAACAAATGAAATAATGTAATACAACAGGAAGAGGTGAGGAGTGTGACAGAATTGGAGTGTGTATGCCTTACCTTACATATTCAAATTCAATTTTTTTTTTCCACCAAAATACTGTGCTAGGCAAAACCTATTTAGGGACCAAACCTGCAGGAGGTTTTGAAGGATGAATAGGAGTTCACCAGACAGATGAAAGAAGGGAAGTATGGCAATGCAGGTAAAGAGAAAGAAGGATCATCATTGGCAGAAACCTGTGGTATACAATAGCCTAATGTATTGAAGTAACTTCTATGAATATTTTTGGATCATGACAGGAGAAGCCAGGAGTGGGGGGGAGGGGACTGGAAATGAGAAGGGCCTTATTGTGGATGTCATTGAATGCCATGCCAACAAAGGCTGTGACTTCACCCTGCAGGCCAGCATATTCCCCAGTTTTCCCATTGTAGTAACTCCAAGAGCACAGAATGGAGGTTTGAGGGCAAAGCACAACATTTCTTTGAATGCTCATCTTTTATCTTAAACACTAACGAGAATTTTGTATCCTACACCATAGTACTATACACTATCAAGACTTTTAACAAGATGCCAAAGTGAAACGCCTCCCTCCCAGCTCCATCCCAAGTCTTCCAAAGAAACTCATGTCTCAGGAATATGAAACATCTTTGTGCATAAATCTTTGCAGCTCTGCTTACTTCCTTTGGGTGGATTCCTGGAAGAGGAATTAATGGGTCAGGGGATATTAACTTTTCAAAGGCCTGATACAGGCTGCCAAATTGTTTACCAGAAAGGAGGAGTAGTTCTTTTTAACCAGAGGAACCGCATTTAGATTTTATAAAGATCAATATTTGGCTAGACCCTAAGGGCCTTGCCTCTTCTAACTCGAGTACAGCACTTTCTCTTTCTCTGTTTTAAAGCCATTTGACTATGTTTGTTAAAAGGATCCTTGTTTGTTTCTCATTCACTCATTTCTTCCTTTGTTCATTCGCAGCCTTTATTGAGCAAATCTCCTGAGTGTACTAATGGCGGGCACCAGCTGCCATTTGTCAGGGTTCACCCTCAGCCACCCGGTCTCCTCACTCTATACTCCCTGTGGTGACCTCCTCTACTCACTTGGTCCTATATTAATTATTCCCAAATTTGGACTCCCCAGCTGTGGCTTTCCTCTGGAGTTCACACCTACACAACATATGATCATAGCTGCGGGGTCCACCCCCACCCTCATCTCTCCAGCTGGAGCCACAGGCGTCTTCTTTAGCTCTTGCTTTTCTCCAACCCTACGTTATCTGCTTACCACATCCAGTCAGATTTATCCCCCAATGTTTCTGGAATCCCTCCCCATTCTCCATACATCTAAGATCAATTTACGTCAGGTCTCATCTTCTGCTGCTGGACACTGCCATCCCTCCGAGCTACACCAGGTCCTCGTGAGCATGGAGGCAAATCAATATGGAAGATCAAAGCACGAACACCCAGGTCACCTTGTCATGGAATTCCCTGCAGACTGGCACACGTGCGCCTATAAAATTTCTCTAATGATTGTGATTACTAAAACAACTGTCAAATGGTACAACTCTTCCACAAAGGACTTTAACATGCATGATCTTAGGCCCCACATAATACCTTACAGAAGAGGAAACTGGCTCTGGGACAGGTATGTGACTGGTCAAGCTACCCAGGGCTAATCACAGGCAAAGTCCAGATTCAGCTCAGTATCCTAAATCCAACCCAGTACTCCTTCAATGGTACCACTCTTCCTACTTCATGTAATCTAGCCTGTGCCAAGATGCTCAGTTTTATACCACTTTAAACTGAAAAACACCTGTACCCACCTTCTTATTTCTGCTGCATTTAAGAACCACCACACCCCCGACACTTACAGGAGTAACACTGTTGGTTTAGGCAGCAAAAATGAAATAAGACTGTTTTCAACTAATCCAAGACTTCACTCATCAACTGCTCTGTAATGAGTAAGCACAAATTTGATAGTAACTCTATTTTCCCAACCTAAAATCAGAGATTATGATGTGAAAAAGATTTTTTCTTTTTAAAAAATTTATTTCTATGAAAAGTCTCAACTCATTATAAAAACGAGAGCTTCTTTGGTTACACATTTTTAAAAAGATTTTATTTATTTGAGAGAGAGACAGAGTATGAGCAGGGGGCAGGAGCAGAGAGAGAGGGAGAAGCAGACTCCCAGGTGAGCAGAGAGCCTGACACAGGGCTTGATCCCAGAACCCCGAGATCATGACCTGAGCCGAAGGCAGACGCTCCTGGTTATATATTTAAAGAATCACTTTCATGAAAAATAACAACATGACCTTGGACTAGTCCCAGAAAATCTAAGTTGTATTGTCTGTTACTCTGCTTTCAAAATGAATACCCATGGCTGAAGATGGGTTCAAATATGTCCAGGTTTCCCTTACTGTCTGGCAGTACCATGCTCCTATGAAAACTGTTGTCAGCTGAAATGGCATCAAGAGAAGAAGTAATTACCATTAATTTCTATGGGAAAAATTTTGAGCTGTCCCAGACCCCAAAAAATAACCTCTCTTAAGCTTTTTGGATACCTTAGGACACATTTTGCTAACAGATGCACAAAACAAATAGAGATAAAGCACATATGCTCAAAGACACAACTCGAAGTTATGGAGGCTGGAGGCTGAGATGCGAGTGTAGGTCCTGGGGAAGGAGATTGGGGGGGCCACTGTTACTGTTCAGGGTGCATGCTGCCTCTATGATGGCTTACTGCAAAACACGTGAAGGCTAGTTTTGCTTTTTGCCTTTTCTCATAAAAGCAAAAATCCTTATTGGATTTCTTTCCCTTGGTGAAAACAGGTACTAAGGTAGGTTTTTGTAAAAAAAAAAAAAAAAAAAAAAAGTGGCGTAAAATGAACTCTTGAAAAATGGGGGATACCTACACTCTGTCTAGTACCTGTGTTCTGTTTTAGAGGACATGTATCAGTCAGGGTGAAACCAGTTACACAGAAATGGAACATGGGTTGGATTTTGTAAAAAGAAAAGCTATCTGTAACGTGGAGAAAGGAGAACAGGCTCCTGCTAACGGGTCAATAGGAATTGGGAGCGCCCACAGGGCGTATGAGATGTCATGCATGAAGGGTCAGAGTCAGTCGGAGCACATCTTGTCAGAATTTAGTGAAAAAGTTGTTGTGGTTAATTTTATGTGTCAAATGACTAAACTATGGTGACCAGTTGCTTGGTCAACACTAGTCTAGACGTTTCTATAGAGATATTTTAAAGATGTGATGAACATCTTAACTGACTTTGAGTAAAGCAGATTGCCCTCCGTAATGTGGATGGGCCTCACTCAATCGGTGGAAGGCCTTAAAAGCAAAGATTGAGATTTTCCCAAAGAGGATTTCTGCTTGTAGACAACAACCTAGAAAATCTGCCTGAGTTTACAACCTTCAGACTCAAGACTGCAGCATCACTCCTACCTGAGCTTCAAGCTGGCTGGACAGCCTTGCAGGTTTGGGACTTGCCAGTTCCCACAATCCTTGAAATCAATCAATTTCAATCTCAGTATCTCTCTCTACAGATAGATCAATCAATAGATAGATAATCCCATTAGGTGTGTTTCTCCAGAGAACTCTGACTAATGCAGGAGGAGAACAGGGAAAGGGAGTGAGGGGTATAAGATAGCACAAGGCAGGCTGATAAAGGTCTCTAACTCTAAACCTGACTTGGTGTGACATGAAGAGATGGCTAGGAGCTCCCAAAAGGCAGGGAGAGAGTGTGTGCCCCAAACAGAAACAAGACCACTAGGACTTAACCTGGCACTGATTCAAGGTCCCAGGGGAGAGGCTGAAGTATGGCAAGAAGGTTACCAGGGGTCACTGTTGTCCAGGTAAAGGAAATTGCCCCACCACATTTTGAAGTGAGGAAGGTAAATCCTTAACTGGCAGAGTTAGCTTCTACAAGTTACAGGCAGTTTCTAACTCTACGATGAACTTAATAGAATTTTCATAACTCATTAGCTCACTAATGTTGGAAATCAGAAACTCAGAGCTGTATAGAGCTGTGCCATCCAAGACGGTAGCTAGCTATTAGCTAGGTGTGACTATTTAAATTTAAATTAAGTCAAATAAAATTAAATGAAAAGTTCAGTTCCTCAGGCACACTAGCCACATTTCAAGTGTTCAATAGCCACTTGTGTCTAGTGACCATATTATTAGTGAAGATACAGAACATTTCCATCATCATGTAATAGTAAATATTATTATGAGCATAATAAATCATCTAAATACTGAATAACAGAAACAGAGTTTTCAACAGTGACTTCAGAGGCATATAACATAGGGAAAAGACTAAGACACTGTCTCTCTCTCACCCCCCCCCCCCACATTTACCCTAGACCAGACCACTACCCACTTTGACCCTCCCCCTAACACATGGGCCACCATTCTGTGACAGCTGACATTTTAAAGTCTTTAGGTATTTATGAAATACAACGGGAACCTACAGAGGCATGCACTTATGTCAAGAACGGGCACAAAAATGCTGTTCTGCGTTACACGGTTACGCATGAGTCTTTACGGTGAATATTTTATCATACGCACACAACCCTTCTCATCTTTTGTCACCTAAACTCTTGTACAGCTTTCTGAAAAGAAAGGTTCAAAAATAACACAGGTTTTAGCTCAAGTCTGAAGATACCCTTAGTTCTGATGTGTTAACATTTAGCTTTAGGAATTGAAACCTTTATTAAGCACTGCTGGGAGTTTAGCACAATTATCATATAAACCTGCTGGTATTGCAGCTTTCTCCTTTAATGACTGGGAGGTCTTAGAATGAGCCCTGGACAAGGAGTCTGAGACCTACAGCTTCGGACCCAACTCTTCCACTCACTAGCGATGTGACTGGTTAAGACAGCAGATCTAGCTGAACCTCCACTCCCTCATTTATAAAGTGGGGTTAATAATACCCATTCATTCATTCCATACCTCAATACTTACTATGTGCTAGGCACTAGGAGCAGGGGACACAATAGTGAGTCAAACAGGCATCCCTGCACTCTCAATTTAATGTGATCCAACTCAAGGGGTAACGTAGAGACACTGAAGAATTAACGCGTTCAATCCTTCTCAAACTGTCTATTGATCAGTTTGAAGGGCCACCACTTGCCCTTAAATCCCTGGCCGGGCTGGGGTTGGGGGGCAGAGGTATTGCTTTATTCTCCTCTACTATTAGGGGTGATTTGGTGGGAAGCTCAGAAAATGCTGAAAGAACTTGGAAAGCTACAAACTCCCTTAAAAACAAAAGGAAGAGGTGGAGCCCAGCATCCTGGTGGCAATAGAGAATGGATCCATCCTTTGGTAGCTCTCTTCAAGGCAAGCATTTCTGACAAAAGGAATTTTATTGGTGCTCATTATCTGTGTTAATTGACTTAGTTCTTTCATTTAGAGTGTGCCTATAATTTCATAATTCATTAAAAGCGTAGTGCATGGGAGTTATAAATCAGTAGAACTGAGAGGGTGTGCTGTTTAATTCCTATTCCTCAAAGATCTTCAATTAGCTATTGGTGCCCCTGAAAACCAACCCACTAGAGGACCCTAACCTGTCAAAGTCTATATCAAAGATGCAAATGGGAGGTAAACAAGGAAAGGCCAATATGTGAGGAATGACTCAGTGGTATCTCAAGTAGCAGCCAAATGGACAGCAGGGTAGGGCCAGAGCTGGACCTTAGGAAGACCTGGAGCCAGTGTCCTCAGCACAGTCAGGAAACTTTCTCCAAGTTTTGTCCCTACTTTTATTTGTTAGCATCATTCTTCTTTCTTATTTAGGACAAATTTTTTCCATGTGGCAGGAAATAGGATTATTGCTAACTTCTGAGTTTTCTGCTTACAGCCTAGCCACTGGAGATAGGAATGCCCAAACTTCCTGGTTACACACTGCAAAAGATCCCAGAGAAGGGCTCTGATTGGCCCAGCTCGGATGAGGTGTTCACTTCTGGGCCAGTCAGCTCTGGCCAGGGAACAGCTGGGTGGCTCCCATGGAAGTCATCTAGCTGGATTATTGGAACAAAGGTTAACAACATGAAGAGGTAAGAAAGTGTAATAAGTTATGTAGAGGAGGGCAAATGCTCAGTATGCCTGCACAGAAAACCCGTAATCACAAAAGCTTACGTTTATTGAGCACTCACTGTGTGCTGCAGACTATTTTAAGGGCCATACATGGGTTAACTTGTTTAATCCTTATAATAATATAGATTTTCTCTTTTATCCCCACGTTACAGATGAGAAAACTGAGGCACAGAGTGGTTTCCCAGCTTGCCCAAGGGCACACAGCCAGTAAATGGCAGGTAGGATTCAAAACTAGGCAGTCTGGTTCCAGAGTCCACGTTCCTACCTATTATACTGTTCAGTATTATATTGTCTAAACTATATCCTATACTCTAACCCATATTATGAAATACCAGGCCTAGATCATGAAGACTGTTGAATCTTTAGATTCTGGACTTTTTACTCTGTAGGCAATGAGATGCCATCATGGTGTCAGAGCAGCAGTGATATAATCAGGTTTCTCCCGAGGAAAATTGATCTGTCCACAGGATGTGGTATGAATTGAGGTGGGGGGTGGTAGTAACAGAAGTGAGCAGACATGAGGCAAAAAGAGTGGTTGAGGGCCTGGGAGTCACTACAGAGTTTGTGAGAGAGGTTTTAAGAGCTATGCTTGCCTGGGAAGGATGTGAGTGAGAGGCAGATGGGAGACCAGAAATAGAGACAGCAGTCTGTCAACTAAAAGGCCAGACACCATAGGACTCTGCTAAACCACTGGTAATCACCCAAACAAGGACAATTTGAAAGCAAAAAGTGGAACTACTACTAATAATGCTTTGATGACAGGGATGAGTTGGAACTGTCTAAGGAGACTGAGGCATATGGCCACCTAAGTTAAACATGACCAGCAGTGAAGACCCAGAAAGCTGCTTTAAAAAAGACTCCCATGACTGCTCTCTCTCATCCTTCCCTGCCCAACATGTGGTCTGCTTCTTCCATCACTCTTCTGCTATTACATCCTTGGCTTTCTCTGCCTGGCCTCTCCCACCATGTCAAATCCATCCCACCCACCCAGGGTCACAAGGAAGGCTCAATGTCTTCCATCTAGACCATGAGTAGACATTGTGCTGACCTGCAATCCCTCCATCCACCCCTAGCCAGAGCTCGTATCCTCCCCCTGGGGGGCCTCCCCCACATCTTGTTCACACCCCTCCACTTTTAAGAGCCTTTGTTCTTTTACCATTCAAAGTTAGTTCCCTTTGGGGTCTAAGCATATCCTTTTGTTTGGGATGCTGTCCCACCCAAACTCTCCACGACTGGTTTCTCCTTGCTACCAGGGTCCTCTCTTCCCATTTATGACCCTCCCTGAAATTCCAGTCTAAAAATGGTCACCTGGTCAGGCTTTAACGTATCTCTTTCCTTAATTTTTGTCGTATCACTTACTTCTACCTGTTTCCTTATTAACTTTTATCTTTCCCAGTTGAATGAGAACTCTGTGAAGGCAGGAATGTTGTCTATTTTGTTCCCTACAAAGTCTCCAGCATCTGAAACAGTTGTTGGTACCTCGTAAGTCCTCAATAAATGTCTATTAAAGGGAAGAATAGGAAACAGATGAAATTTGCAGCATCTGAGGTTACTTCTAAGTGGAACGTCTATGACTCTACAATTTCAGGAACGATCCATCTGGGGCCAATAATGTTTTGCAAATAACACTCAATTGAGATTTTGAAAATCTGCACATCATTTGCTACTCATCTCATTTTAACAGTGAAAAAAACCTGAAGCCTAGAAAAATTAAGGGGTTGCAGGTCCAGGGGTACATCTTAAGAAAGCCAACTGTTAAAATTATTTGTAGTCCCTTGGGTTTCTAGTCCATCTCTTAACAAAAAAGGTCAATCTTTCGCTCAGGCAAAAGAAAATATACAGCAATAAACAATTTGTTCATATAAGTACTTCCTATCAAGGTAAAAAATTCCTCAGAACTGGGCATTCCTTGGGGCCTTCTTTCTTAAAGGAACTACCTAACACAAGACTATGCATTTCCTTAAAAACGAAACAAAACAGCTAGAATTCAGAATCCTGGAGCTGCTGAGGTTGACAACCCCAGTTTTATACTTTGGTAATACCAGTGACCCTGGAATTACAGGCTTGGGGCAAAGAACCTTAAGGGCTTATTAAGACTCCTGAGAATATTCTGGAAAACCAGTTTTAGAGTCTTCATGGAACTCAAATCTCAGCACCACAGTTACATGATTGAGGCAAAAGAACATAAGTTTAAAGAACTTTAACCAAGAGCAGATGTTTCCCTTCACACCACGCTGCTTTAACATCCAGTATTTGTGATTTCCACCCTCAACCCCCACCATTCCCTGATTTACATAGGCCTCCAAAACATTGACGAAAGTCACTTTAACAAAATGTTGAGATGGTGTGGTTGGACTAGTGCTATCCTAGTTTTACTTCGTGGTTTAAAACAAAACAAAACAAAAAAACCCTTTTCTATTCCCATGACTTCAGACCAACAAAAATATAACACTGTCCTAATGGCATTTGAAACCCCCATGGTAAACAGAGCAGTTAAACTAAGTACTTGGGATGGTTTTCATTACAATGTGCTAAAGAAATGAATGTTTTATTGTTCCTTTGTAAATACCCTGGAGAACCCCCGGACAGTTCTTCTGGAAGATGGAAATAATTTGAGGGAGTTTCAGATCTCATGAAGATACATGATCTCTTTGAGTAACAACTAGGATTTATTTTGGTGGGGAGGGCTTTGCATTCACAAATATTGAGAATTACCCTTAAAGATTATTTTCATTGTCCAATAACCCTTATATTCAATACTCAATTCTACTTCTTGCCTTCCTTTTTATTTTTATGTATTCCATTTTGCCCTCTGCTAGGGCAAAGTTCTCTCCCAGTAGAATGAACTGTAAATGAACATAGCATGTTCAAATTCATGTATGTGGCAGAGTGTATGTTCCAAAGATGGTCACAACAGGATTTCACATTCCAAATGGTCTGCTAGAACTGTGTTACTCCCCCATCAAGAAGCAGAGTCTATGTCCCTCTACTTGAATCAGTATGGGCTTTTGTGATGGTTTTGACCAATGAGTGAGGTAAAAAGGATGCTATGTGACTTTTTAGGGCTGGTCATAAAAGTTCCATAAATGTCCACCTTGTGCTTTTGGGATGCTTGCTCTTAGGACCCAGCCATCATGTTTTGAGCAAGCCCAAGAGTCTGTGGAGAGGCCTGTAGCCAGCAGCAACTTGTCAGTCATGTGAGTGCGCCATCTTGGAAAATGGATCCCCCAGCCACATGAAGTTGCCCCAGTTTATACCACATGGAACAAACATTAGTTACCTCTGCCAAATGCTGCCCAAGTTGTAGATTTGTGAGCAAAACAAAAGACTTGTTGTTTAGGATAGTTCATTATACAGCAAAGACAACCTCTTAAAATACAGCAAACCTCACTAACTCATACCCAAGGGAAGACACCAGACTATAGTAATTTCTTAAAGTCAAATCCACATCCTTTATAAAGGATGCGGTTAGCAGCACTCTCAAATATGCAGAAATGTAAACAAGGATAACATGAATACTTCCAAAGAGTGGGCCTTGAGGGATATGCTTTAATCGAAAGGTAAGAAGAGTTTGTAATTAGCTTCACAGTTTGTGATGATGCATCCAAACTGCTGGAACTAGAGGGTACTCGGAGGTAAGCGTTGCCCCTGCGGTGTGCCTTACATTATTAATCGGCTGAGCAAACCTGTAGATAAACATGAGCTCAGTTCTTGTTTATCACAAGTTACAAATGTGCAGAATGTGAATTAATGATGATGTTTTACTATTCAAGAGCGACACAGAATAATGCCCACATTCCCAGGCACCATCAGAGTCAGAAGGGGTTGTAGAGACCTCTGCTAAGCGTGAGGCTTAGGGAAAAAAAAAAATCCTTCTGTGTTATTCTTCAGGTGTCATAAAGAGAATTTTCCATTGCCCTCTGGAGAGTGTCTCAGAAGGTAGTCAGAGTAGCAGCTACATCTCTCATTCAAAATGGGAAGTCACTGAAATAAAGTTTCTACACCAACTGAATGATAAAGAGTTCCATCAAAAGCTAACTTTATTTCTACGAGGACTATATTTAAACATTTTCTTTTAAAGTTTTCCTATCTTTTCAGGTATTTTCTTTTGACTTCTACTCCCGTTGTCTTCCATACCCCAACCTTTTTCTCTCTGAAGCAGCTTTCTTTATAAAAGCTTCTCTGCTCAATAATATCCTTATCACCCCACCAATAACGTCCTTACTGCCTCCACCAATAACATCTCTATCTCTGCTGCCAGTTACATGCCTATTTAAAGAAAAGGTGGTACATGTAAATGATGGACTATTGCCCAACCATTAACAAGAACGAAATCCTACCATTTGCAACAACGTGGATGGACCGCCGAGGGCATGATGCTAAGTGAAATAAGTCAGGCAGAAGAAGACCAACACTGTATGACAGAACTCATACGTGAAATCTAAAAAAGTCAGACGCACAGAAACAGAGCAGAATGGTGGTTACCAGGGGCTGGGGGTGGGGCAGGAGAAACCATGAGGTGGGGGTCAAAGGGTACAAATTTACGGTTATAAGATTAATACATCCTGGGAATGGAATGCACACCATGATGACTATTGTTAACAATACTGTACATATTGCAGAATTGAAATCTGCTAAGAGAACAGATGTTCATGTTCTCACCGCAAAAAAAAGGTAACTATGGATGTGTTAATTAACCTTAATGTGGCAACGACTTCCCAATATGTAGGTATATCGAATCATCACATACACCTTAAATTTACACAATGTTATTTGTCACTTATATCTCAATAAAGCTGGGGAAAAAAATAAGATTCCCCACTACTCCCACCAATATACCACCCCTATCACCCCCACCAATAATACCGCTACTACCCCAAATCATAACATCCATAATATCCCATCAGATTACATGCCTACAACCCATCCTCCCCAGCTATCTTTTCAATACCTAGGAACACTGCTGTAAGGCTAGCAGAATGAAGACATAGACTGGGAAGTAATTAATTAGATGGGAAACCTTGGTTTGATCCATTTTCTCTTACTGCTTAGGCTAGATGTATAATAACTGGTTATTATAGTACTTGGGCCTTTTGTCCAAACATACATATCTTGTGTTACTTTTACAGATTATAGCACCACCCACATCATGATAATCTATCTTAATTTTTAGTCCTGTAAACACTTAAGTCAGAAGTGATCCAACAAGTGAATCATTTCAAGTTTCCATTTTCCTCACAACATGTTTTTTTTCACTAGAGTCTCACTCAGACAGCAACGTTTACTTCTAACCTTAAAAAAAAGAAAAAATGTGCAAAAATAATAGCCCTTATACTAAACTCCCCAGTCACAGTTAGTTAAGGGTGGGGAGAAACAAAAACAGTTATCACTCAACAAACATTGATTTACTGGATGGAGAGCACAGAGAATGCTAAAATGAGCCCGTTTGGCAATCAAATTCAGCATGCCACCATCATAAACCGTAAATTAGTCAAATAAACCTCTTTAATGAGGGAGAAATCACTCCAAAGCCGGACTGACCACAGAATCACAAAACATGAGAGATTACCAATGTGCAAAGGCCTCATTTTACAGAGAAGAAAACAAAGAATTCAAAAAAGTGATGTGCCTTGCTTAAATGACTGTTACTAGTTAAGTAGCAGGTTTCCTTTACCGGAATCCGGAGAAAATTCTGGAATCGGGCTTTTAAATTTCCAGAGTTCTCCTTGAGGAGGCAAGTCAATTTCAGTAAATGAGTAAGTCCTCTGTGTCCACGTGCTTCCCTCCCTCCAAACCCTGTTCAACACTGCTGACTGATCCCAACGCGACTGGCTCGCTGAGTGGGAATTCTCCCCCAAGGCAGAAAGGGGTGGTAATCCTGTCACACTGGCTCTCAAAAAAGATCAGAAAAGATTCCACATAATCTCAAGCAATAAAAGTGAAACCTTCCAGTTTCGGGTGAAGATACAACAAGCAGCCTAAATGCTTGGCAGGATAAACTTCATTTCTCAGAGGAGACACCCCACCCTCCACATGCCGTGGGGTCGGTCCAAATTCCCACATTCGTTGTCTGTGCTGGATCCCACACAAATCTGGCAGACAGGAGGTCTCACCGAGTGGGGATGTTCGGCACCTCTGAACAACGCAGACGGGGAAGTTCAACCTGTGCTGTGAACCCGACATGTGTTCACTGACGGTGCATAATTAGCACTCAAAACATGTTCCATCTCATAAAGAAAGATATATATATATATGCATATATATGCATGCATGCCATTTTGGAAACTTTCCTGGTGATAACAGCAATTTCCATATTTGTAAACGTGTCTGCTGAGAAGCATGAAGTAGAAACGGGTGACACGAGGACCCTCACAAATCATTTCCAGAAAGGGGTTACTCAACAGGTTTCAAACACTGTGAACACTGGAAAAAGCTACGGCAAGTTACAGGAAAAAAGAAAATGTATGAACGTCTGTGTCCTTTATCTTCACCGCGTTACCTCTGAAAGCATCTGTCTACACAATTCTGATACCGCTCAAGCCTCAGAAACCCACCGGCTCTCGCTCTTTCATTCCATAAACATTCCCTGAGCATGTGCTAGATGACCTACACTCTTCTTGGCATGGAAACCAGAGACAAGAAACAATAAACGTAATAACTCAGTGAAAACAGTTCAGTACCTCTAGGAGGCAAAAAGAGCCACAGATGGGAGAAATCGAGAAGAGTAAAGGGAATCGGTAGGCTGGGGAGTGGCAAGGCGTAAGGTATTCTTTTAAAAATGGTGGGCAGCGTGGAAGGGCTCATTGAGAAGGTGAACTTGAGCAGAGATCTGAAGGTAGTGAAGAAGTTAGCCAACCCGATACTTGGGGGGAGGAAGGTCCATACAAATTATCTCCCCTTGCCAAGAGTTAAAAACCAATATTCACTAACAGCAACATGATGACTGACCCCCTCCGCAGTAAGCTGAAAGGGGAAATACACAGCCCACATGCTGCACCTCCTGGATATACCCTGGGTTTTACCCTCTAAATGTTATTTCTCAGGAAAGAGGGCATTAACTACTTCACACACAGACTTTTACAAAGTCTCTCATAATACAAGGGCTCTCTGCCACTTTATTTTGAACAAAATGCTTATTAGAGAAAACACATTAATCAAAACTGGTTTGGGAACTTTATTTAAGTCATCGGCTGGACTAATTTTTTAGAAGGAGGGAAACACATCTAACAAAAATTTAAAATAAATCCTATGGCATGAAACAACATTTTGGGTGCTGTAGTATGCATGCTTCTTAAAGACGGCATTAAAAAAAGTAGTGTACAAATTCTATACACAAATGAAAAGAAACAAACTCCTGCGAGACCCTGATGGGACTCGCAGAGTGCTGAGTGTTGAGCAAAAAAGGCCATTTACAAGAGATTCCACTTGTATAAAGTTCAAAACCAGGCGAAGCTAACCTTTGGTGTTAGAAGTTAGGCAGGCTGTCTATGGGGAGGAGGTGGGGGCAAGAGACGGGAGTGGCCAGAAGAGGGCTTCGGGCTGTTTTATTTCTTCGCTTGGGTGCTGGTTACCCAGGTGCATTCATTTTGCGCAAACTCACTGAGCTGTACACTTACGATTTACGCACCCTTCTGTATTTACCTTATCTTCAATAAAAAGAGAATCTTTAAAAAGGGCAATGCAGAGTAAGGGGTTGCATTATGGAGATTTCTCATTCACCTCTGAGCGGGATGAGAAAAAACAACTATCCTAGCGTCAAACAAATAAGTATTTTTTGACTTAGGATAGAGCTTCTGGTGATGGCATCACTCATGAATTTTTAAAGTGCTGAATTCCAAACAATTTGGATGAAAGTAAATACGATGAGCTTGAAACCTTATTTTAGATGCCCCCGAAAGTCAACTCTGGTGATGATAAAGACACTGAAGGCAAAGATGCATGAAAAGAGTAGGGATAAAAGTGCTTCATGAAAGGTAAACATGGGGAGAAAAGTATTATTTCCAAATATATATTTTATATATCTAAAAAAAGGCAGGCACAACTAAGTTAATAATTAATATTATAAACACAAATTGAATTATTTCAAATATATTCCTAAAAGGCTGTAAAGCTGGCCCCAAACTGTGTTCTGGATCTTTCCATGAGGAAAATTTGCCTCTCTTATCCAATATATGCTATGTTCTGATACTGCTCCTTGCTCCTTGTGGTCAACAAGACTCATAATCACAACTTCTTTGTGACAACTAGAAAACACAGAGAACCGAAACTGTTTAAATAAATGAACCCCACAGAACTATGCAGTCCACGACAGCAGCCACTAGCCAGCCACATGTGGCTTTCAAGGACTTATAATGTGGCTAATGCAACTAAGGAGTTGAATTTTTCATTTTATTGAATTTTAATTAACTTCAACTTCAATTTAAAAAGTGAAGCAGTAGAATTTTTTTTTTCTGTGAGACACCACCTTATTTTGTAGGATATTTCACTTTAACTCTTGGAAAGGTAGCGTCCAAATTGAGATGTGATACAAGTGTGAAATATATACCAGATTTCAAAGATTTCATTTGCAAAAAAAAAAAAGAAGAAGAAGAAGAAGAAGAAGAAGAATATAAAATATCTCATTACAAGTTGAGAACATAGTATTCTGGATATATTATATATATACAATACAACATAAATAAAACATAGTACTAAACATAGTTAAATAAAACATAGTACTAAAATTAATTTCACCCTTGTTTTTACCTTTTTTTTTTTAAAGATTTATTTATTTATTAGACAGAGACAGCCAGTGAGAGAGGGAACACAAGCAGGGGGAGTGGGAGAGGAAGAACCAGGCTCCTAGCAGAGGAGCCTGATGTGGGGCTTGATCCCATAACGCCGGGATCACGCCCTGAGCTGAAGGCAGACGCTTAACCGCTGTGCCACCCAGGCGCCCCTGTTTTTACCTTTTTAACACCACTACCAGAAAATTTTAAATTACGTGGGTGGCTGAAATTACATTTCTATTGGACAGCACTGCTAAGGAATAAAATGCCACTTTTGATTAGCAACTATCAAGGAGAGATAAAAGAATGAGAAATCAAGCCGGAAAAACCAATATATTTGAAGATCTGATTAACAACTATGGCGGAGTGCAGAGTGGGGGTGGGGGGAGAAAGCAGAAAAGGGGAACCGTGCCCAAGAAACCAGCTTCTTTTAAAGGCCCGGGGTCAGATAAGCGGGGATGGACCCAGACAGCAGGGCAAAAGCTATCTATGATTCCACAGCTGTCAACAAATCCAATGACCTAGTTTTGCTGACTACGTGTTAAAAAATTGCCATGTGTGTTATTAAAAAGCAAGAAGAATGACAGAGGCGCTGAGCACATGTCTTTCTGGAGTGACAGAAGAGAGGAGGGAGTTTTAAACTGCCCTGCTCCAGATTTCCCCTTCATTAGAGGTTTGGGGGAGGATTAGGAAACACCAAGTGTCTGTCTGGGCATAAACACTTGTTTTAGCAGAACCAAGAAAGTGTGATAAAGTTGTTCATGCTTGTGAGCGATGGCCATTGTGTGCAGTTGGGAGACGTTAGGAACCCCCTGTAAAAAGAGAGGAGACTGACCGTGCCGCTGCTAACTACCTGTGATTGTCCCTGCTGGTACAGAAATAGGTGCTTGGTGTATTGCATGGAACACTGGGTGTTAAAATGCGAACAATGAATCCTGGAACACTACATCAAAAACTAATGATGTACTGTATGGTGACTAACATCTCATAATAATAAAAGAAAACAGAAATAGGTGCTTGGGAAAGAGGAGAGGCAAGGAGAAAGTTCTTAAATTATATTTGAGAAATGCTGCGGTAAGGTAAATAAGCAGGTTTCTTACTGCAGACCTTTTCAGAACCTTGACTCTTTTAAGGAGCATCATGACTCTTTCCAAGAGGATTTACAACATGCATGTTCTCCAAATACAATGGACTACAGCACCTCTTGTGCTGAGGAGCATTGCAGGAAGGGCACATTATCAAGAACCTCTGGCTTAGGACCCAGATCTTTAGCTCCTTCTGGCTTCACCCTCAGCCCCAAAGGAACATTACTGTCTGCTATAACCATAGTTCGGAGGCACTGGCAACTAGAATCTGGTGGTCATCCCAGCTCATCCACCACCAGACTCCTTCTGATGCCTACTTCAATAGCTATGAGGGAAAGGTACATCTCAGGTGTGGCCACAGCTGTGTCCTGGGGAAGCACCCATCTTCCTCAGCTTCAGGACCTCCCAGGCTGGCCTACAGCCAACCAAGAATCTGGTCTCAGGCAAAGTTATGTGCACCCTGGCTTCATCAGCCTCCTACCCACAAGTGCGGATGGAAGAAATATTAGCCTCCCACCGTACCAAATGCAACCCAGGAGGGTGGAAAGGCCTCCTGAGAAGTCTGACACCCAGGCTGAGATTCTTCCTAGAACAAAGCATTCATGGGCACCTAGCTGCCACCTCTCTTGGTGTATCTTCTGTTTTCCCTCCAGTCTTTTGTCTGCTCCACTAGCCCCTGGAATATTTTCTGATTCCTTGGTTTTAGGGCAATTTCTCTGCAGAGACCACAAAGGAATGTAGGCCTGACAGCCTCTGGCTGCCCACAGAGCCAACAATAGGCCGCTTTCTGTTCTAGGCACATCTAAATGCCATTTTTAGGAATCCCCAGTGAATTCTGTTTCTGATTTAACCTACGAGTGTCTTATTATTATTATTTCATGTGATATGTGTTGCAAAAGCTAAAAATTACATAGAATTACAATGCTTCACACATGGGCAAGTTCTAATCCCCTCGTCGGCTGTTAAAATTCAGTTGCTTAATAAAAAATTACATTAAGGAGAACAATGAAGATAATTCAGCAAGCCCATGGAAAGGAAGAACATCTTAAATTTAAAAGTGAAAAAAAAGAAAAAAAAAAAAACCACCCACATGACCAGAAATCTCAGAACCAGCTTAGGAAGAACATAGGAACACACATGAGTTCTATGGGGTAAAGGGCAGTGGGTTTTAATTATATCCCAAAGACATTTTGGAACAGGCCTTGTAAAATGCAAGGGAGAGGCCACCAAAACAGTTTCCACAGAGGTGGCCAATGACCTCATGACCACACCACCAAGGCTCTTTCTGATTTGTAGTCTTGGGGCACTGACAGGGTTGACAGCCTCTCCCTTGCTGAGACACCTTCGACCTCCCTCACCCACTTTCTTCCAGTCTCCCTCAGACCTCTTAGTGACTTCCTCTCTGCCTCTTTTCTCTGTATGTCAGTCTGTGTTGGAATTCCCCGGGGCTCAGCTCCCTTCCTTCCTCGGTGATTTCATCCATGACCAAGTTTCAATTAGCATTTTCCAGCTGGTGTCTCCAGTCCAGATGGCTGCCTTGAGCTCCTACACTGGAGAAATGATGCCCTGGTCCACAGTCCTCCTGATCTCAGCAAAGACTCCTGCCCATCCAGTTGCCCAGGCCAAACCAGCCCCTCTCCGCCATACGCTGTGACCCAATCCCTAAACAACCCCGCTGAGCTCCTTAGCTCCACAGTTCTTAAGTCAAACCACCTCTCCACATCGCCACTCCGACTGTAAGCTAAGCTACAATCTCCGTCTACAAAGAGATACTCCAACAGTGTCCTAACTCCACCTTCTCCTGCCCCCAAACCAATCTTCACATCTCTTCCCAAAGTGTACATTTGGTATCATTCTTCAGCTCCTCCTTAAAACTCTCCCGTGGCTTTCCATTGCATTTGGGATAAGACCCAAATCCTGAGCCTACAGCTGAGTCCTAGCTACCTCCCCAGCTTCATCATGCAGCACTCACCCTCTCTTCTCTGTGGCCAAATCACAATGGCCTCCTTCCCCTTCCTTGCACCAAACATGCTTCCTCTTACCTTGTGACCTTTGTCCAAGTTATTTCAATAACCACTAGCCCCTACTCTCCCTCACCTGCTTACCCCTTAGATCACAGTGCAAACACGGACCACTCCCTCCTCCTGCTGCCAGCCTGGGTCAGGGTCCCTCACTATGTTGTGCTCTGGAGCACTTATCCATTTGTGATTACACCTCCATCAGGTGACTACCTGCTCCACGTCTGTGTCCTCAGCTACACTGTAAGCCTCATGTGACCAGGGACACTACCTGTACTGGCTCACTAAGGTATCCCTGGACGCCACCACACAGGGGCCCTCAACGATCTGTTTAAAGGAGCATGAATGGATTTTGGTCCCCTGCTACTGGATCTTGGATTCACGCAGAGAGACAACGAAGCATGAGAACTTGTCTTGTTTCTTGGGGAGTGATCAAGACAAACATTTGCCCCCCTCCCTCCCCTCAGGCTCAAATTAACTTCGACTAATTTCCCTGGACAGAACAGGAAGGTCGAAGGCCAAAGAAATAGCAAGGGGAGAGAGGATCAAGAAGGGCTGGGGAGGAGAAGCACTTGATAAGAAAACAGAGGCCTCCGGGCAGCAGGACCCACATTTTCCCCTCCGCTCTGAACATCTAAGCCTATGAGGGTCCGCCGACCACCTCCCCAAGCCTGAGGGATGGGCGTCCAGTCCCCCGTGGGCAGCTGATGCCCACTCTCCAGGCTCACCCAACCTGGGTCTGCCTCCACCTTTAACTCACCTCTGACTTTAACTTTCTCCGCTCTCCTGGTAGCATTTAGCTCCTACTTAGAGCAAACAAAACTTCCTCCACCTGTACTCTGGGCCAGCACTTCCTTTCTCTTTCCAAACTCATACTCTTAAACCCATGGAGGGAGGCCTCTGCCTTCTCCACTCTTAAAAACTGCTCTCGAAAGATTTACCAGTAGCTTCTGGTGGCCAAACCCAGTGGGCCACCCAACCAGTGGGTTCTGACTCGACCTCTTTCCTGCTTTTATACTATTCTCTTCCCCCAGATTCTGTGACATCGTGTTCTTCCTTTTCTCCCCTTGCTTCACAGAAGTTCTTTCTTTTTTTCCTTCTCTGTGTCCTCCCCAGAGCTCTAGCCATGGTGCTCTCCTCTCTCCCCTCTGCAAGCACAAGTTAAGTTCTCAGGTTATGACTCCATTCTGTCCCACGGCTTTGCCACCTCAACCAGTGGCTACTCAAAGTGTGGTCCTCAGCCCACTGCTGGTCCATCAACTTTTTGCTAACAATCCATGACAAGATAGGTACATGAAGTTAGAGAGAGCATGTCGACACTTTTCTAGCTATTCAACACTGCCACCATGTTTTTACTGTATCTTCGAAAGTATCACTTTTTAACGAACTGGAAAAAAACCAAACCAAATAAACAAAAAAACCCTTGGTCCTTCACCACAGATAATTTGAGAAACACTGACCTAGCTCTTACAGTTTTAAACTTTTTGCGATTAGATTATAGTGAAAAACCAAGAGACTTCACAGTAAGAAAAGTAAAAACATTATCAGCTTCTCTAAAGTTGTTTTAGAGCAAGTTTAGCCAACCAAAATGCAACTGGGTTGGTATTTCCACTAGGCAACCATGAGTTGATGCTGAGTGGTGACTGCCCCTCTGAGATGGGTATGAACCCCCCAGATGACCGCCTCCTTCTATCATTACCTGCCACTACCTATCTTCCCTGTGGGCCTCTGTGTCTGCACTTCAAGACAACTGCAGCTCCATTCCTAGCCTCCTCCTGAATTCCAGCCCAACAACCACAACTGTCTTCTGGAATGTTCCCTTGGGTGTCCCACCAGTCCCTCAGTCCTAACATGTCCATCACCAATCTCCTTCCCTCTCTGGCCCTGAATAGCCCCTCATGCTGTGTGTTCCCCATCCTCACAAGTCACCTTACCTCACACTTCAGTCAGCTGAGTGTCATTTCTGGCTCCTCCCTCCCCTTCTACGATACAATCTTAATAACTCTTCCTTCCTTTAATTTGTTTATTCCCTCGACAAATGTTTATTAAGTTCTGGAGACACCAGCAAACAGGAGAGCCCACCCCTCCAGCAACGCCTCAGTTGTCACGCCAGCCTCTTCCCCGCCCATCCCCCAGTTCTCTGTCTTCCACTCTGATGACATGGTCATCGACACACCATTTTGCCTTCACTCCTCCCCCACTCCTGCCAGATTCACCTTTTTAAAATGGCACAATTTGCTTGGCTCAGGGGTAGATGGGGGTGTAGGGAGGTAAGGGAAGCCTTTTTAATGTATTTCTCCTTTCGCTCTGAATTGGCGTCTTGCATTAATTAAAATTACTCTCCGCACCGCACGCGTAGAAATGAGGCCCTAATGCTCAGCAACCAGACAGAAAGCAAAAGATGAGTCCTTTATATACTCCAGGCAAAGTTTCATAATCCTGGGGATTTAGGATATTCCATTTCATTAAAAGAAGCCACTTAGATTTTAAAGATCTGTTGGGTCCTTTTCTTAAGGTCAAGACCTTAAGCAGCACCATTAGGTTTTTGGAAGGGCAACGCATCTAGTTTAATCCAAGCCACAGAGTTTCTGACTGTGAGTTGGCCCCCACAGGACAAGACAGGGGTCTGCCTCACCTCCCCTCAACTCCCTACATTCTAATGTCTCTGGTCCAGTGGAAGACAAACCTAAGTAGATCGTGCGGGTCAGTGCTCACCCCTCCATCATAAAGGGAGGGAATCTAAGGGGCAGAGCCCAGAGCTGAGGCCTGAGGGCAAAGACCCTGAAAGCTCACCTGGACCATGGCTGGGAATGTGGCCTTCTCTGATGGGCAGCGAGGCCTAGAGACCTAGCCTCCACTGAGGGGAGGCCTTCAACGGGCTCTAAAATCTGTCTCCATGTACCAGACACAGTTACACCTGTCTGTCTCCCATGTGGCCTCTCCTCTGGCTGGGACAGCCCCCTCTCAGTCCCTGAGCATCACACAGAAGAGGCAGCATGGCCTGATGGTCATGGACGTGGCTTCTGGGTCACAAAGGCTGGCTTCAACTCTTAGTCCTGCCTCTCACAGTTGTAACTGGGCAAACTGCATAGCTCTCTGCACCTCAGTTTCTCCACCTATAAAAAGGGGCTAAGCCATCAGAGGGGGTGAGATGAGGGTTAAGAGTATAGTGTGTGTGAAGCCTGTTAGCACAGGGTCTGCACAGTGAAATCCCATTTAAAATTCAAATAAACCTATAGATACACAAATCTGGGCCAGTAGCATATTATACAGCCAGAGAGCCCAATCTTTTCATTTTCTTTTCTTCTTCTTCTTTTCTGGGGGCGGCGGGGATGGGGGGGGGGTCTGTATTCTGCCTCAACCAGTTCCTGCATCTTTGTAGTAAACCCCGTTGGAGTAAACCCCACCTGAGCTGGTTTGAGTAGGGCTCTGTTTTATGTCATCAAAAGAACCCTGCCCAGAACAGGCTTCCTCTTCCCTTTGTTCATTCCAAACTCCAGCCAAACAGAACTTGACTCTCAGCCTGGAGCTTTCATTCCATGCTCCTATCCTTACCAAAAACAGTACTGTCCACCTCACCCCCTCAACCATCTCTCACTTTTCAGGACCCTCACTCTATACCACACCTCTCCAAAACCTTCCCCACTTGGCCGCAGAACCTCCCTGCTCCCCCGGAGTCCCAGTGCCACCTGCTGCTGTCTCTCCTGTAGAAACACCTGCCCAGGGCTGCAATCTTGAACAGTCCCGGCCCCTGGGCAAAGCCCTCACCCTCTCGGAACTCTTTCTTCCTGTCTAGAAGGGAGACATCACTGCTGGTGGGACCTCTTGACCAAAATTACTGTGAAGCACAAACCAGAAAATGTGTGTAATGACTGCAATCTTCAAAGGGCTTTCCAAACATTCGAGCACTTTCCCAAGAAGCTCCAAAGCACATAAAGGAATTTGAAGATGAACATGTAAGCCCTTTATGTGACATCATTCTGTCTCTTTACAATCCCCTGGGAACTCCGAAGAACAGGAAATTCCAAGGGGCCCCCCAAATCCACCAGCAACAAAAGACAGGCTCTGGAAGTACCTGGTGGCCAAACCTTTGTCTCATAGGAGCAAAGGCGGCAACTCTGCTCTCCAACAGCCTCCACACTCTTTGTCCCTGGAGCGTTCGGTTCGAGGCCTTGGAACACACAGTCTCTCCAAATCTGCCCATAAATCTGCCTTTTAAATGTTCCGTGGTCCATAATAAATAATTTACATAAAGGACTGGTTGGATGGAGCACAGCAGGAAACAAGAGGGGAAAAACAAAAAGCAGTAGCCCAGATTTAATTTGAGCAGCTAAAGTGCTCGGAGAAATCATCAGACCACACTGAAAGGAACAGAGTCATCGTGCTATAATTCCCTTCGCCCTCTGCGGAAAATCATGATGGAGAGGGCCTGTAAATTACAGCACCTTCGGCTCATTTTACATGACACAGATACAGATGATTTTATTTTTCCTAATTGTGGGAAATAATGAAATCTCCTTTCCCTCCTGCCATCCATGTTCTCTATCCAAAAGTTCAGCTAATTTAAAACATTCGGTGGAAAAATAATACTGGGCCATTGTTCTTAAGAAAAAAAAAATCTAATCACTTTGAATTTAATTCTAATATGCAGAGAATATGAGCTTATCCTGTGTGATGGTACAATGACAAAATGAGTTAATTACCATCTCGTCCTAAGATGGATCTGCTTGTCATAGGAACGGGAGCCATTCTTTCACACAAAATAATGACCCAGATAAAAAGTAATGACTGTAAGCTGGAGCTGCCGGGGGCACAGCTTCATCTTGGCCTAAGTGAATGGCAATTAACAAGTGTCACCACTCTCTCTCTACAAATAGGGACCAGGCTCGTCATTAAATATTTACGGAAAAGACACAAATGGTTTTTAGTATATTTCTTCCCAGGAAGCTCCCAGGGTCTTCTACCTGTGTGATGACAGAAAAATTTATATGTGTGTAAAATTCTGCCATCAGCTAGAATAGCTGTTGATCCTACAGGGGGCATTCGGTTCCCTCCGCTCTTTTGGTCACAGAAGTGGTGTCTTCTCCAGAAATCGTGTCCAACAACAGTAAAGAAGAGCAGAGGGAAGGAGGTCCAGACCCATCCTTTTGTCCCTCTTCTCCTGGTTGTCACAGCCACTGGCTGAGAAACTAAAGCCACACCCTGCACCAATGGCCGGAAACACTGGATGCTTCCAGGCCCTGCCCTCGGCCACACTGGACAGTGAGGGACAAATGGCAAGACGATCTCAACACCCCCTGAGTCGTTGGCAGGAAACTTTACCGGCACCTGCTGACTGTGACTATGAACCACCTCTCTATTGAGAGGAACGGTGGTGAGAGATGCTGGGATACACATAAGGAGACAAACTCTGGGTTAGGAATCTCCTAGTGTGCAAGGTGTCTAGTCTGTCGGGACCCAATGCTTGTTTGAAAACCAGCATTATTGCAGGGGCAGCTGGCACCATGGGCTTTTTAAAGTATATAATTTTTGAAGTGTTAAAAACATAATTCCTATACAAGCATAGAATGAGCTAATTATTAAATGAACTATCAGATACTGATGTGCACACATGAGTGTACACACACACACAGATGTCTACCTGCACTACAGACACTACACACACCAGTATCTGAGTGCCCACTAATCAGGCTGCTTTCTCCTTAAGACCTGGTATGCGCACAGTGTAACGGGCCAGTCATGCAATGATCTGGTTTGGTTAAGACAAAAGTACCATATCATATGCGTTTTTGTTTGTTTTTTAAAGATTTATTCATTGGGGCACCTGGGTGGCACAGCGGTTAGGCGTCTGCCTTCAGCTCAGGGCGTGATCTCGGCGTTATGGGATCGAGCCCCACATCAGGCTCCTCCGCTATGAGCCTGCTTCTTCCTCTCCCACTCCCCCTGCTTGTGCTCCCTCTCTCGCTGGCTGTCTCTATCTCTGTCGAATAAATAAATAAAATCTTTAAAAAGAAATAAAGATTTATTCATTTATTTATGAGACAGAGAGCGACACAGAGAGAGAGAGAGAATACACATGTGTAGGGGGAGGGGGAGGGGTCGAGAATCTCAAGCAGGCTCCCTGCTGAGTGCAGAGCCCGACACAGGGCCCAACCCTACAATCCATGAGATCATGATCTGAGCCAAAATCAAGAGTCAGCTGCTCAACTGACTGAGCCATCCAGGCACCCCCCAAATCATATGTTTTTAAAAGAGCATATGTGACAGTATGGACAGAGCCTCATGCATTCATCTTACCCACCTACCCCTCAAATATTCCAAGCATCCGAGTCTTGATTACAAGCCTATTTCTTTTTTTTTTTTTTTAAAGATTTTATTTATTTATGTGACAGAGAGACAGCCAGCGAGAGAGGGAACACAGCAGGGGGAGTGGGAGAGGAAGAAGCAGGCTCACAGCAGAGGAGCCTGATGTGGGACTCGATCCCGGTACGCCAGGATCACGCCCTGAGCTGAAAGCAGACGCTTTAACGACTGCGCCACCCAGGCGCCCACAAGCCTATTTCTAAAACGACTTTTTCCAGGACTCAGATCGTGGGGTAAGCTCCACCCCTAACATATCACTACCCAAGTTTATTAGAACATTTTATCTGCATCAATCCAGAAAAGAGGGCCCCATTTATATAGACATCTACATGACTTATACAAATACTTATTTGTCAGGCTTATGCATGTGTGAACAAAAAATGCCTTTTCCCCATTTCTTAAGTAATGATCTGAATTCCACTAGAGCAGAAAGAGTCTCCATCGCCCTAGTAAAATGATCAGAAATGTTGACCTACAAGGTCATCTGACTCCCAGGTTCCAGGTCTTAGCACCTCCCACCCCCATACACGAGGGGTTATTCCTAGGGCGGTTTTGAGCCTGAACAACAATCAACATTGAAGGGAGGAAGACAAGAAGGGAACAACAACAAAAGAGTCACTGGGTGTTTATAGAGACAATCTAATTATTTCACTCTTCTGCAAAAATCCTCTGCATTTACAGCGGAGTTCTGGCCTCCCCTCACCCCTTGCACTCCCTTTCTCTCCCAAAGCTTCTCTGATCTTTTTTCTCCCCTCCCTTGCTCCTGCACCAGGCCCTCACACGTGCTGCTCCCTCTGTTTGGAAGGCTCCCCAACCTTCTCTGTGCAGCCCCATCACTAGGTTACTCCTCATCCTTTCTCTCTTGGTGCGAGGGACCTCGCTGATAGCCAGACCACGCGGTGTCTGCTGGCCCCTCCGCCCTGCTGCCCCCTGCTGGTAATGCTCATCACACTCCTCCAGGGTCTGCCTTCCAGGTGTGAGGACCTGATGGCAGGGACCTCAGCCGTTTCCTTCTCTGTGTCCAAGCGCCAGCAGGCAAGGACTATTTCTGGCCCAAAGTTGATGGCCAACACTGTTTATTAATGATTTCACTAATGGACAGATTGAATCTCAAACAAACCATCATCACCTCCACAGGATAGGGAACTGTCAATTATCGTGGAAGACCGGGTGAGAGAGAACAAGGTAAGCATTAAGGAATGAACTTAGCCCCAGTTTGGGCAAGGACATTCCGTCTGCAGTATATGTCATACTGAAACTCAAGTGAACCCTGCAATGAGGCAGGAAACCTCACAGAGCATGAAGAGAAGTTCAAAACCAGACACATTTCTGGGCAGAGAATGATTCTCCTGCAACTAGGCCATTTTCTCTGGTATAACTGCATGCCAGTGGCCACAGGACTCTGCGGTGTTCTCACACTAGAAAGAAAGGTGGCTCATGGTAATGAAGACCCACAGGACAAGTGGAAGGTGGGATCTGGGCTAGGCGGGGGGTCACACCACCTCGAAGGTTTGAAGGGAGTCCGAGCAGTGGGCCCACAGGCCTGTCAGCTATTAATCCCACTCCAGCCTTAAAAGACAAGGTCCAAGGTCCTGCCTGACTCTGGACTCAGGCAGAACTCTTGTTCTGAGTCATCTTCAGCCTGAGCAATGTGTGTACGGGGTGGGGGTTGCACCCCTGCGGGTCTGCTCAAAGACCCAGGTCCAAGGAGGCACTGGCTCCTGTCCCAGCGTGTGGAGTGTGGCCGAAGCGCCCTAAGCCAGCCCCCGCCAGTTCACACTGCAGACCTGGTCAATTGTCTCCTGACCACAGGACTCACCTTCTTAATGAACTCTGGGATGAGTTTTTGGCCTGTCAGGTGGTCTAAGGAGGAACAGCAATCTAATTCCAAGATGTAGCGTTCGTTGTGAAGATCACTTTTCTGAGATCTGAAGAGAGGAAGAAAACACACAAAGATTAAGATTTTGCGCTATATGTATATGAATTGTTGGGTATTTAATGAAACCCCAAATTCTTTCCTAAAAGTAAATGTCAAAAAAGCACTGCTGAAAAATAATTTATAGTAAAACTCAAATTATATATTAAATTATACACATCATGGAAAGACCTCCAAGACATAGTATCAAGGAAAACACACCATTCTAGAAATTTAGGACAATATAGCTTATGCATTAAACAACACACACACATATTCTCATGGAGTTTATCTCTCATGGGTTTATATCTGCCAAGGCCTAAACAAAGAGGCACACCAAACCACTAACAGCATTTACCTCTGGAGGATGGAGAGGGTCTGCATGGAAACTAGATCTAGGGGTGGTAGTGATAACTGAAAGTGACTTAAGCTATATCCCTAATTTTTTTTCACTTTTTCTAAAAAGAATATATTCTTTTTTTTTTTAAAGATTTTTTTAAAAATTTTATTTGACAGAAGACAGCCAGCGAGAGAGGGAACACAAGCAGGGGGAGTGGGAGAGGAAGAAGCAGGCTCCTAGTGGAGGAGCCTGATGTGGGGCTCAATCCCAGAACGCTGGGATCACGCCCTGAGCCGAAGACAGACACTTAACGACTGCGCCACCCAAGCACCCCTAAAAAGAATATATTCTAATAGTATTTAGAAAATTATAAAAGTCTTTTAAAAGGGTCAACCCTTACAGAAGGCAATCTGGTAAAATCTATCAAATTAAAGACTCACTAAAGAAAGAAAAGAAGGCAACTAAAGTTCTGGGGAAAGAGTGGGTATAAAGGTTGTTTGTGGCAAGTAACTGCAGGGTCCTGGTCGGCGCAGAGGTGGCCAGCGTGGCCTGGCCGTCCCCCCACACGGGTGGCGTGGCCACTTCCCTCTTTCGCACCACGTAGATGTGTATATGATGCGACACTATGTGCATTCAGGAGAGCCAGCAGCAAGTGATCACCAGAAGGAACTCCCACCACTTCATGCCATTCCTTTGAGAGGCTCCTCTATGACCCGTACGTGGGCCTAAGGAACTCCTGAAAGCCATATGATTATCAGAAATGGAAGGTGATTCCTGGGACCACCAAGCCAGGCATAAGGCAAGAGGAGATGGATTGCCTCTAAGGGTCAGCAAAGCATGTACACTCTCCCTGGGTAGCCAGTCATGGGGATCAGGACTGAGGGACCAGGGCCCTGGGCTCTGTCTAGGGTTTTCAGCATAAGCACAGCCCCTCCCCACTGGCCAAGGGCTCTCTCAGCCCAATTAATGAGGAGCTCGACCAAAGAGGGGCCCATGCCAGCTCCTATAAGAGCAGGTGTGGCCAGAAAATTCTTAAAGTGGGCACTTTCACACCAAACTCCTAATACACACATATCCTACCAAATAAGTGGTTGTGAATATGAATATTTCCTTTACTTTAAAAATGAATTTCTAAGATTCTTATATATCATTAAAAACAATTTACGCTACCATTAACCATCTGGGTATGATTTACATGAAATTCAAAAGTGAAAAAATTTTAAAGAGAATTTGGCTTTTCCCAGGTGCCCAATTGTGATTGGATAAGCAAACATCAATAGCATATCTTGATTTTATTTTTCCTTCTAACACATCCTTTCAGGAGTAGGGATTGAGGCAAATACTTTTGAAATGTAAAAGAATAAATGGATTACAAACTGGTCAAACTTGAATAAACCAACTCCAAAAGAAGAAATCAGTTCTGTGCCCCAGCCTTTTTGCATTAAAACTTTGTCAGAGGGGCGCCTGGGTGGCACAGCGGTTAAGCGTCTGCCTTCAGCTCAGGGCGTGATCCCGGCGTTATGGGATCGAGCCCCACATCAGGCTCCTCTGCTATGAGCCTGCTTCTTCCTCTCCCACTCCCCCTGCTTGTGTTCCCTCTCTAGCTGGCTGTCTCTATCTCTATCGAATAAATAAATAAAATCTTTAAAAAAAAAAAAACTTTGTCAGAGACTAGACGGCGTGTTCTCGTTTTTTCCCCACATTCTCAACCTCTACCACACCCCAAACAAAAGACATATTAAGAGGAACTAAAGCAGAAGATTTCAGACGTTTCAAAGAGAAGACTTGGTCATGACATACTGTCATGGGTATTTGTGGGGTCTCAACGAAGACAGGCATGGGAGGAAAGCATTCTAAGATGTGAAATCCCAGCTGCTCTGTCACATGAAGACAAATGTCAGACCGTGCAAGGTTATTTATAAACACCCACTGAGATTTTAAATGAGTAGGTTGAAAAACAGTAATCATTTTCAATAAGTCGACACCATATCCACTCAGTAAAACAATCATAAAATGAATGGAGTTTGTCTTTAAGCAACTTACAACCCAGGTTCATAAGGAATAATCTTTAGTACAGGATCTACCTGTACTAAAGGTAGTTACCTTTAGTAACTACCATCTTTGGTTCTAGAACAAGAAGTGCTATAGGAAGGAAGGCAGCTCTGGTTCATTTCATCAAATAATTTGCTGTCACATCTGAACTGAAAGGAGCACAAAATACCTACAAAAATGGGTATTATTACAAATTTTCTAGATGAAACTTGAAAAATCACATCTTCACCTATAGTTTTGGCAAAGAAAATCCAACGGTGACTGAGGGAATAGATGAGCAACTAATAGATGAGCAACTAATAGGCAGGGGGACCTGTCTTTAGGAATTGTCTTCACAATTTAACCACAATAAATATGGTTGCTGTGGTGAACACACCCTAAGGTGACCACTTTCTCCCAATCTTCTCTACCTGCTGGTGTTCATGCTGTCGTAAAACCCTCCCCTTGAGTGAGGGTAGGACCTGAACTTTGCTTCCAACCATAAGAATATGGCAAAGAGGATAGGGTGTCACTCCTGTGATTACGCTATGCTGTAAGGCTCCATTTTAGCAGACTGGAGCTATATACTCCTCTTTCTGGCTTTGAAGAAGTAAGCTGCCATGTTTTGAAAGGGCCATGTGGCAAGGAACTGTGGGCAGTCCCTGGCCAACAGTTGGCAAGAAACAGGGATTTCAATTCTGTGACTGCAAAGAGATGAATTCTGCAGAGAACCTAAGGGAGCAGTGGAAACAGATCTTTCCCCAGTTGAGCCTCTGTTGAGACCACAGCCCAAGCCAACGCCTATAGTGCAGCCTGATGAGACCTGATGCAAAGAACCCAGATAAACTACAGAAACTCTGGGATAATAAATGCATGCTGTTTTGAGCCACTAAATTTGTGGCAATTTATTACAGAATACAGAAAAATTATACAGTTGCTGACTAGGAAGACATGACAGCTTCATGCTTTCCCACTGGTAACCAAGTCCAGGCCCAGGCCCACAAGATCCATTCAGAATACCTGAGAGCAGCCTGAGAGGAGTCACTGACAGGTGATGAGTGTTCCATGTCTCTGAGGGCAAGGACCACCCTGGGAGAGAGAAGCGGCTCCAGAGGTCAGGGTGTGGCCCTCCAAGGGATCACATCAGGAGGAAATAGCTACTCTATAGTCAATCAAGTTCCTAAGGAAGAAGCATTAACATGAAACTCTCAGCTGAGGAGGGATTTGCCACCCTCCTATGAGGGAGGGGAAACACCACTTATGTTTCCCCGAAGGCCATGTCCTTGCGTTATTGTGGAAAGGGAAATGAGAAACCACCAAACTTCCCCTGGACTGAAGTTGTGATGGCTTCCACTTCTGGAAAGGACAGAGAGATCAGGGTTTAAACAGTAAGAAAAAGGAGGAACATAGAATGCATTTCTGGAGATGTAGGATTAACGACTTAAAGCCTCCCTCATCTGGAAATTAACACCAAATACTCTGAGATTAAATGTGAGCACTCCGAGAAGAGCACTGCTAACGATGAAATATGCTTCACCACCTCCCTCCATGACCTATTCCATAATGTCCCCCAGATTTATCGGTTACAGGCTACAGGTGCTAAAGCAAACTAGAGGTGGGTCAGAGAGAACTAGAGGTCAATGACACACCTCTAGTTCACTCTGGACAATTTAAACCACCTCTAGGTGACTTTGGACGATTTATTTAAACTTTCTGTGTCTCAGTTTCTTTCATTGTTAATTGGGAATATTATGAGTAGCTGTTACTTAGTATCACTGTAAGGACTAAATAAGACAAAAGCATGTAAAGTTCTTAGCACAGGGCATGGCAGGAGGTCTGGGCTCAGCAAACATTAGCCACTGCTGACTAGTGACTATCATCTATAATTGCATTCTTTACTTTCCACACACTCTTCACAGTTCATAATTATTCATTCGATGAATACTGACCACAACTACTACTATGCGCCAGGCACTATTCTTTAGCATATATCAATAGACAGAGAGACAAAAATCTCTGCCCTCATGGAGCTTACAATCTAGTGGAGGGGGACAGGCAAAAAACAATAAATATATATGAGCATATAATAGTATGTTTGGCGGGGATAAGTATAGAAGAAAAAAGAAACAGAGTAAGGTGAAGAGAATCAGGAGTGTGTGAGGGAGGTTGCAGTTTTGTTGTTCTTGTTTTTAAAGATTTATTTATTTGTTTTAGAGAGAGAGGGAGAGAGCACGCAGGAGCAGGGGGAGAGGCAGTGGGAGAGGGAAAGAGAATCCTCAAACAGACTCCCTGCTGAGCATGGAGCCTAATGCAGAGCTTGATGCAGGGCTCAATCCCAGGACCCTGAGATTATGACCTGAGCCAAAATCAAGATTCAGCTGCCCAAAAACTGAGACACCCAGGTGCCCCTAGAAGCTGCAGTTTTAATGAGGGTGGTTTGGGTGGCCTCACTGAGAAGGTGACATTTAGAATAAAGATTAGGGGCGCCTGGGTAGCGCAGTCGTTAAAGCATCTGCCTTCGGCTCAGGGCGTGATCCCGGCGTACCGGGATCGAGTCCCACATCGGGTTCCTCCGCTATGAACCTGCTTCTTCCTTTCCCACTTCCCTGCTGTGTTCCCTCTCTCACTGACTGTCTCTCTGTCACATAAATAAATAAAATCTTAAAAAAAAAAAAAAGATCAATGGGAAGTGAGGGAGTTGGCCATGCTGATATCCAGGATGAAAGCATCCAGGCAAAGGGAACAGCCAGTGCAAAGGCCCTGAGGCAAGATAATACAAAGAGGCCCTGTGGGTGGAGCTCGGTGAATAAGGGCATAGGAGGAAGAGAAGACAAGGCCAGAGAGTCAATGGGGAGCAAGGTAAAGTAGACTTTACAGGCCATAGCAAAAATAGTAGTTTTTACACAGAAAGACAGGGGAAGCCCTTGGAGAGTGTTGAATAGAGAGGTAACATGATCTGGGTTATTTTACAAGGCTCCCTCTGGCTGTAGGAGGCAGCTAAGGGACTAACTCAGTGGTCCAGCAGGGAGATGATGGTGGCTTAACGTAGGTTTTTAGCAGTGTAGCAGCAGTCACAAAGGCTGGATTCTGGATATATTTTCAAGGTGGAACCTTTAAGACTTTCTCGTGGGGTGTAGAAGGAAGAAAGCCGATGAGGATGGCTGAGAATTTTAGTTCCAGCAACTGGGAGACTGGATGAAGTTGCCACAACTATGATGGGGAAGCTTGTGGGCAGCATAGTTTTGGGGGAAGGTCAATAATTCAGTTAGATATGCTGAATTTGACTTACTCAGCAGACATCTAAGTAGAGATGTCTGGTAGACAATTTAATACATATTCCCATCTGGATTTCAGGAGAGGGGCTGGAGATATAAATTTGAGTCATCAGCTTTCCGATGGTATTTAAAGCACAAGACTGGATGAGATTTCAATTAATGTAGAGAGAGAATAGTCAAAGACTGACCCTTGGGACCCTCCACCATGAAGACGTTGGGAGAAAAGAGAAGAAAGCCCAAAGGAGAAGAAAGAGAAACCATAGAGGAAGGAAGAAAACCAAGAGAACATGCTGTCTGTCCTGAAAGTAAAACATAGGAAGCATGTCAAGGGGCAAGGTATGAGCCACCCTGTCAACTTCTTCAATTAACAGACTCATAATCTTCTCTTCAATTTACCAGTAGCCTTAAAATCCCCAAAGAGAAAGTGGATTTAGTCCATCCTATGGAAACAAGTACAAAGAAATCTGTTTATATTATGATTAAAATGGGTTGATTACCAAATAATCCACTGATTTGGGTCCCGAACAGCTTGGTTCCTTGAAAAAATAAAAACACCTTCATGCTGCTAGGTCATTTCTCAAAAACCACCTGGGGGAAAATTAACTGAAAAAAACTCTAACCCATTCTCACATCTTGAGGCCCCCACTTGTACACAGCATTGGACAGTTGAGGGGGGTTTATTTCCACTCCAATGGGATTTTCTGAAAGGAAGAGGAATAAAAAGGATATTACTGAGCAGAGATGTGATGTGCTGAAAGCCAAGAATACATAAGACAAAACAAATTCAAATTCTTAGTGTCACAACACAGTGGTAACAAGGCACATAAATATGGCATCCTGACTGTTTCAGATGCTGGAGAAGCAGCTAAGACTTCACAGCCCAGTTAAATTTTAAAAAGCCATCACAACATGACAAATAAATGTAGTGTGGTACCCTGGACTGGGTCCCATAACTAAAAGAGGACATTAATAGAAAAACTGATGCAATCCAAATAAAATCCACAATTTAGTTAAAAGCAATGTACCAGTCAGTGTCAATTTCTTAGTTTTGACAAAGGTACCATGGTAATGTAAGGCTTGGGGAAACTCAATGAAAGACATAAGGGAATTCTCTGTACTTTCTTTGTAACTTTTATATTAAATCTAATATTATTCCAAAATAAAATTTATTTTTAGAAAAGAAAGAAAGGCATTCTATATTTTTGGGTATATGTATTTCCTGTTTTGACTCTGTAATATTTATTCTCTCAGGTAGTGTCTCTAGACTAAACTACCCCTACACCCCTGCCTGACTATACTTCTCCTATCAGAGACCCCTCAAATCACATCAGGGAAATATCTAAAATAACTGGATCTGGAGGACAAAAGGAAAAGGGCCTTTGATGTGTCCCAACTTCAGGCACTGGAACAATCCAACAAGAAGCCTTGGGCTCTGTGAATCAGATAGGGTTTCTCCCACAGGGCAGGCATCCTCAGCCCTGGCTGCATTCACCTTTGGAAGCACTTGGGGAGCACTCCTAGATTCTGATTGACGGGTTTTAGGTATGTCTGGGCAAAGAGGCTTTGGAAACTCCCAGGTGATTCTAATGTGTGGTTGGAGTGAAGAACCACAGCCCAGGCAGGGTGTGTTGTATCTGCTGCTGTCCTGGAGATTTTCCCTGGCCAGGAACTGAACATGCCCATGGAAAGAGAAAACACAGAAAGAATGACTTGTAGAGACCAATAATGTAGACTCTTATACCCTCAGAAGAAAACAAACCTTCAAAAGAAAAAAAAAAAAAAGACCAGAGATTAAGGAAATATAAGAAGGAGGACCTTTCTCTATGCCTCTTTTGGTGAGAAAAACTCAAAAGTATATTCAACTTCTTGCTCCTCTCAGTTCTTTTTACTTTTTTGTTGTGATTAAAAAGTATGTAAAAGAACATTTACCATTTTAACCATTTTTAAGTATACATTCAATGCCATTAAGCACATTCACAAGGCCGGAAAACCATCACCACTATCCATTTCCAGAACTTTGTCATCATCCCAAACAGCTCTCACTTATTTGACACCTTACAAATGGGATGTGGGCCAAAACTGAACAGAAAAATTTTAAATACACACTGGTAGGGGCGCCTGGGTGCCTCATTCGGTTGAGCATCTGACTCTGGATCTCAGCTCAGGTCTTGATCTCACTGTTGTGATTTCAAGCCCTGCTTTGGGCTCGGAGCTGGGTGTGGAGCCTATTAAAAATAATGCTTGTACAACGAACACATAAAAGCAGATTTAGACACTGAGCATTTGTGCACAAACCTCTCCTAATTGTAGGGCAGGAGAGCAAATACCCCCTATGGTGAAGTACCTCAGATATCAGCACAACTGGCCACAGATGTCGGAGTTGTTTAAGGCCATAAGAAAAGACCACCTATTCTGTGTCGCGCTGACCTCATTACTCACACACAAACATCAACTGTCATAAAAACTGTGCAAATCGGAGCTGCGCTCATTACAACAATCACATCTGCCCAAGGGCTGTGCCGTCACTCCCCAGGCAGCCAGAGGGTCAGATGGTCACAACAGGGATGCAAACTCAAAGACCCACAGGCACTGAGTGGAAGAGGATTTTTTTTTTTTACCAAAAATACATAATCTAGACACTCTGTTCTCATATAAGAGATATAAGAATGGTCTTCATGTCCACAGAGAAATAGGCTCTCTCTGCATTTTGTTCGAACACAGAATCCTATCAGACACCCTCTCACAATGCCATTTCTGAGAGCAGTGTGGTTGGAGAAAACCTGTCTCCGCCATGAGAAAAGTCACAGTGCAGGAGTGACGTTAAATGGTAGGCGCCATGTCACTATGGTGTTGGGGAGACAGTGGGAAGAGTGGAAATAATGGTAACCTTGGCAGTTTACATCCCAACCATGGCTAGGGATTCCAGGCCAGGGTTGCCAAAACTTGTAGTTTTTTAAAAGTCATTAAATTGTGTCTTTATGTCAGCCATAACTGTCAAATTGTGGCTCCGGATAATGTTTTCTATTACATTGGCCAACATCTTGGGATTGAATTTGACCTCCCGGCCACCAGTCTCTGGCCTCTCAGTAATGCACACAAAGCTCCCATGTGAGTCACAGAAGGCTGGATGCCAGGGAAGAGATAAGAGCGAGCAGATTATCTAACTGTATCATAATCAGAAAAACCAACCCATAAACTCAGTCGAGATAACTCATTCCTTATAATGACTAAGCAGATGCTTCCCCTCGGTGCTTCCAGCTAACCTATGATCATGGCCAGTGCATTTACACAGCCCTTGCCAGCTCCTCACTGGCTGGGACATGACCCTTTGCTAAGCCATCGAAAGAACATGTCTGCAAGCAAAGACTGGACTGTCTATGAGTACTTTAAATATTCAAAATTAACACAGGCAAAAGAGTTAATCCTCAGATTATACTGACTAAATACCCAGTAGTGAATTAAATACCCCTTTTGGTTTCATGATCAGATCTGAAATCAGTCTACTAAAAAACAAATGTCTGTCGAAAAACTATTATAAACCATGCTTTTAAAAAATAAACATGTGAATAAATACTACCATATACACTACTTTTAAATAATAAACATGTAACAGATCTCACTTCAACTCATAAAACCCTTAGATAACTTCAAAGACCATGAGTTTAAACAACATCTCTTCTTTCCCAGGACACCAGGCCCAGTTTGAACTTGAGTTGTAAAAAAGAAAGGAGAGGATGTGCAGTTCATCAATAGAACTATTTTTGCTTCACTTAGGAATAATCAGAAAGAAATGGTGGTAAACTCCAACTTAGATTACTAGGCATTTCTCCAACCAGGAAAAAAAAATACTGAATGTCAGTTGACAGAAACAAATTCCCTATGTCTGGGAAACAGGAAGGATTTTTAAGAGATTTCTCCCAAGGCAATACCAAGTTCAAGCAGAATAATCAGAATGGCGCTTTTTTTTTTAAAGTAGTAGTAGAGAAGGAAATAAACTACAGATCTGAAGATTTGTCAAGGAAAGAAAAAAAGGCTTTTTCTAGTTTCATTAACTAATGTAAAACTAATGACAATAAAAAGATCTGTGTATTCATTCACCTGTTCATCACCTTCTTGACCACTGACCACATGGAAAGCACTGAGTTAGATCCTGCCTTCAAGAAACTTACAGTCTATGGGCATCTAACTATCCGATACTGCTATCTACTATATGCAAACCGTATAAAAACAGAAGTGTCACACGGGAGCTCAGTTACTTTCAGCGTCAGTGATTAGGAAATATTTTAAAAGGCAAGAAGTGTGTCAGCTGAGCCCAAAGCTGTATGGAAATTAGCCATGGGACAATGGATAAAAGGATATTCCAGGCACCGAGAAGAGAAATTAGTAAGGATATAGATGGAAAAAAGCATGAGTTACAGGATGGAAATAATAAATAGGTCGGTTTGGTAAAAGGTGAGGGCCGCCTATCACAATCCACTCCTAAACAGGAGCCTGGCGAACATCTAGAAGAATCGGCTGTTCGGAGGGACGCGTGACGCGTCTGCAGTGGGCAGCAGAGAAGCAAGAACCATGCTGGGAAAGAGAGGATGAGGTGTGTCGCTACAGGATGGGACTGGACTTCATTCTGAGGGAAAGGGGAGGCATGGATGGTCTTAGATAAGACATTTAAATACAGACTTTAGGAAGATGAAGCAAGTGGCATTGCGTACGACAGAAGAGGCAAAGAATGTTTTAGGAGAGCAGTCATGAGCCGAGCTAAGGTTTTGTAGAGGGAGTGGACGGATGGAAGAGAGAGTTAAGGTATTTTCCGTCTCTGCAATTGGTGGTAGTTGGGGTGCAGTGGGGAAGGGAGTAAAGGCTGCTTCCCAAAGATGCTCTCAGAACAATGGGGAAAAGATTTCCGATCATTTTATGACTCCTTCCCCTTGCAAAATAAATCAAATCTACCAAAAAAAAAAAAAATGAAGCTGCTGGAGTAAAAAACTTCCCCTAATAGTGAAGCTTAAGAAATGCTTGGGGGGGGGGGGGAAAAAATCCAAGTAAACTAATCCTAGCAAATCATTAAATAAAGCACCTAACTATATAGCCTATCAGGGGAGTTCTGAAGTAGGAAGTAGAGAGAAGCAGAAGAATGAACTCACAGAAGAGTCACTGCCTTTTCTTCTGATTTTGTCTTCCTCTTTCACCAACAGACATTCACCACTTCTGTTGATAAGGGTTTGGTATCACCAGGAACATTCCGGAAATGATGGGGGAGGGGGGACGGTAAGAATGATACCCTAACCACACACTCTCTTCGGGAGCTGCGCACTGCCAAGTGCGTGCGAGTCACTGTGGCATCTAACTATCCAGTACTGCTGTTTATTCTAGAGAGATCTTGCCACATCCTGTCTCGCTGTTTACAGTCAGAGCCGGCTCTCTGGTAGATAAACCGTCGGTGACTGCGCAACCCAAGGAGTTCACCATTAATCTTAAAAGCAACAGGAAAACAAACAGGCTTTACCCCCGTGGTCCCTGTATAATGCAGCTGTGAAAGACTTTGAATCCCCACAGGCTGGACTACAGAAAAGAGAAGAACCGCAAGGAATGGGATCTGGGCAAGGGTCCTGCTTTCTCTGGGATCCTGCAAGGTTCCTCATTTACTCTGAAAGATGCGGAAAGGACTAATATGAGTATTAATGCACAAATAATATTTTATCATAAACGTAACACTGAATAAAAGCAGGTCTGCCTGATATCTATTACTTCAGAAAAGTCACATTATCTGCAAACAAAACTAACAGTAATAGCACCCCATGCGAGTCTCTTCATGACTCTCTCATGGGCCATGTCCAGTTGAGTGAAAGGAAGTCTCTTCTCTGTTTACATTCAGTGCACGTGTTCCAAATTAAAGCCCGTTTATTGTTTCCTTCTTTTCTAGATCTTCCTACCGACACCCTCTAACTGAATTAGATGATGGAAATGTTCTATATCTGCCCTGTCCAATACAGTAGCCACTAGCCACATGTTGCTACCAAGCACCTAAAATGTGGCTAGTGCCTCTGAGGAACTGAATTTTCTATTTTATTTAACTTAAAAGAATTTACACTTAAATTGCTACATGTTTCTAGTAGCTACCTAATTGGAAAGTACAGCTTACCTCTCTCCTCAAACTTTAATGTGAAAACGGATCACCGGCGATCTTGTTAAAATGAAGATTCCAGGGGCTCCTGGGTGGCTCAGTGGGTTGAGCGTCTGCCTTGGTTTGGGTCATGATCCCAGGATCCTGGGATCGAGTCCCGTGTCGGGATCCCTGCCCAGTGGGGAGCCTGCTTCTCCCTCTTCCTCCCTGCTTGTGCTCTCACTATCTCTGCCCATTTCTCTCTCAAATAAATAAAACCTTTTAAAAAATGATAAATAAAATAAATAAATAAAATGAAGATTCCGATTCAGCAGGTCTGGGCGGGGCCTGGGAATCTGCATTTCCAAGGAGCTCCCAGGTGACGCCAATGCTGCTGGTACACAGACTACACTTTGAGAAGCAAAACTCTAACTGCTTCAGGAACCATCCGAGTGACCCAGAAGTTTCATGAATCAGTGGTGTCCAAATTTTTGGTCATATACTAGGTCAGTAAAAACTCCTGACTACTACTGTATCAACATCTTACATATGTTATATGAAATACATACAAAACAAATTTTAAAAGATGAGAAGCAACTGAAATAAAAGATATTTTAAAATTATAATACAATAAATTCATATTATGAATAGCTAATATTTCAAGACTTAATATACCCTTCAAATGAGATTCATTGTTAACAATAGTGGAAGTTAACCCACATTTCAAAATGTCTTCTTGATAAGTACAAATACCTTTGGTCATCTTCTCTCAGGTCTGAATAGGTAGGCATTGGCTTTTTGTTTTGTTTGTTTTGTTTCGTGGTTTTTTTTTTTTATTATGTTATGTTAGTCACCATACAGTACATCCCTAGTTTTTGATGTAGTGTTCCATGATTCATTATATGCGTATAACACCCAGTGCTCCATGCAATACGTGCCCTCCTTAATACCCATCATCGGCCTATCCCAATCCCCCACCCCCGTCCCCTCTGAAGCCCTCAGTTTGTTTCCCAGAGTCCATAGTCTCTCGTGGTTCATTCTCCCTTCTGTTTACCCACCCTTCATTCTTTCCTTCCTTCTGCTACCGATCTCCCTGCTCTTTCTTATGTTCCATGAATGAGTGAAACCATATGATAATTGTCTTTCTCTGCTTGACTTATTTCACTTAGCATAATCTCCTCCAATCCCGTCCATGTTGCTGCAAATGTTGGGCAATCGTTCTTTCTGATAGCTGAGTAATATTCCATTGTATATATGGATCACATCTTCGTTATCCATTCGTCTGTTGAAGGGCATCTCGGCTCCTTCCACAATTTAGCTATTGTGGACAATGCTGCTCGTTTTGTTTTTTTTAATCTCACTAGGAAAGCTCTTACAAACAGTGAGAGTTGGGTCAGTGTGGCCATTTTTCTGTGTGTGAATCTAAGTGTGTATGTGTGAGGAAGAGACAGACAGGGAAAGAGAGAGAGATGGAAGAAAGAGACAAAGACAGGGAGAGATGGATTTTATGTTCACATTATTGATATTTTCCTCAATCTGCAACCATGTTACAGGAATTTTTTAAGCCATGTGTATGTTTCATGAGGGTTAAACTACAAAAAAAAATCCACAAATCCACTTTACTGAGTTTTTAAATGAAAGTCTTCCTCTGAACCCTGTCTATCAAGACCCCTCCTGCTTCATATAGATAGGTCACCCCTGACATCCGCATCCAGCCAGGGCACCACCTTCAACCTGAATGTTCAAAATTAGTAACGCATAATTTCTCCTAATTTTCCAACATAAATAAACATACACAGAAGACTCAGTACTCTTTCAACTTGGGTATGTACCTCACTTTGGCGACACTGGCTTAGATAAGTGTGTAGAAGTTTCAGAATGATGACAGAGCTCTAAAATAAAAATTTACTTTCAACAATAATAGCGAACTTTATGTTCCTGAAAACACGTGGTGGAAACTCACTTCAAATTATTATGTATATGTAATTACAATTTCAACAGAATTTATTGGGAATTGGGGAAAATAACTTTAGACTCTATGTGGAAAAATCAACATGCAAAAATTGTTAAGAACCCGAAAAAGAACAGTGCCTTAATAGATATTAATATACACTACAAACTTATTATAATCAAAATAGCATAGTATAGCACAAAAATCAATAAAGCGATCATAGGAACAATAAAGAATTGGGAACAAACTAGGGTATATACAGAAATCCAAACTATGACACAGGTGCCATTTCATTCCATGGTATAAATCAGGTGAATGCAATAAATGCTATTGACAAAGGCAGCTATCTGGAAGAAAATAAAGGTGGATCCCTACCTCACACCCTAACACTAGCCCAGAGGTTCTCAGCTGGGAGCAGTTTTGCCCATCAGGGGACATCGGTACTATCTGGAGACATTCTGATTGTCATTAACTGTAGGCCAGGGGCAGGGGTGGTGGTGTTAGCTACTGGCATCTGGTGGGTACAGGCCGGGGATGCTGCTTAATATACCAAACTGTCAATAGTTGAGACACTATATAGGAAGAGAAATCCTACCCTGCTCTTACCCCTAACCCTAATGGTTAACAAATTAAAAAGGAATAGTGTTAGTAGTAGACAGATCCTGATGTGAATTCTGGCTTCTCCACTTATCAAAAGCATGACTCTGGACAAGTCACCATACTGAGTCTCGTCTTCATCTTGCTTTCAGGAGTGAAGATAATGTGTATCACGAAGCAACGAGCGAGAACTCTGGCCAAACGCGGCAACAAATAAATGGGAGCTATTATGGCTGGTGCCATAAATAATGAATCATATTCAGAAATGCCTGCAAACATATCCATGTTCTTCACAAGAAAAGTGGGCTTTTTGTTCCTAATAAGATCCCGGTTGTTTCACAGAGACATTTTGGGGACTTCAACTATAGAAGTTTGAAAATAAAAATGTCAACAAGTTGGGTATGTTATAAATCTCCCCAGAGCAGGGATTGTGCTCATCTCATTCTCTCTAACAAAGGATACTACCTTGGAAGACACAAGACACCCAATAAATACATTTTGGGTTTTTTGGGGTATTTTTTTTAGGTAACAGAGATAAAATAATGCACTAAGGGCCTCAGAACCATTTGCACAGAACTGTTTAGTGCAAAAACTGACAAGACCCAGCCAGCCTGCTGAATGGAGCCACCTGGGGTACTCCAAAGGGTTTGCAGTGTCAAAATGCCCTAAAACCAGTTTGGGGATAACTACACCTCTGGTCCCAGAGCCTAGCTACGGGGACTGAAGATGCTGCAAAGCCCAGAGGATTCTAGGAATTCTCTGAGGACCCTTCTATAAGTCCAGGGCTCCTGAGCTGAAAGATGGTATATTTCTGTGCCATGAGCCTCAAGATAGAACCTAAGCCCCATACCTACCACACAGTCCCCCAACCCACCCCACACTTCAATACTAAGGAGTCATAATAACTTTTTTTTTTAAAGATTTTATTTATTTATTTGAGAAAAGAGTGAATGAGAGAGAGAGAGCATGAGCAGGGGCAGTGGGAGAGGGAGAAGCAGACTCCCCGCTGAGCAGGGATCCTGACACGGGGCTCGATCCCAGGACCCTGGGAGCATGACCTGAGCCGAGGGCAGACGCTTAACCGACTGAGCCACCCAGGCACCACATTAATAATTTCTTCAGGCTAATTTTCCTACAATATGAAATGGGAGGTAGGGGATAAGGCATGAAAATGGTACCTTTCAGCTACAAAACAGAATTAAGTCTAAAACCTCCACTGAACACATGATAATGTTTTCAACAAATATTAACAACAAAAACAACCATCATGAGGACACAGCGAGAATAAATTATAAGACTCAACGCACAGGAGTGAAGCAAAAGTGCTCTCAGACCCTCAGAAACAGGTGTTGTATGAATACGAGTTACTAATTTGGTTTTTAAAGCCTTTGGAGCCATTTTCAGTTCCAACTCGGGGTTGATGAATGGGAGGCAAATGAAATGATGTACTCCACTAAATCATATTTATGGCGTTTACCTCTTTGTAAAATGGCTCCATCTTTCAACCACTTAAACATTATAGAAGATAGTTAGATATAAAGATAATCATTATATCAAAATCTAAGGACACTGAAATTACTGATAATATATTTATATGGATCCGAATGTTATTTCTCACCTGCTGCTGCATTTATAGCTAAAACTTTAAAATTAAGTTAGTACCAGTCTTTTCCAGGACCCAACACTGGTAATGCCCGTGTCTTTCTCAGCTTGAAAAACACACACAATCTAATTTAAGTCTGATTAACAAAGAAGAGAAAAGACAAAAAAGACTGCCAGGAATATTTAAAGTAAGACAATCTGAGTTCCTAAATTTAATATGCAATAGGCATACAAATACAAAAATCTAACACTTCAGTAAAAGTATCTGCAACTAAATTACCTATACTGTGTGCACAAGGCCCTCAAAATAGCGTGTAGGAATCCCTATAGCCCACCTGTAACGCCACAGAATAAATCTTCCATTGTTGTTGAAAGATTGTGTGCACTGTGGGAGGAAGGGGCCTTTATTTATTTTAAAACAAATACAGACATTTCATGGTACTGTAGTATTTGCATAAGATCAACAGGAAATTTCAAAGAAATTTCGTGCTCGCGCTGTGTTTTGGTACCTGCTCGCTATTCTCTGCCATTCTAAACTACTGGGGAAAGACTGGAAATCACTAGTATGCTAATTCTCTCTCTCTCAGAGGAGACAAAAATAAATAAATAAAAAATAAAACACGGAGAAAGACATAGGCAATCTAGGACACTATAAAATGGGGTGGGGGAGGATGAGATCTCACTGAACAATGCACTCTGTCTCTCTTGTTCTCTCCACTGGGACAAAGGCCGACACTTTGGAGGTGGAGAATAAAAGTAACTAGGCAAGCCATTACGGGTGTGGATTGAAAAAAATTCTCTTCCCCCAAGAGAACGTGGCTTTACACCAGCATATTAGATTGGAAAGTGCAAACACAATAATTAACAGTGAATCCTGATACTTCAACACACCAGAAAAGGGTGTCACTCCAGCGTGAGATGGGAAATAGGAGGAATAAATTAAGGTAGTCTTCGGTGATGCTGGACAGCTCCTTGGGGGGTACAGTGGCAGCCCAGGAGAGCTAATCAAGTCCTCCAAACACCTCGGGAAGCTTGAGAAAACTGATGAAGGCTGATACCACGCCAACAACGAGGGCAGCTGTGAGCACAGAATGGGGGCCCTGTCTACATCTGAATCTAAAATAACGACCTCCATGCTAAACAAACACCTTCGTATTCCCTGCTCTGATTTAAGAAAAGAACTTTGAATTCACCTTCCTCAATTTCTGCTGTCTGGGAATAACCCAGCTGCTGTGGTTTCTCCACCACCGTAATGCACGTCAATCACTGCTACACCCAGTGTTACTTTTCTTCTCCACGTGTGATTCCAACAATCAGCACGCTCCAGGGCTGAACCCCAGCCTCGTGTGGGAGCATTTTCTAGGGCACACCCCCGTAGGCTGCTACCCCCTGTGTATTTTGTTTAATTATGAAACCTCTTTCTAGAAACCCTGTAATTCTCCCAAGAGTCAAAGTAATTGGTAGAAATTAGACATGAAGAGACACAAGACCACTTAAAGAGGATACTTTCGATTATAATTTTTAAAATAATTTTCTTTTTAGTTCCAGTATAATTTTGTACTTTCCCAATTTTGCCCTTTTCATATGCCAAAGAAAATGCTCATGTTATCTTGTGGGCTATTAAAAAAAAAAAAAGGCAATGTAATGCATTTGTACTCTACTTAAGGTCCAAAAAAATTTCCTTTCCTTTGAAGGCCATCCTTTGGATGTTTTTAAAAAGTTAAAAAAAAAAAAAAAGAGTAAAAAATAACATATATATATATACCCTTGTGGCAAATTACTTTTATTTGGACAATGAACGGATCGTGTGTGTGTGTGTGTGTGTGTGTGTTCCATTCCTTGGGGTCCATATTGTGTGGCTGCATTATCAAAATGCACTTTTGGTACTAATAAATATGTAAACCAAAGACAGATCCATTTTGCAGTGAATTTATGATCTTTTAGTGAATGATGGTAGCAAAATTCCAGGGTATAGTTTTATTCCACTCAATTCAGGAAAATTCTATTGAGCAACACCTACTCACCACCTGGCACTCTAAGTAAGTAACGGGAATCCAAACATGAAAGAAGATTTAGCAAGGGGGAGGAGGGGTGGGCAGACAGTCTGAGAAGTCTGAGAAGTCTAATGATTGCTGTGTGTGAAATAGACGGCTCAAAGGGTGAATGATTAACTCCACCAAAATAAGCATCATACAGAAATCTTAAAGATTGCAAGATGGCAGCCAGTGGGGGGGTTAGGGCTATACAATATTACAGGCCTACCTTGGAGATACTGCAGATTTGGTTTCAGACCACTGGAATAAAGTAAATAGTACACTAAAGCAAGTGAAATGAATTCTTTGGTTTCCCAGTGTATAGCAAAGTTATGTTTCCACTATACTGTTGCCCATTAAGTGTGCAATGTAATTATGTCTAAAAACACAAAGTACATATTTTAATTAAAAAATACTTATTGCTAGAAAATGCTAACCATCATCTGACCTTTTAGTTAGTCCTGATCTTTTTGCTGGTGGAGGGTCTTGCCTTGATGTTGATGGCTGCTGACTGATCACGGTGATGGCTGCTGAAGGCTGGGGTGACTGGGGCAATTTCTTAAAATAGGACAACAATGAAATCTGCCACATCCATTGACTCGCCCTTTCACAAATGATTTCTCTGTGGCATGTGATGCTATTTGATAGCATTTTGTCTATAGAACTTCTTTCAAAATTGGAGTCAGTCCTTTCAAACCCTGCTGCTGCTTTATCAACTAACTTTATGTGGTATTCTCAATCTTTTGTTGTCGCTTGAACAATGTTCACAGCACTTTCACCAGTGGTAGTTTCCATCTCAAGAAACCACTTTCTCTGTTCATCCATAAGAAGCAACTCCTCAGCCATTAGTTTTATCGTGAGATCGCAGCAGCTCAGTCCCATCTTCGGCTTCACTTCTAGATCTCTTGCTATTTCCACCACATCAGCAGTGACCTTCCCCATTGAAATCTTGAACCTCTAAGTCATCCATGAGTGCTGGAATCAACTTCTAAACTCCTGCTAATGTTGAAATTTTGACCTGTTTCCACAAATCACAAATGTTCTTAATGTCATCTAGAATGATGAATCCTTTCGAGAATGTTTTCAATTGGCTTTCCCCAGATCCATCCGGGGAATCGCTATCTCTGGAAGCTAGAGACTTACAAAATGTATTTCTTAAATATTAAGACTTGAAAGTCGAAACTACTCCTTGATCCATGGGCTTCAGAATGGACATTGTGTTAGCAGGCATGAAAACAACATTAATCTCTTTGCACATCTCTATCAGAGCTCTTGGAAGACCAGCTGCATTGTCAATGAGCAGTAATATTTCGAAAGAAATCTTTTTTCTGAGCAGGAGGTCTCAGGAGTGGGCTTAAAATATTCGGTAAACCATGTTGAAGACTGATGTGCTGTCATCCGGGCTTTGTTGTTCCATGTACAGAGCAGGAAGAGTAGATCTAGCATGATTCTTAAGGAACCGAGGATTTTCAGGGTGGTCAATGAGCACTGGTCTCAACCTAAAGTCATCAGCTATATTACCTCCTAACAAGAGAGGCAGTCTGTTCTTTGAAGCTTGGAAGCCAGGCAATGACTTCTCTCCAGCTACAAATGTCCTAGATGGCACATTCTTCCAGTAGAAGGCTGTTTTCATCTACAATGAAAATCTGCTGTTTAGGGCATCCACCTCCATTAGTTATCTTAGTTCCATCTTCCAGATCACTTGCTGTGGCTTCTGCGTCAGCACTCGCTGCTTCACCTTGCCCTTTGATATTATGGAGATGGCTTCTTCCTGTAAACCTCATGAACCCACCTCTGCCGGCTTCAAACTCTTCTTCTGCAGCTTCCTCACCTCTCAGCCTTCAGGAAATTGAAGAGAGTCAGGGCCTTGCTCTGGACTAGGCTTTGGCTTAAGAGAATGTTGTGGCCGGTTTGATCCTCTATCCAAACCACTGAAACCTTCTCCATATCAGCAATAAGGCTGTTTCACTTTCTTATCGTTTCTGTGTTTACTGGAGCAGCACTTCTAATTTCCTTCAAGAACTTTCCTTTGCACTCACAACTTGGCTAACTGGGTTGTGTAAGAGGTCTATGGTGGCTTTCAACATGGCTTTCAGCCTATGGTGGCTTTCAACATGGCTTCCCCACTAAGCTTAATCATTTTTAGTTTCTGAGAGACATGTGACGACTCCTTTCATGTGAACACTTAGAGGCCACTGCAGGGTTATTAACTGGCCTGATTTCAATACTGCTATGTGTCCAGGAATAGGGGGGTCCAAGGAGAGGGAGAGAGACGGGGGAACGGCCAGTTGGTGGAGTAGCCAGAACACATTTATCTATTAAATTCACTGTCTCGTATCAGTGTGATTCACGGTGCCCCATAACAACTACAATAGTAACGTCAAAGATCACTGACCACAGACTATAACAACAAATATAATAATAATGAAAAAGCTTGATATATTGCAATACCAAAATGTGACACAGAGACACGAGGTGAGCAGCTTTTGGAAAAATGACATTGATAGACTTGCTTGACCCAGGACAGCCACATACCTTCATTTTGTAAAAAATGCAGTATCTGAGAAGTATAATAAAGCAAGGTATGTCTGTATTTTCAAAAAAGTGAGGCAAAATTGAAAAAGATGTTTTCATATAAAAATTCAGATTTCCAGCTTTTCTTGAAAAAAGGTACAAGATCTGGTGACACTTGGCAACAACAGGGCAGAGTTAGGCACTGGATCCCTGACACCCACGAGCCCCCACCCAAGGTCCTGGCCCCTGGAGGCATCCAAGGACGCAAGCCCTATCTTAGAGAAAAAGGCAGTCTTCAGGATTTCAGATTCCCAGCCCCAAAACGGGAATAAGGGGGAAAGGCCGGGCACTTTCTGCTATTTGCTTTCCTGGAAACAAAACAGCCAAAAGCCAAAAGTATCGTCTCTCACTGCATCACTTGACACTGGGCGGCCAGTGCTGACTCATCTAGCAATCTGCGCTGCTCGTAAGTACTTGGGAGGACAGCTTGCTGATGCGGTCTGAGAGGAAAAACTTCTCCGACTCCGAGCATATGGTCAATTTGGAACAGAGCAGCTCACTTAGCACAGCTTTCGGCAAGCCATGGCGTCTCTTCTAAGAATTACTAGAGGCATCTGGTATAGAGAACAAGGACCACAACAGGCTGGGCTCAGCCAGCAACACAGAAGTGGGCCTGTCCTCATGGGCTCACCATGGCTTCCCACAGCCTCCCACGGCCTCACTGAGCTCAGACTTCTCTCCTGGCTCCTGCCTGCCCAGCAGACACCTGCCACGGGAACTTCTGCCCCCAGCAACTGCCCGCACACACGACACAACCAAACTGACGCCAATCACATTCCTTCTGTGGTGGCTGCAGCAGGTGCTCCCAAACCCCTCCTGGCTCTGTGTGTCCCCCTAGGTTCTGCATGCTTCACGGTCTTCCTTGGCTAATGGAACTGCTTTGCCGGGTTATGCCCTAGACCTGGGAAGTGTCTGAGGCAGCCTGTGGCAAATGGCTGCTGGGAGCAGAAGTATGAAAGCGATTCCCAGCCTCAAGATGGGCTCACCACTTCTTGCAGAATCAGACCAAGACTGACACTGTACCCTTGTTGGCTCCCTCCCTTCTCTGTCCCATGTCCCCACTCCTAATTGAGGTTTCCTGGGAACACTTCCTTGATGACCCTCTCAGGATCTGCTTCTGGGAAACCCCACCAAGACACAGCCCTTCCCTATCCCCACCCTCCCTCCTCCAATTAACCTTCCCAGCCACTCTGAGTCACACATGCACTCCTATTTTAATTCTTCCTCTTCCTTCATGCCACCCCTTTGCCGCAACATGTTAAATCTACTGTTTCCCCCCATCAGACGCGTCTCCCACCCAACTCTGCCTTACCTCTCCCTGCAGCCTAGTTGAGTTACCCACTGGCTCCTCCCTGACTGTTTTCTCAGCCTCTATTGTCTTTGCCTCTTAGCCTCCCTTCTTTTGCTTTGAAAACTCAGCACTTCTAAGGGTTGTTCTTCCAAAACAAAACAAAAATATTGCAATGGTTCCCCACTGACCTCAGGATAAATTCAAACTTCTCAGTCCAGCTGTCCGAGGCCTCATGCCGATCCAGGAGCCTCATGTCTCTCCTCCCTGCTTCCCTCTGACTTGTGCTCCAGTCACCCCACACCATCTGTGGTCTACTTTTCGGGGCTCTGGGCTCCCCTGGGACAGTCCCCCTGACCGGGAGACCCTCCTCACCACTTGCTTCCCTGTTCAAATCCACCATCATTCCAGACCCAGAGCAAAAGGGGGCCATGGAGCCTCCTTCTCTAACGCGCCCCCATTAACAAATTCTGGGTGAGAGGTGAAAACCAAGACCTATAGATTGAGCTGGGCATTCACATCATTTACATCATATGTATTTGACAACCCCCCCAGTAGGTAATTTTCCTGAGAGCTCTCTAGAGTCATCTGTGCATAGTGAAGCTACACCACACATGTTTATCTTAGACAAATCTCCCTGAAAGAGACGACCGTTTACCACTTAAAATGGAGCCAGTTGTTCTAGTTAAGAGGCAGATGTGTCCCAGAAAGGATGTGAGACAGGAGGCGTGGAGATCCTGTTCCCTCCACCTCGGCTCCCACCAACGCCTCTCCAATGCAGCACCTCACCCCCTCAGGTGTGACTGTAAGGAACACTCCCTGTAAACCAAACCAGCCTACTTCCCCATGGGGTTCACTGTTGGAAACACCAACCTGATCTTGTACTGAAGGAAAACATGCATCGGTCAGGTAGAGAAATGCTCCAGTATTACATTTCTTGGGCAAGTAAAGAGATTTTCAAGGGCAGTTTTCATTATATGCATTTTCCGCCTTTCACAAGGGTTTCCGCATCCCACCCCCTGCATTAGCAGCAGCTCCTCTGTGCGCCCCACCCCCTCACCCAAGGCCAGAGGGCACCCAATGAATGTCCACAGGGGTTCGCAGGTGTTGTGGTCCCCTGTACCATATAAGGCGGTATCCCAGGGGACCTGGACCCAAATGGCAACACATCACAGACACCCCGAACCGGCTCTACATGTGAACAATGACAATGCAACAGCTGAAAAATGGAGTGGCACGATGCGTTTTTGTATTCATGCCTACAACCATAAAACGGCCTAGAATTAAAGCCACACTCATGACATGTTAATAAGTGACTTCTCTTAGCCATCAAGTTTTGAGATCTTTGGCAACTCACTCTAAGGAAAACTGCCCGAAAAAAATGAAGGAGAACTTAACTGTACTTAGACTTCAGAGTGAATGAAACTACACTAACTAAACTGTCTGTTAAAAATCACTAAGTGTTCTAAAAAAGAAAGAGTTTCGGGAAAGTAGTACAAACTCTCTTTCTACTTATTCATTAAATATTTCAAACTCAGCTATTCATTCGTCAGTCAGTTTTCAAGTAAATTCAACACACCTAGGATCAAGAACAATTTGTGCTGAGGAGTGTGGGTTGGCCTGACATCTTAAAATGCAATGGCAGTTATCAGATTTTTCAAGAAAAAGGATCAGGTAATTTTTCATGGATTTAAGTAAAGTTCGTCAAAACGGTACAGGGCTCAAAGGAATGTTATTGCACTGAGGTTTTGGAGTGACTCCGTAATAATCCGGTTCGACTGTCAGTGGTGCTCTCAAACGATCCAAACTCCACCAGGAGACACTGCATTATAAGACTTCAATAAACTCTTCCTGCCTCCTGCACATTACTCCTATTTTTGCCCCCAAAGAAATCAGGACCAAGTTAAAAGCTCCTTCCTTGAAACATTTCCTTTGTTTCGTTTCCAGTGGGAGGTGACTTCTCCTTTTCCCATGGCATCAGGTGCACGCCTTATTTTCTCAGGTAAATCACAGGTATTTAGAAGGCAAGCTCCATGTCTAGTTGAACCTTGCACCGGCCACCTCCCCACCAAATATAGCTCCTAGCAAAATACCTTATAAAGAGTAGAGTTCAGTAAGTGTTTGCAAAGGAATGAGTGAGGGAGTGAATGTAAGCTTATATGGTTCTGTTCTTTTTCCTGGTCTTGCTACAGATCCCAAAGGCCAGTTACTTGCTAAAAACTTTATGTTCACCTTTCAAACATATTAAGATTCACATTCAAGTTTCAAGTTGTCATCCCACAGGAATTCTTGTGAATGAACTTGATTTGGACTGATAGTACTCTGAAAAGTTTACCGATAGCTCTTTCGGGATGGTCCAGTTAGAAAATATTAACCAGGCATTTACTTCCTCTTTGAGAGCTAAATCATTTCATTTAACAGTATCTACAGCTGTCAGAACTTTGGCAGACTTTGTGAAAAATATCATTTTAACAGTCTTTATTAAAAATTAATCACATATTTCCCTTGTTTCGTTTCTACTACATAAACTCCCTACTGATACAGAAAAAGCTCTGTTGTTTTTTGTTTATTTATTTTTAATAGTGTGGAGTCTTTTCCTCAGGATGCAAAAACACATGGTTATTCTGTTTGCTAGGAGAGAAAATATTTGTCCTTTAAAATGATATTGTAAAGTGACTCTGCTTCCCACCACCGCTCCCTCCCACCCAATACTAATGGGGAACGGAAGTGGGGAAATTCTCTTGGTCATTTTTGCCATGAGAATGGTAAGTTACAATTCTCATTACCACAACAAATTGACAAGCTTTAGCAATCTCCTTTTAAAAAAATAAACACAATGGGGTGGGGGTGAGAGCAGTTTCAAAGATTTGGCACAAAGTTATCCAAGGAATTTCTTTCTCTGAATCTACTTATTAAGAACGTGGCATGTTCCTGAAAGCCATCCAGCAGCATGTAGACCCCGGGCACTGTAGACTACAGTGAACTTAAACCCAAGGAGAATGCCAACTTCTCTTTCTTGAAAGCCCTCCTGCACACTCATGTCTCATTCTTCTTAATGGCTCATTTTCCTTTTCTGGAAAGTAAGTTCACTAACTCAGGGACTGTCCTCAGTGGAAGTGAAAAACAATCTATCGAACACTTCAGCTCCGCTGCTGGCTGGTTATGGGCTATCCCCAAAAGGGACTGTTCTTAACCCTTAAGAGGAGCTTTCTCACCTACCTCATCTAATCAGATCATTGAAAATCATTTAGTACCAGAAAAATCTACTAATGTGCCCCTGACACGACAGCACTCCCTCACAGCCAGATGCAGCACAGAACACGGGCCCTCCAGCCAGGTACCCTCTCACCTTGCTGGTACTCAGAACTCTCCCTAGCAGGGAAGGGGCGATCCCCAGTAGTGCTGGTGAGTGTCAGGCATGGAGCCGGACAAGAATTAGTCAGGTCCTCTCACCCTTGCTACTATAAGTGGGATCCATGGACCAGCAGCATTGCTATCATCTGGGAATGTGCTGGAAGTGCAGAGTCCCAGGCCCAAATGCAGACCTGCTGAATCAGACTGTACTTGAACAACATCCCCAAAAGAGGCGCAGGAGGCACATCAAAGTTTGACAGGTGCTATTCCACCACAAACACGAACAAAGAGATGAAACAAAAGCACATCTTCACATTAGAGTCAAATTCATTAATGATGTGCTGACTCCATGCCAAATCCCATGCCATCATCACGTGCAGTACAATTACACTGAGGGATACTCTTGTGACCTGACCAAAGTGGACCCTCCCCTCTAAACATCAAGTCCAATGGAATGATGAAAGAAGCCAAATCACTGATGCCCAGCGAACACCTTGTGTAACCTGGAAGGTACATGGCAAGTTGGTTTTCTTTTGTTTTGTTTCTGAAATTCTGACTTACTTGAGATCATAGAGTGGTAATATGGAGGAAAGTGGAATAATGAAATTACCACCTCATCTAAAAACCAAAGATATCTTCCCTGCTTTTCTCATAAAGGGGTTGTCCACAAGAATCATGGGGGGGTAGGAATACGGCAGGTACTTCACATCAGGGTTCAGATGGGAGTCAGCCTGCCAGGGACCAATCAGAGCTCTGCTTGCTGCCATTTGTGCAACCTTGACAGACAAGTCAACATCGAGGCCTCGGCTTCCTTACCTTTAAAATGGAAATAAAAAGAGTACCTCTTTCAAAGGCCACTTTTGAGAAAGAAATGAGACCTATAAAGCCCGGCATATGGTGAGCACTCCATACGAATGACCTATGATAATCGCGCACACCCTGTGTGTTGGTGGAACCTAAAACCACTGTGGCTCCGCGGTAATTTCCTCTGGTGATTGACCTGGAAATAGCAAATCCACAGAAGGAAAGAATAGTCAAAAAAGATAGACTTGAGAAAAGTTTCACTCTACAAAAACCATGGTTATTCCGGATGTCAGCAAAGGTGTCTGCCATCTTTCACTTCAAATTCCAACACAGGTTGACTCCAACTAAGAGCCTGATCAGCCATGAAGAAAAGGCGGCTACTGGCCAGGAAGCAGGAGCTTGTCTTAGTCACCCAGCCCTCCACCTCACAGCTGTCTCTGGTGAGCTCACTAACCAGATGTCTATCAGGCAAAGTAACTTTTGAAAAGAGAGAAAGAGAAGCAGTCACTCTGCCCTCTCTCTCTTTAAATTACAGCGCATGTTGTCATTCTTCCTATCATGGTTGGCCGAAGGACCGATCTGATTTCTTTTGCCAGACTTTATTTCAAAATAAAGCACAAAAACATATCGTGCTTACTATCCCACCTTCGTTGCTTTTTTTAAATCACTTAAAATTATCACTGCTCCTTTTGAGAAGCCAACCTCCACCTCTCTCTTCCTAATGAGACCCAATAAAAATATAAGAATAAGCATTCAACTGGACCAGCCATACTGAAAACACCCTCAAAGCCTTGAAAATTAAAATAAAGACAAACCAACCACAGCACTTGATTCAAGTGGGTTTTGTTTCTCCTCCCAAGTGACTGACAGAACATACGGTAAGTTTAAAATATCCAAGTATTTCTGGAGCTTGGAGGAAGATAATAAGTTTGTATATAGCCTTCAAAAAAACAGTGTGTTTTGCAGCCATGCATTTCAGATTAACAGTATGAGACTCTCACCAGCTGCATCATTCTGGGCGTACAGTTCTTCGGAGGAGGCATCTTTCTAGTTGAGTGTCATCCAGTAAATTAAAGGAGGGCCAGGATATAATATGGAACTCCCTACTCATGCAGTCGGGTGTGGACAGTTCGCAGGACCCTATGCAACTTCTCTCTGGTTGTCTATCACTTTGCCTTACCTGTCAGAGGACAGAGGCCCTGCAGACATCATGAAAATTTCAAATATATTCTCTACCCCCAGTCTTCTCACTTCCCCTTCTCCATTCAACACACATCAGCCACCTCGTCATGTGAAGCTAACAGTTCACCTCAGAGGGCTTACCTGTCAGTTTTCTTGATCAGGATGGCCCTGAAGATGTGCTCAAGGGGTGTCTTCTCCCGCTCATGGGTCGGCTGCACGAAGGGGTGCAGAGCCACTAGTGAGAAGCCCTGCTGGTACAGCTCCAGGAGCTGGGTGGGCAAGTCGTGCAGGGAGGCCAGCCTCACCGCCGAGCACCTCGGGAGCTCCGCTGGAGGTGGAGAGAGGAGAGGCTTATGAGGGACGCAACAAAAGGGCCCGCCTTCCCCCAGCCAAGTCCCTCTCCCCTTGCCCTTGCAGACCTCCAGGTCACCTCTTACTAAGAATGAGTTTACTCCTGTCTTAACTACTATTGTCAAAGAGAACTTAAAAAGACAGCAGATTATTTTCCAACTCATCCAAAAGTATTGCTAATTGGATATTTTAAACCTAGAGTTAATCTTCTCAGAGATCACACTGGAAAAGTCATTTCCACCCCCTCAAAAATAAAAAAAGAAAGAAAAGAAGAAGGATGAGGAAAAAATGACAACCGCATATGCAAATACAAAATTCCCAGGGGGCAAAAAGCAGCGCTGACAAAGTCAGAAGACAATCTGGAACAAAATTTCTGTGACACTTAAGAAAAGGGGTAACTTCCTTAATTTGCAAAGAAACCACTGAAAGAGAGAGAGAGAAAGGAAGGGAAAAGGGAAGGATGGGGAAGGCCGGGAAGGGAGGGGAGGGGAGGGGAAGGGAAGGGAAGGGGAGGGGAGGGGAATTGGAAGGGAAAGGGAAGGGAGAGAAAGACAAAATATACAAAGAAGCAGTTGCCTAAAAAACATAAAAAGCTAATCAATATCTGAAAAAACACTCAAATTAAGTCCCCATTTCTTAGAAGTATGCAAAACACATATTTTTCACCTACTGAATTATTTTAAGATTTGTATTTAAAACAATGTTTTGAGAAGGATAGACAAGATTCAAAAATCAAAAGGTACAAGCAAACACATAGTTAAAATTATACATCCCAGCTCTATCCCCCTTCAGACTTTTTCCCCAGAGGCAATCAGTATTATTCACTTTTTGTATACAGGTTAACAACTGCTGAATTCATATACAAGTAAAAAAGTCTACGTATCTCCCTTCCTTTTCATACAAATGGTCGCGCAGTGTTACACATCTGGCTTTTTGCTAATTTTCATGAATTGACAGTATCCTTTTCTTAGAAACCATTCAATAGCAGCACACAGAGCTTTTTCTCATTCTCCTGACAGACACGAAGTGTTCTACTGTACAAGGTACCACAGGTTATTCAAACTTTGGCTTTTATAAGTAATGCTAGTGAAAAATATCACTCCGACATAATTTCACATGTGTGCATGTGTACTACGTCATACCTAGGAATTCCATACCTAGGAATTTGCTGGGCCAAAGATAAAAGTATTGTAATTTTTTCAGATATGGCCAGATTTTTTCCACAGAGTAGCATGGATTTACCTCCCACCAGTGATGTGTAACGGTATTCCTTTTTCCATGCCCTGGCTAATCTCATAGTGAAAAACTGATCCCTACGGTGGTAATTTGTATATCTCTTACTACGTAACTTGTATTTTTTCTCATTGAACATTTCATGTTTAAATATTATCTGTGTCATCTTTTCTATTAACTGTTCATAATCTTGGCTAGTTTTCTATTGGGTTATTGGTCCTTTTTTCTATTGGTTTGTAAAACCTCTTTATAAATTTGGAAATTTAGTTCTTATTTGTCGTACCAATTGCAATATCTTTCCCCAATTTATTGTCTTTTGACTTTGCATAAGGTAGGTTTTGTCATGAAGAATTTTGAAGCTGAATTTCTCAATCTTGTTTTCAAGGACTTCTGAGTGTTGTGTCATAGCAGAGAGATCTGGGATTACAAAACAATTCTCTGTTATTATATATTTCATTTTTTGGTTATGAGTCTTTGATCCAATTTGGAATTTATGCAATATGAATTCGACATTCCACCCCCTTTCCCTCATTAATTTGAGATGCCACCTTTATAATAGATTATATTCCTGAATATATTTAAGTTTATGATTGTGATCCCTTAGTCTGTTTTAACAATTTTAATGTTATGTTTTAATTTCTGGTCAGGCTATTTCCTGAAACTTCCTATCTTCCTGTTTAGTTTCTGAATCTTCCTGTCTAGTCTTATTTTTTCCCCCAAATGATCTTTAAAACCAGTTCATCAAACCCTCCTTCCAAAAAATAATCTTATTAATATTATTGAATCAAATTATAGCTTAACAGAGGGAGAATGGATATTTTCAATATACCGCAAGTTCCTGTCCAAGAACAAGGCATGACTTTTGTTTATTTCAGACTTCTTTGGGGTCCTTCAGGCACATATTAAAGTTTTCTTCACATAGATATTGTACACTTATCAATTTTATTCCTATTTATTTTTACTGCTATTAGAATAATAGATTTTTTAAAAATTTTACTTCAATGCTACTCATTGCGGGCAAGAATGTTGGGGAAACAGGCATGCTCTTCACGGCCGATAGGGTGAACTTCTCTGGAGGGTAATATGGTGTTTGCCTTCAAACCTAAAAATACACATACCCTCTGTCCAACAATCCCACCACTGGGTATCATGCCTATGGCTGGACTCACAGATGTTTTTCAAGATGTATGGACAACGATACTACAGGGCTGTTCATATAGCAAAAACCTGGAACTAAATAGTTAGAGGGCTGGCTGGCCAAACACTGGGATACCCCAGTGATGAATTCTATGGGCCATTTAACAAGAATAAGATAAATAAGATAAGATAAATCTGTTATGCACTGAGGGAAATGTATCCAAGATAAATCACTAAGTTAAGAGGCAAGGTTTCTAAAAGTGTTTATGATAGTCTTGTATAAAAAATAATTAGAAAGATAATCTCTTTGAGAATAAAATTTTTTCTGAAAGAAATCACGAATACTTGACTATTGGAGAGGGCTGGAGTACAGAGAGAAGGATGGAAAGGTGGTTTTTATTTTGCGCTTGCAGTACTAGTACCATCCACAGGGGTCACTGGGTGGAGGATTTATGAGACATTTTAAGTTTCTTATTTATATGTAAAAACATTATTTAAAAGTGTCTTATGTATTTTAAAAAATAATGTGTTATTTTAAAACGCAAACTCAAGACACCTGGGTGGCTCAGTCGGTTAAGCATCCGACTCTTGATTTCGGCTCAGGTCATGATCTCTGGCTCCTGAGATTAAGCCCTGAGTGGAGCCAGCTCAACAGAGTCGCCTTGTCCCTCTCCCTCTGCTCCTTTCCCTGCTGACTCATGTGCGCGTGCATGCACTCTCTCTCTCAAATAAATAAAATCTTAAAAATAAATAAAAAGTAAAACACAAACTTAAACAACAAAATCTAGGGCTACTTAAGAATACTGCTTAACGCCAGCTACTGTAGCTCTCATTTCCATACATCATGCAAGAAATTTACAGGAAAAAAAATCTATAGCAATGATTCACTCTAAAGCAGTGTCCGGCATCTTGCAGAAATCTCCATTAACAACAGTGACAAATAGAAGATTGGCCAGGAAAGCAAGAAAGTATGCAGTCTTTTCCTTTGAAGGGTACATTCTGGATATGCTGCTAGACAAAAAAAATCCAAGGACAAATCTGGGAAAGAATGCGGAGCCCCTCTGAATTCCCGTGCACAGAAACCTGCCAAGTACCTCCTCAGACCCAGGCAAGGGGACCCCTACCCTGGACCCCTGCTTTAGAGCAGAGGTCCTCCAAGTGTGCTCTTTGGTCCACCAGCAGCAGCAGCTGGAGAAATTCACTAGAAATGGAGGCTCTGGGGCCCCACCTCAGACCTGCTGAATCAGAATCTGAGTGATCGACACCTTCACAAGCCCTCCTGGGGACTCAGGCTGAGAACTACTCTCCAGAGGGTTCCTCTGGTCCTCCTCCAGCCACTCTCCTCTCTGCTCCCCTCCTGGGTGAGGAAACTGGGGACCTAAGGACAGGCACCCGCCCGTCATCCAGAGCGCAACCTCACACAGCCAAGAGCCTGGAATTCCCAGCCCTTCAGCTCCAGGCTCTCTATGGGGACCTGCACGGCCATCTTCTCCCATCTGCAGCAAGAGTGGATGATGCCCCCCACCTGCATACCCCCAGGTCCCAGGCAGGATGGAGACTAGGGTGCAACACCCTGTAGGGAGACATTGCCACAGAAGCAAAATTTAAGGGGCACCAAAAACTGAGTAAGCAAGATAAATAACAAGGTAATGCAGTATGTTAAAAAGTGAAAATTCATGCAAAGTGCATAATGAATAAAATATCAAAACTTTTAATACAGACGGGATCAGTCTCACTGATTTCTCCTGTTTCCCAAAGCTCCAATATGGCTCAGCACAGCACTTTATTGATCTCCTCTTTTAAAAATGTTGCCTCACCTGCCGAACCCTAGGGCTGGCTCAGGCCCAATATCTCTTGCACCCTCGTGCCTGGGCCCTGCAAATGACAGGAGCGGGTCTGTGCGTAGGTTGTGACAAGGGAACAGGGGCAGGTTTCCTCTGCTGTCAAGAGATTACAAAGTGGCTGAACCGTGCAAGCATCCCTGTGTGTGGCACTGATGCTGGCTGTTTCGTTTGCAAAACTGAACAGACTTTGGGTAGGTGGGTAAGCCCTTTTTGGAGGGTAATTTCACGACGTCGATCAAACCTAAAAATACGAAGCCGCACTAAGCTGCCCTCCTCTTTGATGAAAGTGTGTATGAAGAGCATCTGTGAGTCAACCAATATGAGACCACCCACTCAGCCAGTCTCCACAGTGCAGTGTTTTGTAAATGTTTCAAGTATTTCAAAACTCTTACTGCTGTAATAAAATCAGCCTTTACTGGGATGCTAATCATTTATAGATTTGTGCCCCCTGATGCATCACGCTGTATTAAAAAAAAATAAAAGCAGTCGGTGTGTTTGGGAAGATTTGGGATTCTAGCTACATTCCTCACTGGCCTTAATCCTGGGCATGCGAACACCAGGTTTCCTTGTTTAAAATGGACATACTAACATCATACGGCAGCTGTGAGAGTCGAATGGGATGATGCGTGTGCACTCGAGGAAGCTCTGATCTATCACGGTCAGTGGTGGTGGCGGTGGTGGGTGGGCAGTTGGTCAGGGATACTGGTCGGCTGAGGCTGGTGATGACGCTACGGTGCTGGGCCACTAAATCGGTCCCCATTTCTACCCAGAGCCCTGTAACTTCCAGGCTTACAAATCAGTGCACTAAAAACATGAGTCAATTAACCACTTTATAGTTAAATGCTTCCTGAATAAAACATCATACCTTTAAAATTTTTATCTTAAAGTCTAAAGATGTATCTCTTGTCAAAACTCAGCAATTTTATGGCTTTAATTTTTGGTATGCATGCGGGCAAAGTTAAGTTTAGCTTCATGGTTAAAAAACAAATAAAAATGAATCTCAACAATCTTGTTGCAATAAAAAAAAACAGGCTCTTGTTGTAAATATGATTAAGGGCCTTAATTTCTTGTTTCTGTTTGAACCTTCACCTTCAGAAAAACCCTAGTTCTTATAAACTGACCAATCCTCCAGTATTACTGGAAAAATGAAGGAAGGAATGACTTATCTGTTTGGATGGACATACCAATTGTAGCCTCTTGGTCTATTTCTCACCCCACCCACCAGGATAACCTCTCTACTATTTTTGTTTTGTAAGATTTGCCTGACTTCATTTACAAATTATGTAACCTTGGGCAAGTCATATGACTCCCACCCCATCTCTTGGGTCCACTGTTTATAAATGAAGACCCTGGATCAGCAATTCTGAAAAGAGCTTCCGACTTTAAAATGCAATGATTTCATTATTCAATTTGAAGAGTAACATTCAGTTTCTAGCTAAAAACATGATATCAGATAATATAATAAATGCTTGCAAAGTGAACTCAGAGAGTTCCCCTAAACTAGAGCCAAAATGGGAATAGGGACAAACCACAGGTGTGGGGGGCTGGAAAGATGGCAAGAAGAGAGTCTGTTGCCACTCTGGCAGAATAAAAATCACTCTTGTTTGTGAGGCCCCAGCCTTCTGCCCATCCCAGGCACTAGAAAGGGCTCTGCCTGCTCTGACTGTCCCTGGGAGTGTGGGAAGCTTTCTAGGGGCATTCTAGGGAAGAGAGGCCTGCACAGCCGTGGGAGAGAAAAGGGGTATTTTAAGAAGCATCCCTAGGGACGATGGGCTCCTCTCTTCCTAGCGGAGAGCTACCAAGGATATCAATGTGAGTTATCTGAAGTTACTTTGACTTCCTGGGCTTTTATTAGGACTCCACGTCAGGACTGAACCACATAGCCACCTCATCATGTTACTATTTCTAATTATAAATCTTCATATTCTGAAGATGGGGGACACAGATGATGATGCTGTCTTGGCAAACGTTACTCTAGTCTGAGGCAATGCCACTGTTAGGGCCCAGTGTCCGTCTGAAGATCACACTTTCCTCTCTCTCCACTTTGCAATCCATCAAGTTCCCAAGTCTTTATCTATAGGGATCTGTCTTCAAGCCCAGGGACCAGGCTGGATGTCCCTTGTGCTCCCACTCCAGGAGCCATGTCTTTATCCCACACAGAGACTTGGACCCACTGCTGTGCAGAGCCCAGTTCTCCCGCTGACCTCTCCCAGCAGCCTGGGCAGGGACTGGCCCTTATCTCATGACCTGGTAGAGGGTCTGGGGCAGATCACAAGGCCAGGAACTGGGGCCGCCAGGGGCCGGATGAATAAAGTAAATGAGACACACAGCTAATGAATTTGACGGCCCATCTCGCCAAGGGGGCAGCATCGTGTCCTTCCAGCCTGGCTACTGCCAACAGGAACATGGGCCCAATGGTGCCAGAACTTCTAATTCTTGCGTTCCGAAATTCAGAAATCTTGGTCCTCATAGAAACTCTCCTAATCTTTAGATTTGGCAAGTAATTCTCATTTGATTTTCAAGTCCATATGGCCCAAAGCCAAGACTTGGTACGTTGCAGAGTTTGGATGGGGCATTTGCATTTGATAAATGTAGGGAGATGGATGCCCCCTACGTCTTCGTGTCCCCAGTCTAAGCACTGTCAAGGCACGGTGTGAGCCTCGGTCATGGACCAAAGAGCTTGTGATTCTGTTCATTCCCACATCATCACAATTCCCATCAGCCTTCAAGGATACACCTGTACATATTTGATGCAGCCCCCTATTTCCTAATTCTTCTCTCTTCTATGCTGATGTAGAGATGAACAAAAAGTTTAGACCCATATAACAACATTTTGAATCCCTTGGAAATAGTTTTTTCCTCATTCAATTACCAATAACAGGCTTTCGATTTCTAAAAAAAATCAAAATATAGAAAGTACCGCTTTGGGGTAAACACCCAGTAGTGCAATGGCTGGGTCATAGGGTAGCTCAATTTTTAACTTTTTAAGGGACCTCCACACTGTTTTCCAGAGTGGCTGTACCAACTTGCATTCCCACCAACAATGTAGGAGGGATCCCCTTTCTCCACATCCTCTCCAACAATTGTTGTTTCTTGCCTTGTCTATTTTTGCCATTCTAACTGGCGTAAGGTGGTATCTCAGTATGGTTTTGATTTGAGTTTCCCTGATGGCTAATGATTTTGAACATTTTTTCATGTGTCTGTTAGCAGATACAGACGTAGTGAAGAGAAGGGCCATATGCACCCCAATGTTCATAGCAGCATTGTCCACAATAGCTAAATTGTGGAAGGAACCGAGATGCCCTTCAACAGATGACTGGATTAAGAAGTTGTGGTCCATATATACAATGGAATATTACTCAGCCATCAGAAAGAACGAGTTCTCAACATTTGCTGCAACATGGACGGCACTGGAGGAGATAATGCTAAGTGAAATAAGTCAAGCAGAGAAAGACAACTATCATATGATTTCTCTCATCTATGGAACATAAAAACTAGGAAGATCGGTAGGAGAAGAAAGGGATAAAGAAAGGGGGGGTAATCAGAAGGGGGAATGAAACATGAGAGACTATGGACTATGAGAAACAAACTGAGGGCCTCAGAGGGGAGGGGGGTGGGGGAATGGGATAGACCGGTGATGGGTAGTAAGGAGGACACGTATTGCATGGTACACTGGGTGTTATACGCAACTAATGAATCATCGAACTTTACATCGGAAACTGGGGATGTACTGTATGGTGACTAACATAATATAATAAAAAAACATTAAAAAAAAAAGTACCGCTGGAAAGGTATTTTGGGTGGCATAAGAGTCTAAAGATTTTTTGGAATAAGCATTTTGTTTTCCTTTCAGAAAATAACTCCATATAAATAAACCATTATTCCAGGGGTTAAAAGAAAAAAAAGGAATGCAAACAGGGGGAAAGAAACCTCATCCACAAAACCACACATTTCTTAACACTCCTGGGATGAAGGAGATTTTGTTTTTGCTATGACTATGTTTTGTTCAGCAAAAACATTCTTCAGCCTCACTTATTCCCTGGAAACGAAGCCCTGCAGACATCTGCAGAAGAGCCAGAGTGACGGCTTTGCTCCCCTCTAACTTTCTTACTGGGAAAGCGCCAGGTTCTGAGACAAGGAGGGAACCATGGCGTACAGCGCCCGCCCATTGCCCTCCACTCTACAGCAGGCAACGGCAGGCTGAACTGCCACGGCTTCTATTATTTGGCTCAGCCATCATTTGTGACTTTAACCTAATTATTCAAAGTCCGACTCTGCTTTTCTAATTACATCTGCTAATGGATCTGTCAATACCAGGGAGCGAAACATGAGAGAACGACACCATCTCCCTCGGGTAATTTCCCTCACAGGTAAAGCTGATAATGACACTGCTCAACCAAATCTCTCTCTCTCTCTCTCTCTTTTTAAAGTTCCTTGAAGGCTGCTATTTCTATACCATCAGTCTGCCTGGGCTCTGCAGTAGAGCCAATTTAGCGAAACACTAAAATCAATCATTTTCCAATGTGGGGTTTTTGTTGTATAGGTAAGGAATAGGAATTCAATTTTTTAAATAATGTTTGCAGCCCAATGTCTTCTGTCTGTGTCATTTCTAAATCTGTGGAATAAGTTAAAACTTTCATTTTGAGGCTTTCCAAATTCAGATTTCTGTCACTGTCTTATCAAATAAATTCATGTTTTGAAACTTAAAAAAAAAAAAAAAGAGCCTATCCAGGCTCAGGAGATCACACCATTAAAACATGACTTATTCTTTTTTATTTTTTTTAATTGAACTGAAATTCACATAACTTAATATCAACCATTTTAAAGTGAACAATTCAGTGGCATTTAGTACATTCATAATGTCATACGACCATCGCCTCTCTGTATTTCTGAAACATTTTCCTCAGCCCAAAGGAAACCCCATTCCCGTTAAGCAAGGCACTCCCCATTCTCCTCTCCCTGTGGCCTTCGGCAACCACCAATCAGCTTGCATAAAACACAGTTCTCAACACCTTATCTAAATCATGGATAAACTCAAGGGGAAAATCTCAGTACGACTGAAAGCACTACTTTAAGCTTATATAAACCTAGGATTCTATAGGTCAATCATGGAGTAATTGGCAAAGCAACAGATGCCTTATCAAATGAGTTCTTCAGATGCATGCCACCAGGCCATGAATGACTGTGAAGCATCAGACTCTTGGAGGGCTGTGACAACAGGTGTGTGTGTGTGTGTGTGTGTGTGTGTGTGTGTGAAGCGAAGGGTGGGGGGGGAGTCAAGTTGTTACTAGTTTGTTTGTCATTTCAAAGGGTCACACGCAGTTGCTGAATTACACACACACAACATCACACTGTAAAAAATTCAGTGTCTAGAAGTTGTAAGGACAGTGTTGAATGATTCCCATTGACTCTACCCATTCATCAAACCCAAAAGATGGCATTACTGCTCATCTCACTGGTCCATTTTGTCAGAGAAGACACAGGCGAAGATTCATCAAGAAAGCTCTTCCAGCAACACCAGGCCTCACGCTGCTTAGATTTCACAGTGGGGTATTCAAATATTAAAAGCAACTGGCTAGAAACTGAACTCAGAGTATTAATAAAATATTTCACACACTTAAAAATACTTTTTATAGTGAAGAGAAGATGCAAAGGATCACCAAGTCTTCAGAATTTCTATTCAAACTGGTCCATACCAAACTCAGAGAGCTTAGCATGAGTCAGAAGGGAAGCTAGTCGTCAATATTTTATGCCATTTTCCTAATTGAGCATGATATCATGATAGCTGACACTCCAGGTAGTTCTCTTTGATTCTGAGCGTACAATAAACTGATTGCATTCAAGACCAGCCACTAATGAATATGTACAAACAATATGGAAATGAAACTGTTTAGAATGTAAATGGGACCCTATATGGATTTCTATGATAAAGTCTGAAGACTTCGTATAAAAGGAATCAGGACTGAAAAAATAATGTCACTGTGGCCAGGTTCTCAGAGAAGGCATATCAGAAAAATAATGCAGCTTTACAAGGAGCTGTGGGGAATCAACTAAGAAGCGCGATTCCCCGAGACCTTCTCATTCAGGTGTGTTGAAAGCAAAGAAGCTAAAGGAACCAAAGAAGCACCTGAAATCGGTAGTATACTGAGCCAGCAACGCATTCTGACCCTGGAGACCACGAGGCCCCTCATGTTGTACACATGTCCTCCCCACGCCCCCCCCCCATGTGTGGCAGCCCCATTAGAGCCAGGCAGGCAATCAGCCCTTTCAAAACCAGAAGGGACATGGCGCATTTTTCAGGTCTGAAACAGCCAAGCGCCATTTTCATTCCTTCCCTACCTGCACACGATGAAATCCATCAATAGCAGAATGGCCATGAGTCCGCCATGGCTCATCCATACTGCAGACTATTAAGTAGCAATTTTGAAAATGAGTTGGATCCCTACCTCTGACCTGGAGGAAAAATCAAATGTTGATACGACAATGAAAGCAAAGGAAGTATGTAAAAATGTCACTTTGCGGAGATGGCCAAATAATGACAAGACAAAGACTGTGGTTATATACAAGAGGTGACTGGGAATCTTAACCCCAAACAACATAAAATGGAAAAAAAAAGAAATTTCCCCAAAAGTATGGTGCCCCAAACACATGTGCACACTTCAATCTGGCATTAACTGAGGCCACAAGAGAATACTTCTGTTTCTTTTTACTTTGAGTTATTATCACAAGGGTCTTAACTCTATACTAGAGTTTCACATGGGTATATCAATAAAGTTTTTACTTAGGAGAATTTTTTTAAATTTGTGAATATAATAATATAAAAATATATAAAATGATAAAATAACGTACTACGGAAACTTCTGGAAAGCACAAAAATTCACCATGTGCAAGAATAGTTTCAAGATCTTATGACAAGAATAAATTCCACCATCTGGGGACTTAGTACAACTTCTACCCACAAAGGAAATCCACTTGTCGGTTCAAAGGAACTACACCCAGACACATCAGCAAAATCACCTTGGTGGACCCTCCTTTTCCTCGCTGTAGTAGAGACATACCATATAGTCAGTGGCATAGTCGCAAAAACATTCACAAGGCTTACAGAAAGTTCCACATATTGGAAATGCATTATAATAAATAATACTCTTATGTATATGACATTGCAAAAGATTCAACAAAAACTCAGTCAAATGAGAACAGGGCCAGACACTAAAAAGGGCCTCACTCTAAAAAAGGCTTCCACACCTGCATTTTCAGCTTTGCATGAACAATTACAGCGTTCATGTGCAAACTCCCAAATTGGTGCATGGAAATAGGAAATCATACACACAAGTTGAGCAGCCCCGGGCTCCGCTAACCAATTTGCATGCAAAATTGTCATCAGCACTCTCTGGTTTATTTTTTGCCCGTGGAAGAGACGGGGGTCTATGATGCCTGAGGAGCCCAATTTTAAGAGGTATTTTGATTCCCACTATAAATATGGAGTCCCGAAGAGTGTCTGGGGTCTCTGCATGCCTGTGTGTCCCTCTCAGCGGTCTTCTCACAGATTCTGATGGAGGAGGAGAAGAGCTGGAGTGTGGATTACGTAGAAGGGTTAAGTGAAAGCAAATGGCCAAGGGAGGTTCTCCAGAATAAGATAGAGAAGAAATGGGGGGGGGGGATTTTTTATCTACATCCAGAAAAATGTCATCTATCAACAACAGCTGGCACAAAAAGGGAAGGATAGATTTTAACCAGGCAGGAGAAAGGATTTTCCTGACTTGTCAGTAAGAATTTATGGAAATGGACCACCAGGAAGTGTGGCCTTTGAGATTGCCAAAGAGGGTGTGGGAGGCATCTATGTGTTCATAAGACATCTTTGGGTTTTCGCTAACATTTCCTCCCCCCTCCCTCTCCCGTGTTTCTTTCCTCCTTTCACGCGTCACGCCTGAGCACTGGAGATGTGGTTAGTGTGAATGGAGACGTGCTTTCAGTATAAACCACACATGACTTCAAAGACTTCATATGAAAAAAAAGAGCGTAAAATATCCTGATAAAATTTGTTATTAACTACATGTTGAAATGACATTTGGAATATACTGAGTTAAATAAAATGTATTAAAATTAATTTACCTATTAATTACTAATGAAACTTACCTATTCTAATTTTTCAATTTAAAATTTTTATTAGAAAACTTTCAATCACATCCATGGCTCACATTATGTTTCTATTGGGCAGGTCCATTCCAGAATCTTTTATTTCCAGCTAGACTCATTTGATTTTAGCCCAAAATGCATGATCCCTTCTCTACCTTTATTAAGGTGTCAGTTTAATTCCTCACTAAGCATCCTTTAGCTACAATTATGAGTAAGGCCACTTCTTTTCCCCAAATAAACCTATAACACCCAGGAATGGGGAAAACCTGCAAAAGTATTTACAGTGTGGGATCAGATGGGTCATGTTCCTTCATGTATATTAAATCTCTTTTTACTAGTTGTCACCAGTCCAAATTGGCAGAAGAAAGCAAAACCTCATGCTGCCTTCACGTTCGATATTTTAGTCCCTGAATACCTGCTCTTCAAGAATCTCTAGTAACACAGTCACGCCAGCTTCTAAAGTGTTTACCTCTCTGGAGCAAGTGGGTTCTCAACATTTTTCTGTCGCTACTCCATCAGCAGGTCATACACCCTCCGGAGTCACATCTCTCCCCCCATGTGGGTACTCTCAAGCTGAGAATCCTTGCTCTGGCAAATCTGGAAATGAGTTTCAGAGGCCCCCAGCCAGCCAGCATCCTGGTTGAGATTATTGATATCAGAAATATCAATAGACAGTGGACCCTCCAGCCTCTTTTGCTGAGTCCCTGGAAGTGCTTTGTACTGGATTTTCTGGATGATTTATGTTACCTTCCAGAGAAGCAAATTCTCCCTCACGCCCCTAATAAACTCATCTGTGTGATCTTAATGTTCGAATTTAGAGCTGTCTCCCTTCCTGTGCTTTCTTGCCTGGTTTCTTTGGGGGTAGGATGGGCGGCTTCATGATATTCAGAATCCTCACATACTGTAAGAAGTGAGCATTATTATTTCCTCGTTATAACCGCAGTGTAGTTTGTCTTACTTCTAAAAGGCGCAGATCCTATTAGGCAAACAGAAAACAGAAATCTGGAATTGAATTATAGGGTAGAAAGCTGGCGATGTATCAAATCTGGCCAAGGCAGAGAGATGGATGGTGTGCTGGTCAAGGTTCCCTCTCTGGAGCCAAAGTACTTGGGTTTATTTTCTCTTTTACTATTCTTTTTTTAATTGAAGTATAGTTGACACACAACGTTACACGAGTGTCGGGTATACAACACAGTAATTCAACAACTCTGTATGTTCTGCTGTGCTCACCTCAAGTGTAGACGCCATCTGTCACCATCCAATGCTACTAATACACTGATACGTTCTGTACCTTTCATCCCCGTGACTTACTCATTCCGTAACTGGAAGCCTGTGTCTCCCTCTCTTGTTCACCCATTGTGCCCATCCCCCCACCAAATTACCTGGGCTCAAATCTCAGTGCCACCCCTTCCTAGCTGTATGACTTTAGGTGAGTTATAAACCCTTACGGGCCTCAATTTTGTCTATGTCAGATAAGTAATGTCAATCACATCGGGCTGGCATGAGGCTCAAGTGAAATACCACATATAAAGCACCAGAACGGGACCTGGAACCTGTAACTCTTTTGTATACGGGAGCCGCTAAAGTCATTATTGTCCATATTACTATTATTAATAACCCTAATCATCTCCCCACTTGTTACCAAGCATGACAGGTCTCTGCGTCCGTAAATGGATCCTTATGCGTGAAACCACTGCAGCTATACCTCAATATTCTTCAGTTTTCACATATGCCTTCAATTTCTCAGCCTAAGCCACAGGACTGCAATTTTTTCTCTGCAACTCTCTTTTAAATGCTGGTTTTAACTTCTATTGGTTTCTGAATGTGAACCCCCAATAGGTCCAGAACATCAGGACTCAGAAAAACAAGGGAGGCAAAAAGCATGTTGAGGGGCTCCGTGATTGGCCCCAGACGCTACCACAGAACGAGTGCGAGGAGGATGCAGGGAGGGCACGGCTGCAATGGGACTGGAGAAGCCTAGAGAGCCAGTTCTAGAAAATGGAGTAACCAGGAACCAGCAGGAGAAGGACAGCAGAAGGCCCCACTGAGGTACATACACCACACTCCAAAAGGAACAAGAGAATAAAGGAGATGATTGAGAAAAGAGGTGGAACCATGGTGGGAGACACATTCAGAGCCTTGAACACACAGCGCACTGGGAAAAGGGAGACAACGAAGGCATGGTGAAGAGGAAGGAGGCAGGGCAGGAATATGTCACCCTGACCATTCTCCATGCCTGTCTTGAATCCATCTCAGATTTATAAAAGTAAATGTGCAAAGAAAAAATATTTCTTGAAGGAGGCATAAATCCAGGGGTAATTGCAGTCTCTTCCCTTTGTTTCCTCATCTACGCGTCCTGAATTCCTCTCCTAACTGCCACCAACAAGGACTCCTACCCCAAATTCTCCCGCCACCTCATGCCTGCCCTGCCTGGAAGAGCTCCACTTGGAAGCATTGCAAGGGTAACATTTAAAATGAAAAAGTAGGGCTGAGTGGTTCAGTTGATTAAGCATCTGCCTTTGGCTCAGGTCATGATGCTGGGGTCCTGGGATTGAGCCCCATGTTGGGTTCTCTGCTCAGGGGGGAGCTTCTCCCTCTCCCTCTACCCCTCCCTGCAGCCTGTGCTCTCCCTCTCTCAAATAAATAAAATCTTTATAAATAAATAAGTAAATAAAATGAAAAAATAAGCCCTAAAAATCTGTCCTCAGCTACTGCAGAGAAGGGGGAGGCTGAACGGACAGTGTCTGGCCACCCCCAGGCACACACGGGTGGCAGCCTTGGGGGCAGGATGGGCGACAGCTGGGCGTGGAGGAATGCAACTGGAAGCAGGCTGTAGACAGGCAACGGCCCCCTGACCGCTTCGCTGCCTGCTCCTCCCCTACTATCCTCGTCTTTCCACTTAGCCTTCTAGAGTTTAAACACTGCTTTTGAATCGCTTTTCTGAGAATCATGGTTTCAAAGGGCTTTACAGCTGAAAGAGCCCTTAAAGATGACGATGATAAGAGAAGTATTCCTAGAACTACCAGCAACGATGACAACGATGGCTAGCGTCCACGGGGCGCATGCTGTACACAGGACACTGTTTTAGGCGCTTTACGGGCATCCTCATTTAATGCTCCAACCACCTCTTATGACCCCTATTTTAAGGATGAGGAAAACTCTGGATCAGAGAGGTTCGGTACATTCCTCAGGTTGCACAGCCGGTAAGTGGTGAACCCAAGACTCAAACCCAATCATTCAGAACCTATACCCTTAACTATGAAGTCTAACTACCTAGACCAGTCCACTCATTTTCATGGACTGTAAAGTGATGTCCACAGGGATAAAACAATTAGCTATGGACATAGAGCTAGCAGCAGAATCAGGACTATAAAAGACTCCTGGACTCTCAATCCAGTGCTCTTTTTACCATACAACAAAACTATAACAAGTGCAGCAGGATCACAACAGAAGACTCCTTGTTTCTGAACCACTGTGTACCTCCATGGTGTTCCTTCTTTGGCTCTGTATTTTGTTTAAGTATCATCAATAATCAACTACTTGGATCAGTGTTTTCCTTGAAAGACAGATCACAGACAGGTAAACAAAGCCTTTTTTAAAAATGTAATGTTTATTTCTTCAATAAGTCTGGTAGCATATTCTTGATTGGAAAAAGAGTACAGCATGAATGAGGATCGTTGCATCATGATTATAAATAACCATCCTGCTTTGTTTCAGGGTAGGACACAAGAAAATAAACAAAGCAAATATTTAAAAGCGAATCCAATTTTCAAATTGAAATTTTAACGGTGATCTTCAAAGACATTGATAAAGTGGGGGCCGTTGTAGTTCAGTTGGGCAAATGCAAATAACACATTATCAACCTTCTCCGGGTCACTGGACTTCCTGCCCATGGTGCAGAGGTGGGAGGCAGGGGACAAAAGTCACAACCAGATTAACAGGATGTCGTGGCAGACCTCCGCAGCGAGTATGAACCATACCTGGTGTGCGGTTCCCTGGTGGGAGATGGGGTGCCATCATGACAAGCTTCGTCCTTCACCTCTGTTCTCCTAATGGTAATCATTTTTAATGCGCTTCTAGAATCCCAAGTTCATACGTCTTCACAGGCACGTGATTTAATAGCAATCGCCAAACTGCCCTACAACGATCTTACCAATCTGTGCGATGAGACCATGTATTTCCCGACAGTACTACTCCAAGAGCTGAAAAATGATACTGTTGCTTTATTCTGAATTTCTATAATTAGTCATGAGGTGAGAATATTTTTATATATAATACATACATATATAATTATATATTGCTTACTCTTCAGCTAAGATCCCTGTTACCCACTTCCCCATAACACAGCTTATGGCTCTCTTACTGATGTGTAGTACAATCTTCTACAAGGTGGGTATTAGTCCCTAATCTGTTATGTATATTGCAATTTTGTTTTTCTTTCACTACAGTAGTGGCACCTTCTCTGTGGGGGGATATGGTCCAAGACCCTCAATGGATGTGTGAGCCCACAGATAATACTACACATACTGTTTTTTCCTGTACATACAAACCTACGATGAAGTTTAATATATAAGTTAGGCATAGTAAGAGATGCACAACAATAACTAGTAATAAAATAGGACAATTATAACAATATGCTATAGTGAAAGTTACATGAATGTGGCCTCTCTCAAGATATCTTATCATCCTGTACCCACCCTTCTCCTTCCTGTGATGATGAGAGATGACAGAACGCCTGCACGATAGATGAAGCGAGGGGCATGACGCAGGCATTGTGATGTCATGTTAGGCTACTACTGAGCTTCTGATGAGAACTCAGAAGGCAATCATCAGCTTCTGGACCGCAGCTGACTTTGGGCAACTGAAACCCCAGAAAGCGAAACTGTAGATCAAGGAAGACTACTGTACATTAAAGTTTTAAAGTTGTATGTGCTCAACACTTCCAAAACTTTTCAGGCCTCCGGGTTACATGGCATATTTAGAAAGGAGTGCCCTTTACATTGACATTGATCGTTATATTGAAAACTCCCTTGGGAAAAAAAATTAAGAAGAGGGGGAAAAATGAGAAAAAAATAAAAAGAAAGAAAAAAAAAAGAGAGAGAGAAGACTCCCTCTAGAGTTAAAAATGATGTCACTGACCCCTAATATAAATAAGTGCTTTGAAGTAGGTTTCTCACTATGATCGCCGGTCGTGGTTTGGCCTCTAGAACAATCCTGGTGAGCCGGCTTTGCATATGTGCTGAGGTCCAGGAACAGAGTGTCTGAGCAGGGCCAACAGCCCCATAAGAGACTGAACTAAATATCCAGGACCCCCCTTTCTCTGAAGCTACTGAGATATCTTACCTCCCCCCCCACCATTCTATTCAAATTTAGATTATAGATTCCTTGTGTTCATACCCAAAATATTGTTTCTTGGCAATTCAGAAAACTGTTCAATTCAGTCCCACTACTATTGGGACTTCAGAGCTGGAAGGGAACCCTCATTTTACAAGATGGGGAACTGAGGCTTCTCCCCTCCTGGACCCACACTATTTGGGCACTCCTGGAGAAAATCACAGTACAGAGGCACGGTCTCCAACATTAGCCAGGCCAGCACAGCCCACACCTCTGTGTCTCCCTCTCTTAACTATCCCAGGAGGAATTCCAAGCCTGACCTCCATCTCATCCACTCCCTGACCCCACCACCATTTCCTTCCAGACAATTCCATGTACCCAACTCTCCTAAGCCTCCATCCCCTGAGCTCCACACCCACATCTGCAGCTGGTTCAGAGAAATCTCCATCTCCAAATCACACAGGCAATCAGAACCCAACATGTTTGGAACAAAACGCTGCCATCTTTCCAACACTTGTCCTGCCTCCTGCACATCCTCATGGTCCATAGCATCACATCCAAGAGCAGCCAGACCGGGACCCTGGGAAACAACAGGCACCTCCCTCCCCCTTTCATTCTTCTCTACTGCATCTTTTTGAGCCTCTCCCTTGGACTCTCCTTTCCAAGCCTCCTTCCTTTCCACAGCCAGGCTCTCAGCCTCAGGCGGCCTCCCGGGACTTCCTGATCACCACGCCCACCTCCAGGCTACGAGCTGCTACACCAGCAGCCCGGTGGTCTGGCTGCAACACAAGGCTGGCACACCTTACCCCTGCCAAAAACCCAGGATCCTTCATCTGGCCCAGTGGTTCCCACAGGGGATGGTACTGCCTCTTAAGAAACATTTTGGAGATTCGAGGGTCACTATTAGTTACCACAATGACTGTGAGGTCACTACAGCAGGTGAAGACCAGGCAAGTGAGATGCCTGCAAGGCCCAGCGCAGCCCCACAATGAGTTGTCCCGATCCCTCCACAATTTTTTTAAATTTATTTATTAATAATAATATTTTTTATTATATTATGTTAGTCCCCATACAGTACATCCCTAGTTTTTTATGTAAAGTTCCATGATTCATTACCTGTGTATAACACCCAGTGCACCATGCAATACGTGTCCTCCTTACTACCCATTACCAGCCTATCCCATTCCCCCGCCCCCCTCACCCCTGAAGCCCTCAGTTTGTTCCCCAGAGTCCATAGTCTCTCATTGTTCATTCCCCCTTCTGTTTACCCCCCTTTCTTCTTCCCTTTCTTCTCCTACCGATCTTCCTAGTTCTTATGTTCCATAGATGAGTGAAACCATATGATAATTGTCTTTCTCTGCTTGACTTATTTCGCTTAGCATTATCTCCTCCAGTGTCATCCATGTTGCAGCAAATGTTGAGAAATCCTTCTTTTTGATGGCTGAGTAATATTCCATTGTATATATGGACCACATCCACAATTTTTAAAAATCCCACTGGCCATGCTTTGTAGATGAAAAACCTATCATTATCAGAGCCTAGAAATTCAATTTGCTTTAAATAAAAACAAAAAGAATATTCTAAGAATGTACTCATGTAAATCAAGAGATCAACAGCAGAAAACTATTTCTTAGAATGCATATCCCCAGGCTACATCCCAGATCTATAAATCGGATCTGCCAGGCAACGAACACGGCTGTTTACTTCTTTTGCTCCCTCAACTTTGGGGCAGATTGTGCAAGAGGCTGTCGGGAGCCACATTCTGAAAAAGATACTTAGGCCAGGGTGAGCCCACCCTGGAATAGTTCGCAGTTGATTGGTAATGCCTGCATGGTGGCAGAAATGGGGGAATGAATACAAGATTCCAACTTCTCCTTCCTCCTCTCCCACTCATTCCCCCTCTGCTTAGAAAATCCCTCCTCCTCCTCCACAACTCTTTCTAGAAGAGGCTTCTTCAGCCTGCCCGAAGGCCTCTCTCCGTATCTCAAGGCACCATCTAGCACTCTTTTGTTCAAATAAGTGTGTCTCTCCCAACCAGGCAGGGACATTATCTCCCTCGCTTTCTTCTCACAACCAGCCTCCTCTTTGCCTAGCTAATAACCAGACTTCAGTAACTACTTTGCAAATGAATAAATGATTTTTTAAAAAAAAAGGACAGAACAAATACACAGCCAGTTGCTGGGAAGGATAAGACAGCAAACCTGTCTCCTCCTCTATACCATGTAGCTTCCCAGCAAGAGCCCTGGCTCCTCTGAAGATGAGGAAGACCTACAGCCAGCAAGCCTCCCGCTCCAGCCCCAGACTCGGTCTGGGCACCCGGGACGGGGACCTCCAGGCCACCGACGCCTCCTGGCTCACGTACTTGGGCTGGGCACTGGGGAGCAGCAAACAGCTGCAGAAACAGCCGCACATACGCGTCCCCGTTCGTCGAGGTAGTGCTTGTTTGTGAGACGAGCTTGCTCTGCGGTGATTTTCTTTTAAGTATCACTTGGAGGACTGATGTTAGTTTTAGGGGCCGGGGGACACCAAAGAGGCTTCTCTGGCAAATGAACACGATTTGTTCGCCTGAGTTTTGCGTGTGTATATGAAAATCCTCACGCTCCTGGCCGGCAGTTCTCAAATCCATTAAAAGACTCCATAAACAGGTTGGGGGCAGGAAAACAAAAACCCCAGGATGACAAGCGTGCAAATTAACCCTGGAACCAGGCGAAGAACGGGTGTTGACAGACAGAAAGCAATGAAGCTGGCCATGTGTAAGGATTAGGGAAATTCTGAATAAAAGAACATTCTGCACCAAAGTTTTATTAGGAGAAGACATTAACACCAGTCGTTTATGGTCCCCAAAGCCCAGTATATTATCATCGGGGGAGGAGGCGTCCGCTGTGTTCAAAGGACCAGAGGCACTGAAAATTCAGGACCCAGAGATGTACATTCCTCCGAGCTCCCTCCAGCTCTCAGATAATCAACTAATAGAGACAAAATAATCTAATCATGAAGTAATAAATGCACATGGCAAAAACACAACGGATATACTATTCAACAGAATTATACATCAGCTGTTCTGTCAAGATGATAATGAAACATCAGACAATCTGTGAGAATCACATGCCAAGGAGGAGAAATACAAATTGGGCTCCTCCATTCCTCATGGAAATTAGAAGATTCTAAACTAATCAATTAGCTCAACATCCCCCACTACCTCCACCCCAGCTCTACATTATCCTTGCTCTTCATGAAATTTCCTGGGAATCCACTTACTATTCTGTGATCGCAGATATCAAATGAAAATCAAGTTCTCTGCTGAACACAAGAGAAACTTTACATTGTAATGTAAGATGAACTGATTAAGAGCACTTAATCTATGAACAGCTAATTCTTAAAACCTCGAAGCGGAGTGGATGAACTGTCAGGAAGGAGAAATGCAGCTTAGTTTTGATCACACAGGGGGAAAAAATGGATTCTGGCGCTCAGCAGGCTGCCTTATTACCAAGTACAGTAACTGGGACTGTTCTTTCTCAAATCATGCTCTGCAAGTTAGAATGAAGACCCAATCTCTGGAGAACCAAGGTAGAAAGAATACCTTTTCTTTTAGGAAATAAGTTGCTCAGGGCTTTGAGAGTACCCTAAAAGATGGGAGGTAGCTCAAAGAGATGGACGGTTTCTCTTTCTAAGGCAAATTTCATCTTACCCAACCTCTTACACATGGGAAAGGGATTACAAACTCGGGTATATTTGGAGTAAGTTTATTATAAAAAAAAATAGTAAACACTCTCTATTGAACAAACTCTAAGAAAAGGGTCTCAGAATGGCTTTTCACTCTTAAAAATTCTTGAGGACTCCCTAACAGCTTTTGTTTGCATGAGTTCTATCTGTTGATATTTACTATATGGAAAACTTAAAACGAAGGCATTTTTAAAACAAGACTATCCAAGCACACATTAAGCAGTGATGAAGCCATCCTACGCCATGTTGCCTCTGGAAAACTCCACTGTGAGCCTGTGAGAGAATGAGTGAAAAAGGCGAATAAAGAGCTTACCATTATTTTGAAAAGAGTTTTGCCCTGAGGAGCTCCCGGGGGTCCCCAGACCACACTCTGAGAACTGCTAGACTCATGTCCGGCTGACACAGAGACGTTGACTGTTTCAAGCACCACTTCCCTCGTAAAAACAAAACACTCTATGTGTATTATGAGTCAATAAAAAGTTTACAAAATGGCAGATGCCAGCTCTGTAAGAACTTCAACAAGTATGTGTGAAACTTTCTGGGAGGATGACAGGAAAACTGGCTCTTTAATCTTTTACAGTTCACCGCGTTTGTTTGATGGCCCCTACCAGCACAGATGACTTACTGCTTCCACACGGGCTTAGGTGATGCCTCCTCCCAGGGACGGGACTGTCTCAGTAAATTCAGTCCCTTCAACACACACTGCGTGCAGGGCAGCCACTCCCAGAAGGCTCAAAGTGTACCTTAGGGGTTAGGAACGTGCATGGAGGAGGGAGACTCCCTGGGCTCAAATCCTGGCTTGGCCACTTGCTGAACGACATTGGGTGAGTTGTTTAAATCTCTTCGTCCCTGTCTCCCCCCAAGCATAAAAGCATTTACCTAACAGGAGCTTTACAAAAAGCAAAAGGATTAGATGCCTAAGATGTAGTAAATGCCCAAAAAGTAACCAGTTATTATTATATCTTCTTTTACAATATACGAGGTGTCTCAAAAGTCTCAAGCCAGTCTTAAGCTCAAAGCTCAGAAGTAGTTCTGTCAACTTACCCAAAAAATACCATTATTTAATTCTGTGAATTAAAAATAAAATCTTACTTGTTTCAGTCCTTCTGAATGAAAATGGTAAATGCTGCCTGAAACAAAAATGGAACTACTAATCTCATAGTGGGATGGGGAATAAGATGACTATATTAATAAATATATATAAATAAATATAGAAATATATAAAAATAAATATATGTAATTATTATAATATAAATATAAATAATTCTTACAAAAAGAAGATTTTTTATCATTAAGCCTTAATTCATTAGACATTTATTGAGCATCTGCCATGTGCCAGGCTTATACTAGATGTCAGGACGAAAACAAAAAAGCAGCCCGACAACGTGTCTGGCCAACCGGGGCTTACACAGTCTAGTGGGGGCGGGCATGGAAATAGTTCAATATAGCATGCATCCTGCTGTACGATTCAAGTCCAGTTCTGCTCAGGGTGTTGGGGCCGTAGGTTGTTGCGTCCTTCGCCCAGGCGAGGGCAGAGGGAAGGAAGAAAGTGCTGTCCTTGCTGACATCTGGAAAACATTTTCCCTACCAGTGAAGCGAATTTTTCCTTTCACTTGTCATTGATTCTGTTCATCCACAAGAAGCCCAGCTATCTACAGCTTGCTTCTTGCACCAACTCTTCAACACAGATCTTTATTGAGCTTTTCCGTCTTTGTAAATCGTAAATTGTCCTTTCAACATCCATAATGACAAGCATTTCGACCCATATAGTCTATTTACATATCATAGTAACAGCCACTTATTTAGATGTCAAATTCCAGTAACTAAAAACTCAGACGCATACAAACACAAAGCACAAAACGCCGAAATAATTCTCAAAACCATGGCTACTTTCCATAAACTTCCGTTTCCTCTGGAAGAGTGTCTTAGGCCATAGTTGCTCTTATTTTACACAAAGGTATATGAGTTTGTTCACTTTTTCCCCTAGCACATTGGAAATACAGAAATCTGAAGGTCAATTGAAAATATGATGCTCAGGGGCGCCTGGGTGGCACAGCGGTTAAGCGTCTGTCTTCGGCTCAGGGCGTGATCCTGGCGTTATGGGATCGAGCCCCACATCAGGCTCCTCTGCTATGAGCCTGCTTCTTCCTCTCCCACTCCCCCTGCTTGTGTTCCCTCTCTCACTGGCTGTCTCTATCTCTGTCAAATAAATAAATAAAATCTTTAAAAAAAAAAAGAAAAAGAAAATATGATGCTCAGCTCCTTGAATTATTCTCTAAAGTTACTAAACCAGGACTTTAACCAAATGGAGTTAGTCTTCACGGAAGCAGAAAAGACTAAACAATGTCCACAAAGTATCTCAGACAGCTAAACTCTCACAGGAAGGTCCCTTATCCTTGTGAAAGACTGATGTCCATTTTCCCATTATGTCAAAAGACTGAAAATTAAAAATCAAATGTAAATCTACACTCAACATTCTCCTAAATTTTTTCTTAAAAATTCTAGTCCCTGCTCAGAATTCCCTTGTCTGAGTAGCTGTCCCTTATCTCTATAAAGACTCAGTCAATATTATCATGGTACAGAAAAAGAATGAAGAGTGAGTATATTACTACAGAAATGTTGGCCATTTGTTTAAATGCTAGAGAAAAGTAAGCTCTAAGATTTATAGAAAATAGGTTTTGAGAGAGATTTATCATTCTGTAACTTTTAGTTGTTTGACATTTGCAGCCTAAAATAGAAAACTCAGAACATTCAATGTGATTTTTTTTCTTCTCATATAACTAACAGCCAAGATGTTTTTGAGAGCGTGAACTTTCCAAGTGATTGGCTCATTTCAAAACTGTATGTGGACATAGCTTTGGTCTGAATATGAGCTTTAGAGATGATCCAGATATCACACATGAATATTATATAAAATCAGATAATGTGGTATGGGAAATATGCATTGCCAAAGGAGTAAATTATGTGGATTCTTCTGGCCCTGTAGAACACCAGAATTGTCTCAATTTCTCTTTTTCCAATGTGATTTTTATCTCCCGTGTGTTGTTTTGATATGTGTACTTTTACTGGAGGCTGGTGGGATAAGCTGCGCACAGGGAGCTTTTTTTTAACCATATTTGGTTTTCATTTTAGGAACAAATTCCTCCTCTCCTCATTTTTTTTTCTTCCCCCAAGGCCCATGAGGTTTATAAATACACTCATAGCCCAAAGGAAGACTCCACGAGGCACAGGTGGGCATTTCATCTGAATTTGCCGAGCCCACTTTCGTCTGAATGGCCCTCGTCCTCTTCAGACCACATCTGGGCAAGCCAAGCGAAGCGGGAAACAGAATGAGCGGATCAGTGATGTCAGCCACCAACATCACTGGCCAAGATCGAAACCTCACATTTCACTCAGAGGTTGGGTAGGGAGTATATTTTTTTTAACTGAAATTTTCTTCCCAGTTTTCTCCTTTTTTGGCTAGGGTAGAAGGATCATATCAAAGGCCTGTTATACAAATAACGAATGTGAGAGACATCTGAGCAGACATCACTTGAGCCTCAATTTCCAAGCCAAAATTCAGGATGTAAGAAAGAATATTTTCGAGCCAGAAGGTTTCAGAACATCTGAGACGTGTGGCCTCTGCAGCTGTGACATGATCCATTCCCTCCCACACACTCATCCCAGAATTTCTCACCTGCTGTTTGTAAGGCAGCCCCTGCTCTCAAATGGCCAGACTGCTCAAACCAAATGACAGACAACACGGGCTTGGCCCCAATATAAATCGGAGAAGTCTCAGAACACACTACTCAGTCACGTGGAAAGTGAGCTGGAAAGGCCCGTGGAGGCCCTTCAGGTAGCCCAGGGGTAGGGACAACATGGGCCTGTGCAAGCATATGATGGAAGAAGTCAAAGGTCTGTGATCCAACAGCAAAACCACAACATAGATTCCATTAGGCAACATTCAGCCAATGAACGAAACCAAACTGTCCTTCGACCATTGTTGATGAGGAATAAGCTCTGCTATAATAACTTTCTTGGAAGATTTAAATATACACATTATAGTAGAGCTCAATGAAAACAATCCCATATAAAGGTGAGACTGTCTCCTTAAGTAGACTCTAAGGTGATTCACCGTGGAAGCACATATTTCTGTAAAGCTCTTACATGAATTATCAAAAATCAACTTTAAAATACTCCCTATCTTCCATTTTTAGTTTTATACACACACACACACACACACACACACACACACGCACATATCTGTATGCATTTTTCACTAGGCAACCCAAGCTAAGTACTGGAGTTTATAATAATCTAATACACTGTAACCCAATGGCCAAGCTACAGACAATAGCAGGTGCTTCAGGAGAAAGAATAGAGCCCTTTCAACCAATTATAGAATTACACAATGTGACTATGTTTACATTATCGAAGGGAGGCAGACCAAATTACCTAGCTACTTCAAATTAATAACCCCATTTACCTCAATTATCTGGCAGGCAGGGTCTAAATAATCTGAGCAATTACCTCAATTCACTCAGATGGTATAGATTTGGCCTGTGAGTCCAGAATAATCTTTCCTTCCAGGACGCCTCCACCATCAGCAAATTCAAAGCGCACAATAGCAAATTCACATCAGCTTCTTCCATAAGGATTTTAAAGCAAATTCTCTCCATTGTCTTCCAGATAAAATTTGTTATACTCTAAATAACACACATTTGAGGTATTTTTTTTCTGACAAAAAAACCATAGCACCATAGGATTTTAGAGCTGGAAAGTACCCCAAGTCTAAAAGCCACTTACTACTAGCAGTAACCAACAGGAAATCCAGCTACTGACTCAGAGCAGTGAAACGAAGGAGCTCCAAAGCCCAAAGCTTGGGTTCAAATTTTGGCTCTCCTAACTAACAGCTGCAAGGTGACCTTGGCAAGTACTTACCTCTTCGAGCCTAAGAGTCATCATCTGTACAAGGGTTGTAATGATGGCACCTACCCTATACACTTGGTACTAGCACTAAATGAGTAATGCATGTAATGGCACTTTGCAAGTTCTAGGAACGTACTACCATTTTTAAGCACTTAATATTATCATGGCTATAACATCACCGCCTTTGATGAGCTCAGTGGTGGCTCCCAAAAGATATGTCCACATCGTAATTCCCAGGACGTGTGTATAGTACCTTATGTGGCAAAAGATGTGATTAAATTAAGGATCCTGGGGTGCCTGGGTGGCGCAGTCATTAAAACATCTGCCTTCGGCTCAGGGTGTGATCCTAGCGTTCTGGGATCCAGCCATGCATCAGGCTCCTCGGCTGGGAGCCTGCTTCTTCCTCTCCCACTCCCCCTGCTTGTGTTCCCTCTCTCACTGGCTGTCTCTCTCTCTCTGTCAAATAAATAAATAAATAAATAAATAAATAAATAAATAAATAAATAAAATCTTAAAAAAAAAAAAAGGGATCCTGAGAGAAGGAGTTTATCCTGGATTCTCCAGGTGGGCCCTAAATAGAACCACATGTCCTTATAAGACAGAGGCAGAGGGAGTGTTGAGACAGACACACAGAAAATAACACAGACACACAGAGCAGAAGGCAACGTGAAGACAGAGCGAAGAGAGATGTGGCTACAAACCAAGGAGTGCTGAGAGCGGCCAGAAGCTGAAGATTCTCCCCCTAGAGATGCCAGAGGGAGTATGGCCCTGTCACCATGATTTCTGGCTTCTGGAAATTTCTGCTGCTTTAAGCTACCGTGTTCAGGGTAGTTTGTGACAGCAGCCCTAGTAACTAATACACCACCTAAACAGATGGGGCTCTTGTCCAGCCTTTAAACTATGTCGTGATCATGTTAACAATGACAATGACAAGGTAAGGGTGCCCAGAAGTGGGAAAAGTCAAGGGCTGGTGTTACCGGTTGAGCTTGACAGAAGTAGAGAAGCAGGAAAATGCAGGAGACAATGGGTAAACAGATTTGGCTGGAAGACAGGGCTCAGGAAGTAAATGCATTAAGCCTGAGGCTGGAGGCCCACCCTGTAAATGGGACTTATCCATCATAATAGTAATCGAAAATGTCGGTAATCGTTCATTTTTAAATGACATCCTTATCCATTCAGCACGCGGTCTCTTCATTGTATTTGCACATCTTGAATCTGTGGATGGGTATCTATCATACATTTGGGGAAAATTTTTAGCCATTTTTGCTTCAAATATTGCTTCTGCCCCATCCTCTCCCTGTCTTCTCCTTCTGAGAATCCAATTACGCATATCATAGACTTCTCATTGTTTTCCACTTCTCTCATGTTCTGTTCTGCGTGTTCCACTTTTTCCTCTCCGCACTTCAGTCTGAATAATTCCCCTTAACCTTCCTTACAATTCACTTTGCTTTGTCTTCCGTAAGGTCTTCGGTTAAATCCCACTCTACTGAGTTCTTATTTCCGTTATTTTCCCACTAACAGAATGTCATTTGAGTCTTCATAGATTCCAATTCTCTGTTGAAATTTTCCATCTTTTCATCTGTTTTCCCCACTCAAAAAATTCCTTGAAAATATTAATCACAGTTATTAACATTTTTTTTTTACTAACTAATTAGTAAATTCTGGACCACCTGTGAGTCTGTTTATATTATCTGTTTCTCCCTTGTTTTTCTGGGTGACACTGGGAGTCTAATCACTTTTTATGGATAGTAGAGCCCACATATGAAACAGGTGAAGAGACTCCTGGTGAAGTTGCCATCCTCGAGAGATGGCTCTGCCTTCTGCTGGCAGACGGAGGGGGTGGAGGGTGAGGTTGAACACCTCAAGCAAGGAGGGACTGGTACAGGACTAAACTTCCCCTGCGTCACTCCTGTTCCCGGGACGCGGCCCACCAAGGCTTTCACTCTGCCCCCACCTCTTCCTGCCTCCCAAAGCAGGTCTTGAATGCTCATCTTTATCTTCCCAGCACCATGACCTTTGAACATCCCTTCTGCCATCCGGGGGTTTTTGATCGGCCTTTGAACCCCCCAGCCCGAGCAGCTTCAGGATTCAGCAACACTCTTGAGGAGGAAACTTAACTGACTCTGTAATTTTGTCTCTCCAGTCCAGTCCTATGAGGCCACCAAAACCTCTGCTGGTGTCTCTCTCACAGAGCAGCAATGCCCCAGGCAGGCAAAGCCTGGATTTCCAGTCCCTTGCCAGCACATCAAACCAGAAATGCTTCTAGGAATACAGTAGCTGCAGAGCTGTCAGCTCGCTTCCTCCTCCTCTCCCCTTCCTGACATCTCTGCAGCCCCCACCCAGTCTTCACTGTTTCAACATCTCTCAGGTACTTTTTTTTTAAAGATGTATTTTATTTATTTGAGAAAGAGCAAGAAAGAGAGCGCACGTGCACAAGCAGGAGGGGCAGAGCAAGAGGGAGAGAGAATCTCAAGCAGACTCCATGCTGAGCATGGAACCCCACGTGGAGCTTGATCTCAGAACCCTGAGATCACAACCAGAGTCAAGACCAAGAGTCAGACACTTAACCGACTGCACCATGCAGGTGCCCCAACATCTCTCAGTGCTTTTGAACAGAATGATTTGTGTGTGTGTTTATTTATGTGTATTTTATATGGCCTTTGTTCTTCCTGGGATCATTAGTATGCCTCAAACTACTCAATCTCACCCAGAAGCAGAAATCCCTCCTTAATATTTTTCAAAGTACTTTCCCTACAGTATTTTATTTCCCCCTTATAAACCTCTGGGGAAAAATAGGGCAGTATGTATTACTCCAATCTTTCAGACTAGGGGTTGGCAAACTATGGCGTGCAAGCCAAATCCAGCCCATTGCCTGTTTAGGTTAATTTTTACTGGATCACAGCCACAGGCATCCATTTACATATTGTCTGGGACTGCTTTTGCGTGACGCTGGCAGAGTTGAGTCGTTGTAGAGAGACCACAGGGCCCCAAAAGCCCCAAATATTTACTATCTTTCCCTTTGCAGAAAACGTTTGCCAGTGCCTATATTATATGGAGGAAGCTGAGGCTCAGACACTTTCAGTGACCTGCCAATTAACTCGAGACAGAAGACCGCATCGAAGGTCCCCCAATGTTTATTCTATCCACTTTGCCACTCTTCTCATTTGCTTCCCGTCACAAGGTTTATTATAATCATTTTTAAAGATTAACACAACAAGCAGAGGGAGATGAGGCTCAGTCCGGAAAAAGAGGAATCTTAGCAAACACAATTAAAGGCACTTTTATCTTTAGGGTATTTGGGGAGTTTCGGCAGTCACCTTGGAAATCTGCTGGAACAAACAAATAGGAGAAGGCAAGCATTCAAGGATGTCCCTCGGAGGAAAGAAAGTCTTGACATTTCATAAGGGTTTTTTGTTGTTGTTCAGAAAATGAACATGTAAGGCAGAACAATGAAAAGAATCTTGAAGAATATGTTTAATTTTTATCCATTTGATTGTGAAAAGCTGTGATCACGGCAGTCCCCGAGCTGGAGGAAAAAATGTCCCCAATAGAGGATGGCAGCTCAGAGAGACAGACAGACAGACAGACAGACACACACACACACACACACACACACACTATATATATTAAACAAAACAAGAAATTCTGGTACAGTTTCACACTTAACAAGGACTTGAAAGGCCATCCTTCTTCTCCTCCTCTACTTAACACAATGCATGGCAATTTGCTTCTTTTTCACAAAATCATACAATCTGATGAGGGGTGTAATTTAGCACCCCATGTCAATTATGGATGCTAAGAGTTTCAGAATCCTGAGATCACCAAAATTAACACACACACACACACACACACACACACGATCCGTTGGCGCAGCTAGTCTTCTCATTACATCTTATGCAGAAGTCTGTGCAGGGCATCCCTACATCTTGCCAACTACGGAGCCCCATTTTTCCAGAGAAAATGGATTTTTGGCTGAAGAGGGCAAAGCAAGGTGTAAGAGAGAGGAGAAAGACTAATTTATAAAAGTAAGGGAATCTGAATTTTAATAAAAGAAACACGGACTCTCCTCAGAGGAGAGGAAAGCAAACTCGGGAGGAAGGAAAGGCTCTCAAGGCCTCCCCGACAGGATCCCAAAGTTGACTCTCCCAGTGCTCACGGTTTTTTTGGAGACAGAAAGGCAAAAGCAAAATTTAGCTCACATTCCCACGAGTGAGCCACTTACATGCTCATCATGCCATGTCACTCATGCTCTGAATTCTTCAGTGGCCCCCAATGCCCGGTTTTGGAGTCCGAGGCCCTGGACACGGCATATACGGTTCTCCAAAATACCACGTCTCCCTTCAAACTCATTTTCCAGCCACTCTCTGTCTTGTCTGTTCTGCTCTCGTAATGAAGAACGCCTTCACAATGCATCATCCCACCACCCCAACTACAAAGGAATGAAGTTTTGCTTGAGGACCACATTTCTATTTTGGAATTTGACAAGAAAGAAATTAGAATATTTTACTTTATTTTAAAGTTGTGATATCTATAAAATCTCTATAGTTATTTACGGATGATATCATGTGCGAACATTGCAAAAGTTACTGCATTATGTCAGCTTGATGAGATCTTCTGCATTGTCCACTCCAAATTTCCCAACTGGTGGTTCACGGAGTTCATAAACGAGTGCAGAGGATTCTTTGTGCTCATTGATAAAACCGCAAAGAGGGCAGCTTCCAGGAAACCAGTCATTCTCTCATTTTCTTCGAAGCCTGACTTCACGCTCACACCTGATTTTCAAGTAAAACACCAAGTATCCTCAGAAACCAACACTTGTTACAGCAGGAGTTTCCTCCACCTTGTTAGCTGAGAGTTTCAAAACATATCCCTTACTTGCCAAACGAGGCTTGCAGCTCCACAAAGCAAGGACTACGCTGAGGTCAGTAAGTATATACACCCACACTCCCCACAGCCGCAAACAAGGAAGCAGTTCAGGCCTTACCATGAACATCTATAAAACACAAGACTATCAAACATAAAAATGAGTCTCTGAGCGCAAGGAACATATGATGTAGTTGACGAATTAACACAATAGACATACATGAAATCTAACCACTGTAACATACATTATTTTAAATGGGTATCTTAAATATTCAACAAAAATTATAAGAATAAGAAGCTAAAAATCCTCAATATATCAAAAAAAAAAAAGCTTCAAAAATTGGTAGGGAAAACACATGCATCCCAACAGAAAACAAGCTAAAGACAAAAACCAGCTATCTATTTTTAAAAATACAAATGATCAGTAACCAGATTTACTGGTTCAACCTGGCTAGTCACCAGAGAAATGTCACCCATGAGAGGGAAGGGCTCAGGGTAATAAGGATTTTTGTGGCCTCCTGCAGGTAGATTCATTTCTAGCACATTTCACTTTTCTGGAAGACGGCTCAGAAAAAGGCCTTATCCTCATTTGCATAAGTCCTAAAGGACACAGTAAGTATTCGGCAAACCCAGGCGGAATGAATGAAAGCATACCTCTCTTCTTGCTACAATCATCAATATTGTAGGCCCACTTACTGGTATGTTTGTTTACAAAATTGGCTGCTCCTAGCTTCTCCCATGTCTATATGTGCATGCCAGTCTTCCATCAAGAGGGAAGGTCGACTTCCCCTCCCACTGCATCTAGGCTGGCCTTGTGACCTGCCTTGATCCACACAGCATGTGGCTGAAGCGGCACTGTGCCATTGCCAGGCCTGGGCCTGGAAGCATGGCAGCTTCTACTTTCACCCTCTTGGGATCCAGCTCAAGCCAACCTCCTGAATGAGGAGACACACATGAGAAGAACAAGACCAGGGAGAGATACATCAAGATGCCCCAGTCAACAACCACCATTATCTGCCCAAGAAGTGAATGGAGCTATCTTGGGTCTTCCAGCCAAGTTCCTAGCTGATGCAGCCATACTAAGTGACCTTAGGTGACAGCACACGAGCTGAAGAACTTCCCTCCTGAGACCAGTCAACCCACAAACTTATAAGAAATAAGGCATCAGGCCACCAACTTTGGAGTAATGTTTGACATAGCAAAAGATAACTGAAACAATACATATCTAGTTCTTTCTAGACAGTGAGCTACCTAACACAGGTCAAGACGGAGTGATTATGCTACAGAGAAAGGCAGGGAGAAAAAGGGAGGCCACTCTGATTAAAGAGGGAGCAAAACGGAGGAGGAAACACAATGACAGACCTCAAGGCCAATTCTTACCTTGTCAGTGTGGAGAAGAGTGAGTGTTGTGTTGAGATGCACAAAAGAAGGAGCAGGGATGAGAATTTCAGGAGAGGGGAGTCACCCCTGCAGTCTACTCCTGCACTATGTGATTGAGGGAGGAATAGAAAGATGCTGGAAAGAAGAATCAAGTGGATATGACGGTATTGGAAATGGCAGGAGGGGAGACAAGAAGAAATGAAAGCATCTTGATCTTTCAATCTGGGGAGATAAAGAGCAAAAGGTCAGCAACGCCTCACGTACACAGTGGCCATGTAGCTCACAAGCTTGGCCCCCCAGGACACGGTCAGCCTCCGCTCACAGGCTCCACGAGGGAAAGCCACACTGCTATAGGCCCTCCGCATAGGACTGGCCCGCGACCTCTGACCAACCGCCTTCCACTCTCCCCTTCTCTGCCTGGACCAGACACACTGACTGTGTCCTGTTCCTGAACACGCCAGGCGCATGCCTTTCCCAGGATGAGCCTCTGTAAGAGAACAGAGGCAAGGTGCGACCCCTGGCAATGCCCAGACCTAAGGGTGAGGCAGAGAACAGCACAAAGACGAGCTGCCCAAAGACATGGAAGGGAAGCTCGGGATTCAAAACCCTACCTGCAGTTCACGAACATCAAAGGCTTCAGGAGATGAAAGCGAAGGGAAACAAAGTTCCATTGAAGGAAGGAAGGAAGAAATGGATGAGAGCCGTTCACAGCAAGCAGCCTTGGCAGTCCGAGCAGGGAGGGAAGCCACATGGGAAGGCAGTTGTAAAGCATGCCGTCCCTCACCCCACCGCACCCACGGGTCAGCAACGCCCGGCGTGGAAGGAAGCTGGGAGAAGCTGGCTCCCTCTCGCTAGCCCTAAATTAATTCCTAGCAAACCTTTCCCATTCATTATCGTCCTCTTTTCTTCATAAATCAACCCGCTAGACTCAAAGACTGGAGCATTCAGGAAGTGCTTACTCAAAGCACAGAAACATCAATATGGAGACTGCAGACCCCGGAACGATAACAGGGTGAGATATATTTATATTCCACAGTTGGCGATGCCTCAGCACACTTTTCACTTTCTAGAAATTCTGTCAGCTTAATTTATGTGGCTCATACCTCATTCCCTTTCAGGCGACAAGCTTTTTATCTTTTTCATTTGGAAACTTATCTTTAGGATTTTCCAAATCCTCTATGTCGTTAATTTTTGATGTAGTGTGTCCTGTCTGGAGTTTCTTGTAGATAAGCAGGGCTCCGTTAGATGCTATCTGTCTACGCCCCACGGCTGTTGAATGTGCCCCACCCTGTGATCCAGCCTCAGATTCTAACAGCACTGAGAAAATGAGGGGTAGGGTTCCCTCTTTCGTGGTGTTTTCTCTTCTAAGCCACTAAAACCCTCCCAGATGTTTTTTTCATGTCTTTACTATCTTTAGATTAGATGCTTAACGCATAAGTCAGCCCAAGTAGAGTGAGAACGTCAAGAAAAAGGCTGAAACATGCAACCTAGCATTTGGAGTTAAAAAAAATAAAAACAAAACAAACTCTACTCAGAAAAAAAGATAAGGCTAAAACCAGATCTCAGATTAAAACTGGTAAGGAAACTGCAAATAGCTGAAGCCAATTCAAGCTGGGCCAATTATCACCAATCATAAAAGATGACTTATAAGAGGCCCCGATGCCCCAGTACAATGGAGCAATTAAATCTTTATAACCGAGACAGAAAATGCCACATAATGAGACACAGCCAGAAAAGGGTACGTTCGCTTCTCCTTCCTGTGGCTGACCCACGTAGGCAGGCATGCAGCCATCTCTGCACTGGCAAAAGGCCGGTCCATCTTTCTATCACTCAGCCTGCCTGAACCACATCCAACAGCAGGCCACTAAGGTGGAGTTTCCTTTGGCAGCAGGCCATTAACAGTCTTTGGGTCTCTTGCCTACTCCAGGTCCAAATAAACAGAAGAACAACTGCGTCCTTACCAACAGGTACCTACCTGGTTACATACTAAAAAAAAAAAAAAAAAAAAAAAAAAAAAAAAAAAAAAAATCTAGCTGCTTATTGAAGTGCTCAAGCCTCTGGAGGTAGGCACCTATGTTAAAATCTCGGCTGTGCTACTCCCTAGCATCGTTCTTTTTTTTAAGATTTTATTTATTTATTTATTTATTTATTTATTTATTTGAAAAGAGAAAGCATGAGCAGGGGGAGAGCAGAGGAAGAAGCAGGCTCCCCACTGAGCAGGGAGCCTGAGGTGGGACTCCATCCCAAGACTCCAGGATCATGATCTGAACAGAAGGCAAACGCTTAACCGACTGAGCCACCCAGGCTCCTCCCTCCCAGCAGTGTTCGTATCTGTACAATGGGTATAATCATAATACAAACTTCATTGAGTATTATGAGGATTAAATGAGTTAGTGTAAGAGAAGGGTTTTGAACAGTGCCTGGCATGTAGTAAACGCCCCATGAGCCAGCTGTGGTTGTTGTGACTATTAAGTATTTCAGAGTAGGAGCATTATTATTATGAAGCAGTTCACAAGAGCAAGAGTTGCCATCAGCAGCCAGCTGCAAGGCTATTACACTGATCCAGGCAGGACAAACCCGGGTCATAGGATGAAGAACACAAGCCAACGCTGAGAGGCACTGTGAAGGCAGATGCACAGTGTTCAACAAAAGCCTGGCCCGGGAGGCAAGAGAACTGGAGAGGCAAAGCTCCAGCAAAGTGGCAGAACAGGGTCCCTGGAGGGAAACAGGGAGAAGACCATTGCTCGGGACAGACATCTGAGTCTGAAGCCTCTCTGAGTTTTCCAGGGAGGAAGACCTTAGGCCTGGCAGATGTTTGCTCACCTTGAACATGAAGCTTATTCTTTTCCCTCCTCCCACATTAACACTGGCTGGACACAGAACCAAGGCCAGCTCCATAAAAAGATAGGACAATGAGTCACAGAAAATACACCCCCAAGGACTCTTTCTGTTGACACAAAGACATTTCCTGAAGGTCTGCTCAGTCCCAGGCACTCCAGATACGTTATCTCATTTCACCCTGACAATGACCCCGTGTTGCTGTGGGCAGAGAAAGGTTAAGTAACTTGCTCAAGATCACGGGGTTAGCAAGAAGCAGAGTGAAATCTGAACCTTGATCTATCAGAGACTCTAAACCATGCCCTCTCCACTGCACCCCAGTGCCTGCCCCCCAGTAATGATCAGTTTATCAGTGTCAGCAGGAGAACCTCAGGTATATTGTCAATGGCATTGATGTGGAAAAGAAACTTCCTTTGTTCAATGCCTAAGCCAAGCCACATGAGCAGAGAGGTAGATGGGAAGGGACAGAAAGGAAAAAAGAGGACCAAGTTACAGACCCAGAAACTTCTATTCAGTCACTACTAACAAACTCAAGAGATGTGGTCCCCTGGTACTTTCATTGTCCATCTATAAAATAGGGATGTTAATATTTGTCTTTCCAGCCCTACTTCTGTATGGCTGAGGAAGCTCCTACCAGATTGACTCACCTGCAGATGACAACTATAGGCTCGGAACAAAAACCAAAACAAAACTATCTGAGGGCACTGGAGAGTGAGCCAAGGCAAGCAGACACTGGAAGGGAGTCATCACTTAGAAGAAAGGTACTATATTCATTAATTTTATGTATGGTCTCTGCCTAAGAGCAAGTCCTAGTGTGTACCAGAGAAGAAGGTAAACTCTGAAAGAAACCCACATTCTTACTGGCTTGGAGAAACAGAATCCAGGGTGACTTTAGCTGCTGGAAAATGAGGGGGAGTCTCAGAAAAGAGACAGTCAGAGATGAGGTGCCTCAAATTCTACGTCTAAACTCTGTCCGTATCTCTGGCTGACTCCTGAACCATGCATGCAGAAAGTACGCTCCAAACAGTCAGGCTGAGATTGAGCCACCCAAGAGATGCAGTTTGCAATGAGAGTCAAATCAAGTAAGCTACCTGCTAACACAACCAAACAAAAATCAACACTCACCGAAGGAATATAACAGAACCCAGAGTCTCCACAACATGACAGGCATAATGTCCAGGATATCATCTAAAAATCATTCCAAAATGTGATCTAAAATAGGACTCATTCTCAAGAAAAATAGCAATCAATGAAGACCAATCCCAAGTTGACTTGGAAGTAGGAATTAACAGTCAAGGATTTTAAAGTGACTTTTATAACTACACTCAATATCTGTCTAACCTACCTCACAGAGCTATTTAAAGCTAAAATATGGTGAGGTGAGCAAAAAGTGCTTTGAAAAGTTTTACATTGCTACACCTACAAAATAAAAATACAGGTGCTTCCCACTTTTCTCGTCTATTCCTACAAAACACACAATAAAGCAAACTGTTTAAATATGCATCATCTTTCTTCTAGGAACAAGTTATATTCAAGAACTAAATTTCTGATCAAAATCCTGCTTTTAAATAATTCACATAGTCTAATAATAATGTGTTGTTATAAATTAAGGTCTATGACACCCATATAACATAAATCATTTTAAAAAACAAAATTAAGCCACATGTCATAGCCTATTTTATGCAGAGGGAGGGGACAGTATGTATATAAGGTACCATCGTGGGCTTGGATGTCAGAAAGCTTAGACTCAAATCCCAGCCTCATGACACAAAAGCTGTGTCTCCTTCAGTGAGTCACCTAGATGCTTTGCACCTCAGTTTCCTATTGGAAAATGTCAATAATAACAGTACCTGCCTCACAGGACTGGTGAGAGAAGTCACATTCAAGGCCAATGTGGGGACCTGGGACAGGGTAAAGCGCTGAATACACAGGAGGTGAGAGAGGGGAGGTGGCTGCATCAGCATCGCTCCAGTGGCCAGTTACAGAACTGGGAGTGGAGCACAGACCCGACCCTCTATTTTAAGTCACTTCATCAAGGTTCTTTCGTTAGGCACAAATGCAGTGTAAATTGGTTATTCCACACTCCTAAAGTCTTACAAAATGAGCAAAATGCATAAAAAGCACAACTCTGCCATCTCACAAATTTGATCAACACATTTTCTAAAAATTAGAGTATGTTATTTTCAAACTTTTTTTGATTCCTTTGAATTTGAAATGTCTTAAGATGTGGTTTAGAAAGGCACCATTCTTTTTTAAAGGTGACCCTGAGAAATTTACAGGAATGCCTTATTTGTTTTCTAATCATTTTCATCGGCGCCCACACAGAGCCTCAGAATTCGCTGGACACACCCACCAACAGCATCTTTATACAAGGATCTCTGCAGCTACAGAAGATGGTGTGTGGGGGGAGGACCAAGCACCTCCTGCTCATGCTTCTTGTATTTACGTCTGTCTTTTCTGTCCCTTTTCATCTCCCTGAGAGCTGACACAGCATTAAGGAATTTAAGCCAAAAAAAAAAAAAAAACAAAGAAACTGCCTAGGATTTGAGGAGGGAAGGTCACATTTTTTTCCCCTGAATGACATAAGAAGTGTTATAACTTTATGAACTTTGGGATTTTGTCTTTAAAAAAAACAAAACAAAAACAAAAAACAAAAAAAAAAAACAGGCATTGGGATGCAGAGCCACCAAGAGAGAGAGATCATGTGTCTTTCCCCACACTGCCCTCCTCCTTCCTGGGACTGATGACAAGATTTGAGAAATGAGATATGGAATTCATTAAACACTGGATATCATAAAAGCAATGAAGATCATCTACACAGGTAGCTACAAACCCCAGGCCTCATTTAGTGAGGAGAAGAAATTAGAACCTTAAAAAATGTCTCAGAACAAGAACCCAATCAAACAACTGAGGCCAGAAAGAGAAGGGAGAACATGGAAAAGTCCAGAGGTTACAGCTTCTGACAGATGTACACAGGAGGACTGGCCAGGAGGCATCCCTGAGGAGTCATCTGGAGTATTCTGGAATTACCAGGAACACCCGGCCTGACTTAGGTGTGGAACCTCAGCAAGGCAGAGACCATTCTGTTATGTTTCCAATTTCAGGAGAACACAATTTCCTGTTTAAAAGAGGCAGACTTTGTCTCAACACATAATGACCTTCACAGACCTTTAGTCAGTCCTCTAATTACACAGGAGAGGACATCTGAGGTTGAACTAATTAACACAATGTTAAATGATGAAAAGCTGAGGAACGTGACCAATTCGAGGTCATGGTGAGACAAGGAGTCGCCAAAAAATCTAGATTCTTCCAGGGGCTGGCGCCACCAGGTTGGCCCTGGGCAAGCTCTTTCTCCATCAATGGCCTCAGTTTCCTCATCTGCACAGGGTCACTCCTGGGTGGGGTGACCTCAGAGGCTCCTCTCTCTTCTACATGCTACTCAGAAATCACTGCTGGCCATAAATATCCTCATTGCTAACACCCAGTTCCCATCCTGGTGAGTGCATTGCACACATGCACGCGTGCACACACACACACACACACACAAATAATATTTTTGGAATACGATTACCCTGTCTATACCTTTAGCTCAGCCCGTTCAACACTGTTAGCTAGAAGAACCTACCTCAGCACCAAAACAGGACAAGATGCCATGACACCAGGTCACTGGGGGTTCTGCAAGGCACCAAATTTCCACAAATTGATCGTCTTCTTATCCTACCTATAGATAAACCCTGTAAGACTCAGAGTTCCTTATTATCAAAACAATTAAAAAAGAGCCACAAAAGCACTTTGCATTCTCTTGCAAGCCCTCTATTAATATGAAGCACTACTATTTTCCCCAACATAAGCCGGCTTCTACCTCTGACCGGGAGCTTTTCCTCAAGTCTCTCCACTTTTCTCTATCCTGCCTTGTCCTCATCCGGGGTCACCCTGGGCCTCAGGACTGCCCTCACCCTTGTGAACACTGCCGTTTCCTCAGCCAATGCCTGTGGTCCTCAGGGCCCAGGCTGTGCCACATTCCACACTGTTCTATCTTACAGTTACCCACTCAGGGCAGGGAACCACTGTCTATCAACATCCTCGCAGTGGACAGGACCTTGCAGAAAGATCAATTAAGACAAACAACCTCATTTTGCAGATGAGGGAATGAAGGTCCAAAGAATCATTTAAATCATTCCTGTCTTAGGCAGTAAATTCTCTCAAGCCCTCATGGACATAAGTCTAATGTGACTCTTTCTTGCATCGGATATCATAAAAATAGCTACCATTTACCGAGTCTTATCTATGGGCCTACCCAATGCCATATCTGATGATTTCATTCAATTCCAACAACCCAGGAAATACACTGCCATTTTACAGATAAGAAACTGAGACCCAGAGATGCTAAGTAACTTACTCAAGGTCACAAAGTGAATGAGACAGGTCTCCCACCATGTCTGCAGGCCTTACCCCAGATCTGCACCCCACCAAAGCTCATGCTTTCAATCATTCAACCAGTGCAATTCCCTGATGTGCAGGGGGATGGGCTGATAATTAGCTGTGGACTAATTAGTTAATGCTGCTGCTATTCTCCCTCCTCTCTCCAAGACAAACACAGGCTAGGCTGATCCTGGGCCATGAGAAAGATGCCAGCACACCCCCAGGAAGCCAGCCATGATGATGAGTGATGCTGGGAGCAATGGACTGGACATCTTTGGGCATCTGATGGCCACTTTAAAGCACTCAAGGAGAGATGGCCAAAAAAATAGGCATCCATTCAATGCAATTTTTAAACTACTGATTCACCATGAAATGCAGAGTTGAAGTTGAAAGAGCCTTAGCCACCATCATATTTGGAAAAATCTGTATATTATTAGACAAAAAAAAAAAAAAAAAGCACCAATTACTGGCCCAACATTCCCTGTGGAGCCAGGTAAGAGACAACATCCTGACAAGTTGGAGTTCACTCTTTCAGGATGAGGTTCTGCCACAGCCAGAATACACAGTTCTAGCAATCAAGGGGTAGAAGAAGGAATGCCTCTTCTTCCTAATAGACAGATTTTTTTGTTTCCTGACCTTGGATCCATTGGTTTGGAGGTCTTCGTTCTCAAGGAAGGAATACTTCTACCAGACAACACAGCAATGGTTTCATTGAACTGGCAGGTGAGACAGCCCCTCGGCCATTTTGTATTAGGAATGCCACAGAATCAAAAGGCTAAGAAAGTGGTTACTGTACTGGCTGGGGTGAGTAATCCTGATTTCCAAGGGGAAATTGGATTGTTCTCATAATACGGAACCCAGGGCAGTCTCTGGAGTGCCTCTTAATACTTCCATGTCCAAGAGTAAATATTAATGGAAAACCTCAACAGGAGTTGAGGGCCACTAAGGATTTAGATTTCTAGATTATTCCACCAAGTGATGAATTCCAACCAGGTGAAGTGTTGGCTGAGAGCAAAAGCTAAGTCCCAACAGTCCAGGCATCCAAGCTGGGCAACACCGCAGCCTCTTCCAGCTCCAGCAATCCCATATAAACACTCTGTAACCTACAGACTGAACTAAAAACATCACTCATGTCACCCAGAGAAGGACACTATGCCAGTTGGAACTTTGTGCCTCCTCTTCTTGGGGAGAGAGCAAGAGCACTGTACGAAGAGCAGTCACATCTTCTTAGGCAGAAATAAAGTTGTTGTGTTGTTCTGTTGAGTTAAAAACGTGCAAAAAGCTGTTTAGATGCGGGAAATCTGAAGGGGTGGACTGTGCTGATCATTCAGTTACTGTCATGCAGGTCCATCCACCCTTCTAGACTCCCATCTGCGTTGTGAGCCAGGACTCTGAAAATGGCATTCCTCCTTGTCTTTCAGGTTCCTATTAGGTTCTGCCGGTGGGTGCTCCAGATGGACATTAGATGGCAGGAGAGGGAAGAAGGGGCCTCTTTCTCTTTGTGCCACTTCCTCCAGGTGGTAGCAGTTGATTCCATCCTCCAGCACCTTTCATAACTCCCAGAAGCAGACCCGTGTAGCTCAGTGGTAGATGCTGAGGATAGAGCCGTTAATGAGATAGAAACAGCTTCTATCCTCAAAGTGTTTAAAATTCAGCAAGGGAGAAGACACTGAACAAATAAGGAATTGTGATCAATGTTGTGAAGATGTGCAGGTTCCTCTGAGAGCACGTCATAAAAGAATAACGGCCATGGGACGGTTACATTTTGGGACTTCGGGCTATTGGCACAAACACATAAGGGTAATGGCACCAAATCACATCCAGAGGGTCAACTCAGACTGTCGTCCGCCTGAAGTCAACACACCTTTAAAGAAGGCTGGTGTGCACGTCCCAGGTTTTTGTTTTTTTCACGTCCAAGAATTTTTAAATTCTTTTGCATTACAGAGTTTTTACACTCATCATTCATTCATTCAGACATGCAACAAGCACCCTTAGCATTAAGGCTCTGAGGGCTTAGCAATGAACAAGGTAAAGGCATGCCCTCTTGCAGCTTACATTATGGTTGGGGGACACCCTAAATAACAACAAAACAATAAAACAGATTCAGATGATGACAAGTTCCATGAAGAAAATAAAGCAGGGAGTGAAGTTTAAAAGTGAATGGGGCAAGGGGACCCTGTTTTAGGCAGAGTCTTAAGAGAAGGCCTCTCTGAGAAGGTGGCATTTAAGCAGAGACCAGATGGGCAGAAGGGATGAACCAGGAGATGTGGGAGCAGAGCCTTCCATGCAGAGAGGCTCCATAATGCCATCAGAGAGAACCCTCTAGTCACGTGACATCAGAGGTACTTGAGCAATGCCATTGCGGAAGGAGACCCTTCATCTTGGGCAGAGAGCTCTTCACTTGTTTCCAGCGAATTCTACAAGTGAGACATAACTCAGTGGTTGAGTTCACGTCCCCAGTCTGGCATGTGGTTATTTTTCTTTATTTTCAATTTACATTGCAAGCTGGAGAGAAATGAATTACATCCCCCTGGGTTTCTCTGTTCCGTACAATTAAGAAAAGCTATTTCTTAGTCACAAGGCGGATGACGACACCAAGACTTCCCATTTTCTCTCTGCAGGGAGGCTATCATCACTCAATATTAATTGATCCTACTTTTCATCCATAAAGCAAGGGTTGAAACAAATTTTTGGCCACAAAAACAGCAACTATTACACTATTAAGGTAAATTATTAATGGGTCTCCATTAAAGTACACTCTTGTTCACATGGTATCAGCTGCCTCAATTCTTATGGTGTTTCCTTAATGGGGAAAAAATGAGTAAATTATTATATTCCTTCCTGATTCTGGATAAATCGCTGGTGCCTAACTTCTTTAAGGTTGCCAGGGATTCTCCACCATTTCATCACAACTAGGAACACACAGAAAGGGTGTAATATATCTTGGGTTCCCAGCAGGAGAGTATGTCAATCGGATGCAATTTTATTTTCCTGCTAGAGAGCAGACAAAGTGAAAACAGCAAGACACAAGAAACTCAAAAATCGAGGAGAGCCAGTACCATTTATATGCATCTTTTTCTTTCCCCAGACAAAAAATTGATGTTAATTTTTAGAGTATGTGTCTGGATTAGAGGGACCTAATGAAGGGAAGGAAGGGGGGGTGGGAGGAAGGAAGGAAAGAAGGGAGGGAGGGAGGAAGAGACGGAGGAAAAGGAAGAAAAGAAGAGAAAAAGAGAAAAAAAAAGAAAGGAGAAAAAAATAACTTAGCTGCATCTTCAAGTAACGAGCCCACAGTGAACTGGGGACATTTGGGAAGAGCCGAACGTCATTACTACTGACAGGGGTGACCAGATGCTGGCATCCAGTAAAGAACAATTCTCAAATTTAAGAGAGGCCTTTTGATGCCCATCTCTTCCAGCTCCTTCTTGGTCATTTATTTATCTAAGTGCTAAGGCTTTGTGGAAGGGTATCCACAGGGCATTTACATTTTTCATCAATATGTTTAAATGTCACAAATCTCGACTTTCACAATTGGAAGGCAGGCTTAGCAATTTACATCCAAGCTGATGAATAACTGTGGTTGAAGCAGAAGGCTTTTTTGAAACATATAATTTAGTCTTGAGAAGAGATATGCTCTGCTTATGGGTCTATGGCATGAAATTAGAGAGAGGCTACCGACATGGCTCAGGGCATCAAAAAAAGGGCAAAGATGCAAAAATGAACAGTAATCATTTGCTTCCAGACTAAGGAACCTGTGCCTCGAACCCCCAGGTGCTGTGTGTTGGCTGCCCCTTCCTCTGGAAAAATGCCCTCAGCTAAATGGGAGCCACCTGGTCTGGGAGTCTAAGGGGCGTGAGAGCACAAAAGCCACCAACGTTACCCCTTCTTTCTATTCACTGTGGCAGAAAACAGTGGATACTGTCAATTAAAACCCATTTCCACCTCCCTTAAATTAATCTTCCTGGACTATAGAGTCTCAAAGCCAAAACTACATTTCCTATTTATAGATGAGGAAACTGAGGCATGGAGAGTTTGACTTTCCCAAAGTCACACAGCTAATAAGTGGCAGAATTTGAAGTCTAGCTCAAGAGTCTGTGCTCTCAACCACTCCACAATCCGGCCTATCTCAGAGGAATAAAGCTTATAACATAAACTGCCTGTATGAGTTATATAACAATGTCTAACAAATTACCCACAGACTTAGTGGCTTAAAAAACAAACATTTATTACCTCACAGTTTCTGTGAGTCAGGAATCCAGGTGAAGTTTTGCTGGGTGTCTCTGGCTCAAGGCTTATCATGAAGTGGCATCAGGGCATCATTCAGGGCTGAAGGGATCTCAAGGCTCCACTGGGGGTAGGACTTACATACAAGCTCATGCACACACATGTTGGCGGGACTCGGGTCCTCCAGGGCTGCTGGACAAGGGCCCCATTTCTCACTGGCTATTAGCAAGTGGCTTCCCTAAGGTCTTCACCATGTGCGTCTCTCCATTGGGCTAACAACATGGCATCTGGCTTCACCCAGAGGGAGTGAGAAAGACAGAGCAAGAGAGAGTCCAAGATAGAAGCCACCCTCTTTTTATAACCTAATCTCAGAAGTGACATCCTATTACTTTTATGATATCATACTAGAAACAAGTCACTAGGTCCTTCTACACTCAAGGGAAGGGGATTACACAAGGGCGTGAACACCAAGAGGGTCACTGGAGGCCATCTTAGAGGATGCCTACCATGCTGCTTAATATCATGGCACATTAATAATAACAATAAGCATAAAATTGATAATAATAATAACATAAAAGTTAAGTTTAAAGTTGTTTCTACCTCAGTTAACTTGGCTCTCAACTCATATTCCTCCCAGTTTGAACAACAAAACCTTCGTTCCCTCCTCTCTCTGGGGCACTAGCCCCATCACCTGCCTTAAGCCACATCTGACTTCTCACTTTATAAAAGCAAAGAAAGTAAAGGGTATTAGGAGAAAAGACAGTTCTTTCTTGGATTTTAGTTATTTTGGTCTAATCCATTTATATGAAGTCCACAGTAAGTACTGCCAAGTAGAAATAAGAATAAGTTTTTGTTTTAATTTACAGTTTCCAAATTCACAAGAAACAGTGGTAAGAAAAGGAGCAGATGGGCCACCAGTTTGGGGGATAAAACAAGGCAATCCTGAAAGCCCTCTCAATTCCCTTCTCCCTGTTCTTAGTCCTGGTCCTGGCATTAACTCGGCCCAGGCTGTTGGAAGAAGCAGCAAGAACTTCTCCTTCACAAGGTTATCATACCCTGGCCAAGCAGACCATTGGTAACCAAGAAAGCCGTAACGGACTGCAGTCCAGGGCATCCTGGATGCGTCTATTAAGTCCCCCAAAGCTCAGCTGTGGGCATGAGCAGCCCAGACAGGTCCGTCAGCCCCACAAAGCTGGCCTGATTGAGGCACTAACCCAGGGGTTTTCCAAGCTGCAGTCAGTGGGCCCAGGGATCAGACTTCAGATCTGATTTCCAGGGCCTTCCTGTGCCCACCAAACAGCAGACAAATTTCCAGCCATGCAGAACCCACCAAGTCAAAGATAAATCATGGTAAGTCAAGGCAGATGCTTTTCCAAGATAACACACAGACTCTATTAAGGCTGTGCCCACACTGGACTGGTTTCCAGACAGAGGAAAAGGGCTAAGACATTAATAATGGAGAACTGGATGGGATGTTTTAGACACTGGTTGCTACACTGAGGGACCCTGCCTGACAAAGAGCAGGTAATCAATAAATATCCAATGAATTGATTTTACTGAATAAGCCTGTCAGACAAGACTGCTTTCTCCGTTAAGGAAAGTCCATCTGACCAAGTGTGCCAGCTCCCTTAGGAACATATTACCAGTCTTGGATCAAAAGCAACATTCGCGCCACACTGTACCATGCTGTGTTCATGCTTGCTAAGCAACTCTGAATAGACACCTGGGATGCCCAACTGAAATAATCCCCTTCCTCTTTCGAGAAGAAGGCTGTCACACTAATGTATCCTCCTCCTAACAAATCCTACGTATGCACCTGAGAAGTATGCTTATGCAACAGAATGGGAAAACATCTTAGCTGCTGGTAAGCTTTGCAGTACCCATCACCTATATAATTTTTATTTCCCAGGAGATCTGACCTGTAGAAACACAGAAGTGAGGAAAAGACTTTAAAGATATAATGACAGTGACATGCAACTTAAAGCCAGAATCCTCTGCTTTTTCACACCAGAACTGCTTTTGAAAAAATTTCCTAGACAAAATTCAACAAGCCTCCTTTCTTTGAAGCATCAGTGAAATCTGGTCAAAGTGTTGGAGAAAGCCTCTTTATAAAAATTCTTTGAAGCAATATCGCTAGTAACAATAATTATGAGAATACGTACAACATTCACTTGTTTTCTGTTCCATTTTAGCCAAATTAGATAAAAATTATTCCCACTACGACAGCACTGCCTTTATGAATTCCGCAGAAAAATAATTTGGTTTTGCTTCGACAGATAACAGTCCTCACCAAGAAATGTCATTTTACTGAAGGCAGCCTTAAGTCGCTGAAATTCACTGCTTGCACACAGACCCACAGACACACACACACACACACACACACACACACACACCTGAGCCTATTCTCAAACAACACTGAGTGCTGTTTCTTGGTCTGGCTTCGGAGTAGCTGGGAAAAGAGCAGGAAGAATTTTTACATTAAGAAAGGAATGCAAAGAATGCCTTCCTTCCTCTTTAATCTAATCTTATTACCTCCATTAGTGAATATTTAACAATAACATTAATACTAATAGACTTGCTTGCATTATCAAAAGCAAAAACAATACAGAAGATGTATAGAGTCGCTTTGCTCGGAAAAGCTTAAAGCCATGTCATGCATATTATCTCATTTATCTTTAAAAATCCCCGCAAACTCTGTAAAAGCATATCTATCTGCAGTCAGACATGTTTTATGGGAACCGATTTCCTTACCACTCTGCATCTTCTGTATAAAAACAGGGTCTGTTTTTAGCACACCTCCCCAACCAGAACCTCAACTCATAACTCATGCCACGGACTTCCTTTCATGAGCCTTTAAAAAAAAAAAAAAAAAAAAGAACTAACTCTTGACAATTACAGAAACTGAAACAAAAATGAAACACGGGTAGGAAATTAAATAAGTTCACAGCACCCAACAATTGCTGTTGCCCAAACTGAAATTAAATAAATATACACACACGGCTCTCCACGAAAACTCTGCTACACAATTTATTAATGAATGGAGAAAGGAAACAGAAGCTGAAAGTGGGTCAGGAGAAACTGTTTAATCTAATAGCCTGGAAATTATACTGGGAGGAACAGATGGTTTCACAGAAGTCGATGCTACCTAGAGCAGCAAGGAGCGATTTTCTAGGAAAGAAAAATGTTTCCCTACCCTACTGCACGTACTATTTTCAGCAAAGGAGGAGTCTATATTCAGCACAGGATAACCTCTGGGCTTGGCATAGTGACAAAACTGGGACTAAGTGGCAGCCCTCCACACGTACCCAAGTTCAGACTTGGCCTTCCAAATCTGAGCTAGAGGTCAAATAGCCCTATTTGAAAACCAGCAGCAAATGGAAGCCAACACTATACCCTAGTGGGTTATTCACCACATTCGTGATCTTGGCAAATAAGAGCGTGGTTCCCAACCCCGTGATGGACAGTGTGATCTTCCCATGGCTTCTGAGCCCCAGACTCTGAGGGACCTGGGCAGCAGCAAGACACACAGGCCATTTGGAGTCAGAAGACTAAAGCTCAAGCTGTGGCCTGCATGACCACCCTGTGACGGAGCCCTCCCATCTATACAACAGATTAGAACGTAACACCCAGTTGCTGTTTTCATCCCCATTACCTCATTCACCAAAACATATAGGTAAGTTTTCCCCAGAGCAGGGCTCAGTCAAAGGGAAGGCGGCACAATGGGGCCTTTGAAAGACAGGTTAGCCAACACTGTTGACAAGCAAAGAATTTGAAGAAGGCGAGTTTGAGTTCTGATTCTAGCCCTATCATGTATTTGCTGTGTGACCATAGGCATCTTGGGTGACCTCTCTGAGCCCTGTTTACTCATCCATAAAATCAGGATCCTATGAGGATTAATTTGCACAGAGCACGGTGTGTAGCTCATTAGCTGGCCTTACTGTTGCTATTGTTACCAATAATAATAATAACAATAATAATAATAATAATACCATCGTCATCCAAGTGCATTGCTCCTGTCACAATCTCATCATCTGCAGTGGAACCTCAGTGAGCCGAGAGAGGGCACAGGCGCAGAACAGCCTTTCTGCCATTAAGATTAAGGGCTGCAGCCTGAGGACCCTCCCTCAGGGATGAGCTTAAGGCTTAGGGGATGTAAAAAGCCATCACCCCCAACTCAGACCAGGGGATTTCCTGCCTTATGCTGTAACATCAAGGGCCGCTTTGGGCCTTCCTTCTATCCCATCCCCCACCCCTCCTTCATGGCTTCTGACATTTTGCTTCAAGCTTGGTTGGTTGGTTTGTTTGTTTGTTTGTTTTACCCGAAAAAGAAAAAATGCCATCAACATCAATGACTTTATGTTCAATTCTGCTGAAAAGCTGCAAATATTATAGATGAATTTGTTATGTTCTAAAGCTGCAGGTATCATATTTAGAGAGAGGTAATAAAGACCTAATTAAGGATGGCAAAACAAACACTTCAGGGTACTTGAGGCTCCATCTAAAGGAACCCCATGACGAAACCCACTTTAAACCAAGAATCCTCCTGTAATGCAAATAACCACCCCATCCCCCTATTCTTTTCCTTGCTTTCCATACCTTCCTGTGTCCCCCCCCGCCGCCGCAGCCAAGTGTCACTCCTAGCCCACTCCCTGATCCACCCCAGACTCAAGCTCATCCATTCACACCTGTTCTAGGTTTTCGACTCCAGCTCATTTGTACAGCGCCTGGTCTGGCTGGCAAGGGCAAGGCAAAGGAACAGAAAAGGGGTACAGAGAACAGAGGTGGTGGAGGCCTAATTAAGGCAAGGGCTTCCCGAAAAGAGCCCGGGAAGAGGCTGACCCACATTACTGGTAGGGCCCAACCACAGCCTACAGACCTTCTAAGGTGGCATGATTAGACCAAGTGTGATGAGCCATGTCACCGAAAATAAAAGTCTATCTAGATATTGGGGATATAACCGGGCCCCCAATATGCCCGGTGTGTGTTGCCCAGAGCCACAGTTCTGACTGTCCTGCAAGCCAGGCTACACCCTCTGGCCCTCGATGAGCAGGAAGGGCTCACTAGCCAAGGCCTCTGAGCCAAGAAGGAGCTGTCTGCAGACCCCAGCCCACTGGCTACAAACCCATTGGCCAGCGAGAAACTGCTCCCTAAACCCACCTCTCATTCCTCTTCCTTCTGCTGTGCCCAGCAACCGCCTTGCAAACATTCATTCCCATTGACACAGCCTCTCATCCTCGAATCCAACCTTCCCTCTTGTGTCCTCTACTGCCCCCCTCTGCAGTGGCTGGTCAGCCCCCAGGGCTGGGCTTTCAGGGAAGACAGCCTGGAGGAGGTGAAGGAGAGAAAGGGCCCAGACTTGGAGTGTGCTGGAGGAGGGGCATCACTCCATACGGGGAGCAGTACACGCAGAGGCAGAGGGGCAAGAATGCGTGGGTCCATCTCAGAAACAGCGAGTAGGTTCCTAGAACGGCTGTCAGGAGATGGGGGTAAGAATGGATAAAAGGGAGCCAGTCTGAGAAGCACTGGCTTTTCCGATGGATAACCATTTAAGGTGTTAGGGTGTGCTGAGGAAATGGTGTATCCACTAGGGACAGCTGGGTTGCAGTTACCACTGAGATGCAGAGAACTCAGGTAAGAAGGAGGTTTTTGGCTGCCAGGGGGAATTCACTGCCCATGGCCTAACGTGGTGGTTTTCAGTGTGGTCCCCATAGCAGCAACAGCAAGCAGAAGCATTCCCTGGGAACTTGCTAGAAATGCAAAATCTTGGGCCCCACCCCCAAATTTCAGAATGACAAATTCTAGGGGTAGGGGCTCGGCCACCTGTGTCCTTGCAAGCCCACCAGGTGATTCTGGTGTTGCTAAAGTTCGAGAACAACTGTTCATTCCAGGGCTTCCTACACCATGTCACACAATCGCTCAGCACTCTGGAGAAAGAAACCAGACATCGCAGACGTAGAGGCAACCTGCAGGAGATTCAGAAAGTCCCAAGGCTGAGGGGAAACAAAATCTTAGCACGTGTGACCCACCTGAAGGTAACCAGTTGGGGTGCCCACATAACACCAACCACCTAGCACTTTACAAATGCCCACTCACTTGTTCTCAACCACAGCTGTGAGCGGGCATCACCTATAGTTTCAAATGATACTGACACCTGGGTCTCTTCCCCAAGATGGACTGAATTGGTCTGGGGTGTAGGGTGGGCACGGGAATTTTTAAAGCAAAGTTTGAGAATCAATCATCTTGTCCACTAGTACTACTTTTGTCTTAATGAGTATGGCCTGTCCTTCCAAATATATCATAAGCTACTTCAAGGAAATAAATTATGAGTAGGTCATAATATATAGTGAGGTATGTAAGGATTTACTGACTTTATTTTATGCTTGAAAAATCATACCTTTTTTATTCTGCCATCACGACTCAGATAAAAGAAATCTGCACTCCCCCTGGTCTTTGGAGGCTCTCTAAATGTGGACTCCAGCATCCCCTGGGAACTTGTTACAAATGCAGGTTCCCTGGCCTTGCCCCAGACCTAATGAATCAGCAGCTCTGGGGCCTGAGATTCTGGGATGTGAAGGCCCTCTAGGTGATTCTGATTCACCCTCAAGTTGGAGAACTATGACTTTAAGGAAATGATATGTCCTAAAGGCTCTCAGTCTTTCTCTGAAGGTTAACATTATTTTTGGATGATATCTTAGACCTTACTTATCACCTCCCTTGATGACCCGTGAAATCTGACAGGCTAACAGTGCCAGGATTTATAACTAGCCATTAGGCACCCAACAGCCCCCAAACACTTGAATCTGTTAATTTTTAGGCCTTAATGTAAATTACGATCCATCCCTTAGTCTTTTTCCTTGTTGTGGAACAAGATTAAAAGGACAACTTAAATAGACAAAGATTATTAGCTGCTTCTGTAGTTGCAGAGAGGGTTAAGGTTACCCAGACTGGAAGTTAAATAAAAACCGGACCCTAAAACGACTCACTGCACAATCTGCATGTTTTGAATACTGAATGTCATCCTGTGATATTATCATGACCACCCCAAATTTATATACAGAGCTGAAGGCTAAAATGCTGGCAGCCAAAATCCAAGTATGAGCCTGGTCAGCACAATGTTGAAGAAAGAATCCCAAAGGTCAGCTCTTAAAGACCTCTTGGACAGGAAAACCACAAAGATGGGAATTTTTAAAATGTGGCAATGTGAACTAATCCTAGAAATTGCAATGCGTGTCACGGGAATGCTTTATTAGCAAGAATTTAAGAGGAGAAACAGAAGATGAGCCCGAAGAAGATAGGCAATGGAGCAGGAGGCACTTGTCGACTATTCATGTTGAAGCCCTTTAATTTCGCTTCAAACCAGCCGGAGTGTGGGAGATTCGGGACCTTCGAGATGGGGGCTCCGCTGTGCTCCAAATACCCAGCACGCTGCTGGCCTACAGCAAGTGGCTTTTACAACCTCTTGAAACTCAAGATCTCAATTTATTCCTCTATACCACGTAGGTAACTATCTAGCTTCCGAGATCGTTGTTAGTTTTAAAACTGACGAATACAACACGAGGTGCTGAGTAAGTAGTAGGTCTCATTACGACACGTAAAAAATGAAACTACTCTCACGCATTGTTGTTGGAAATGTTCGATGGTGCAACTATTTTGGAAACCAGCAGTTCCCTATAAAGGTAAACATACATTTACCAAACAATCCAGCAATTCCACTCCTACTTATTTACCCAACTGAGATGAAAACATACGTCCACACAAGACTTGTTCACAAATGTTCATAGCAGCTTTTTTGATAACAGCCCCAAACTGGAAACAGCCCAAATGTTCAATTGGAGAATGATTTAAACCTACCATGGCACATCTAAACAATGGAATATTATGCAGAAGCAAAAGGGAATGGGCTCTTGATACATACGACAGCACAGATGAATTACAAAAGCATTACACTGAGTTAAAGAAATCAGACACAAAAGACTATACACTGTATGATCCCATTCCTGTTATTCTAAAAGAAGCAAAACTAATTTATGGTGGCAGAACACAGATGAGCAGTTGTCTGGAGCCTGGCCTAAGGAAAGGCTTGCAGGAATTTTCTGGGGTGACAGGAAAGTTCTCTATAGAGTATGGTTACATGGGCATTTATCGAAACTCATTAAACCATACAGTTAATATGGGTGTATTTCACTGCTCATAAGTTATACCTTAATACAGGTACGTAAACAAATGCTCTGAGACACCATTCAGTAGGTCTGACAGGTTGGCACTGGCTCTCTTTCATGTGCAGTAGAAAAATCCTGTGTGAACTGGGTGCTGGTACCTCTTACTACTTACTACCCACCAAGGCGATTTTCTCTTCTGAAACAAAAAAGAAAAAAAAAATACTGCCTCCTGTCTGACTCCCAGGGCTACTTGCATGTTGGAGTGAATGTGTCATTTGAAAATGCTTTAACGTGAATCTGAGCATCCTGCGGGCAGGTGCCCAGCCCACCACCCACTCCTCCAGTCCCCACTCTCCCTTACCTGCCGGTCAGTCCCCGGGACCACCTCCTAATCTCTCTTGACCCCCCACCCTCTCCTCTTGTCCCCACTGCCACTCCCTCAGCAGAGGCCACTTCCACCCCTTGCCTGATGACTGCAACCAAATGGTTTCTCCTTCCCCAGTTTTACCCCTTCTATTCTCTGTCATTGTAAACCCCGAGCTGGTTTTCCAGAATGTGAATTTGATCATGTCACTCACCCTCTTTCCGCCTTAAAAACCTTCATCATTCTTGAGAAAGCTAGACTCCTCAGTTCAAGACCAGATCTTTAGTCGTCTGGCCTCCACTTAACTTCTCCCAGAGATCACACCCCAACCAAACCGAACTGCCTACAGCTTCCCATATGTGCAACGTTGTCTCCAGGTTCCGACCCTCCCATAGGTTGTCCTGAAAAGAGCATCACCCCCTCCACCCTCAATCTTCTGCCTGGCTAACTCCAAATACACCTACAGATCTCAAATCTTCCTCAACACACACACCCTTCCAATAAGACAGGGGGCTACCATGTCCCCTCTATCGCCATCACGCTAGCATCAAGTCCTACAATCTCCTGGTTCTTCATTTGTAAGAGATTTGAACCAATCTACACTAGTGGATTAGACCGATGCTATGGACTGAATGTGTCCCTTCAAAAGTCCAACCCCAGTGTGACTATCTGGAGTAAGAAATTAAGGTTAAATGAGGTCATAAGAGTGGGGTTTTAATCTGATAGGATTAATGTCCTTATAAGAAGAAACATGACAGGGATGCCTGGGTAGCTCAGTTGGTTAAGTGTCCACCTCTAGCTCAGGTCATGATCCCAGGGTCCTAGGATCGAGCCCCACGTCAGGCTCTCTGCTCATCAGGGAGCCTGCTTCTACCTCTCTCTCTGCCTGCCACTCTGCCCACTTATACATTCTCTCTCCCTCTGTGTCAAATAAAATAAATAAAATCTGAAACAAAATCTTAAAAAAAAAGAAGAGACATGAGAGAGCTCGCTCTCTGTCCCTCTCTCTCAGCCATGTGAGGACACAGCAAGAAGGCAGCCATCTGTAAGCCAGGAAGAGGGCTCTCACCAGGACCTCTGGTCTTTCAGCCTCCAGAATAGTGAGAAAATAAATGTCTGGGGTTTAAGCTGCCCAGTCTGGAGTATTTTGTTATGGCAGCAGGGCTAACTAAGGCAACTAGGAATATCTCCTGTGTGGTTCACCCATATGTCCTCAGGACACAACATCTGGCCTCTGGTCAACATTCAGTAAGTATCTGTGGAATCAATGACTTGTCATCTTACAGTCCCTACTGGACCCATGGGCAAACTTTCATAATAAAAATGGTCCACTATTCTGAATTAGAGATGCAGATTCAGACCTGGAACCAAGCTATCCTCCCTTGAAAAGAGACTAGAGCAGCACGGCCCCATAGAACTTACCATGATGTTGGACATGGTTTCTACCTGCACTGTCCAATATGGCAGCCACCAGCCACATGTGGCTGTTAAGCACCTGAAATGTGGCTAGTGTGACAGAGGAGTTGAATTTTTAATTTTAGTTAATTTTAATTATTACATTTAAACAGCCACATGGCTGGGGCTTCTGCACAGGACAGCAGAGGACTAGAGCCCCAGGCGCTAATCTCATTATGCAGGTCACTCCCTGTGCCAACTGTCCCCGACACCAAACATGCGTACAACTGATTCTCATGGAGCTGACGCAGGTAGCTTTCAAGCGGTATTAGAGGGGCCTGGCGCAGAGAAGCTGGCAAAACATATGTACAAAAGGGATAACGAGGCACGATTTTGCAGAGATTGTGGTGCTTTACGGGCCTCTATCTGTGATGAAACCCAGCAAAGGGCGGGTTCATCCCCTGGTGACCAGACTTAACTGAAAATTTAAGACCCCATCAAATCACTTGAAAGGGAGATTTTTGGCAGCGTATGTGCTTCACTTTGAGAATCCTGCTGCTTTTCACCTCAGCCAGTCCAACAAGTGAGGTTGCGTGTTCCAGTATCATCCACAGTAGCACTGAGCCCTAAGTAAGGGACAAACAGAACGGTGTAAATTCTGATTTTGACTCTTGTAAAAGTGCACATTCCCCCTCCTGCCTAAGCCCCCGGGTGGAAGGGGCCCACACCCTTCCCCCAGCTCGTAATTGGTTAGTCAGATGAGCATCTTCTCCATGAGAAAGAAGCCTATCAAGCGCTACTTCAAAATCTTCTCTGGCCAGAACCATATGGAAGGGGAATTGTCTTATGCCCCTCTACATGCTAATACAAGTTTTCTAACAAGAACATTCTATCTGGTGGTAATGCCTATTTGTCTAGCACCTTGCCGTTTATGAGGCACAAGAGCTCAGGGGCCCAAGAGATCAAAGTTCAAATGCCACCCCAGTCACTTCCGAGCACTGCATCTTCAGAAAAGTTACTTAACCTCTCTGAGTGTTGGTTACCCATCTGCAGAAAAGGACTGCATGTACCCATATACCTCTCTGGGTTTCTGTGAGAACAGAACGATGTAAGGAGCCTCTCATTAGAGCCCAAACAGAAACGACCCAAATGTCCATCAACACGTGAATGGATAAACAAACTGTGGTACGCCCACACAAGAGAATACTACTCAGCCATAAAATAACGATGAACTACTACACACAAAACAACACAAACGGGGCATCTGGCGGCTCAGTAGGTTAAGCGTCTGCCTTCGGCTCAGGTCATGGGACCGGAGTCCGGTGATAGAGTCTCGCATCAGGCTCCCGGCTCAGCAATGAGTCTGCTTCTCCCTCTCCCTCTGCCCCTCCGTCCCACTCATGCTCTCACACATTCTCTCTCTCAAATAAATAAATAAAAATCTTAAAAAAAATTAAAACAACACAAATGAATCTCAAAATAACTAAGCTGAGTGGAAAAAGCCAGGCCAAAAAGAGTATTACCACATGAGTCCATTTATAGAAAATCCTAGAAAATAAAATCAGTAATGGAAAGCATATCATTGGTTGTCTGGGGACAGAGGGCTGGAAAAAAGGATTGATTACAAAGAAGCATGAAGAAATTTTGCGGAAGATGGAAATATTTTGCATCTTGATGAGGTCATGGTTTCACGGGTTTGAACACTTTAAATATATGCAGTATGATGTGCTTCAATTATATTTCCATGAAGTTGAAAAAGCTGGGAAGATATAATGTGCCATCACAGGACTGAGCACATAGTAGGCTCTCAACAAATGCTGGCTCCACTCTGGAGCCATAACAAATGATCCCTTTAGAACTTCTGGAAAAGAATTCGACGGGCTGCCAGGGAAGCGAGTCAGCATATGTAACACTTACTTTGGTGTACTAGAACCCAGTTACCTAGAACACGATCTTCTCAGCTAAAAAGTGTGAACAAGAAAGACGCACAGAAAGATAAGCAAGGCTTGATCTTTGCCCTGAGGAAACACAAACACGTTTAATGTATGATGTAATAAAAGTGTCATAAGGATGGTACTGACAAACGGCAGGCATGCAGCAGAGAGTAATGGCGATGGCATGGATGTCGGGAAGGAACAGTTGCCGGTGGGCGGGACTCTGGCAAGCAGTGAGGGGTGGAGCGGGCCCTGTGCCGAAGGAGTGGAAGCTGGGATGGGGGTGGGGGGCACCGCCCACTGTCCTCCAAGGTAGGGGAGGGTCCACAGAGGGCCAGGCTGAGCTGGGGAAGGCCCTGAGCACCAGGCGGACTCCGCTGCCTCAAGGGAACCAGCCAAGGGCCTGGCATGATCAGATTTGTGCCCTACACAAGTAGGTCCCAGCCAGAGGGCCGTCTGGCAATTTGTCAAGAGGCCTGCCGTTCATATCTTTCAACTCAGTAATTCCTGAGGAAATAATCAAAAATGCACACAAAGATTTATGGACAGCGCTGCTTATCACAGCATTATTTATAATAGCCCAAAGCCCGAAATAACTTAAATGTCCAATAAAAGAAGACCGTTAAATAAATTATGGTATGCTGAGTGATTAAATCATATAGAGCCATTAAATCATATTTTGAGAACATATGGAATGACAGGGTGCTGCCTCGCTATACAATGTTAAGCCGCAAAAAAGCAAGACACAAAAATATACATTAAGTATTCATTCGACAAATATTTATTGATTATCTACTATGTGCCAGGCACTGTTCTAAGTATTGAGGGTATAGTGGAGAGTAAAACAGATACTCATTAGAGGGATTCTACCTTCTAAGAAAAGAAGGCAGACCACAAATAAAAGCAACAAATAACAATAAGCAGAATGCACAGCATGTTTGATGATAGGAAGCATTATGGAGAAAATCAAGGGGGCAAAGGGATGGGGAGTCGGGGGGTCAGTAGAAATTTTAAGTAGGTGGTCAGGAAAGGTTTCACAGAGGAGGGCGGGTGGCTTAAGGGTTTGAGCCAAGGGTATATCTGGGAGGACTTCCAGTCAGAGGAAACAAGTAGTGCAAAGGCCCTGAGGGGGCCTGGAGGGTTTAAGAAACAATGGCAGCCCACACAGAGCAAACTTCCGGAGGAGGAGGATGGAGAGTAGCTGGTGCCAATCGGGGTGAGGGGAGACACGGGCTTTGAGAAGAAGAGTGCCATGATCTCGAGGTGCACGAGGGTAGAAGCAAGGAGATTTGTCCGGCGTTTTCCTAACTTTTTTATAATGCAGGTATGCTCATTTCATAATCAGAAAACCAAAGGTAATTCAATCAAAGAAAGCACAGTGCGGCAAAACAGTGTGGGTGCTCCGACCGGAGCACAGGGCAGCAGACAAACAAATCAGGAGGCAAGGGAGATAATAACTCAGGTGTCGTGACGGAACAGTGCATACATAGAGGGCACAGCTTGTGGAGGTCTCTGCGAGCAAAACCGCCTCTTCTTAATGATAAAGGAAATATAACCGTGATGCAAAAAAAATATATGTGTGTGTGTGTGTATATATATATATGTATATATGTATATATATTTGTGAATGAGAGGAAAAGAATCCTCCCATATTTTCAGCTTCCTAAAAATCAGTATTGAACATGTGGGCATATTTCCTTGCGCTCTTTTTTCTTACACATGCTTTGGTTTTCTCCTTCATCATTCTACAAGGCCTAGACCGTTGCAGGCACTGAAATGTTCACCGAACAAACAATGGATGACCAAATGCTCCTAATAATTTTGTGTAGAAATCTGCTCACATTACATGAGCTACGTTACAGCATTTTCAGAAGCAGTTTCAATAGGCTAGGGTGACACCATGGAAATCGTGGGCAAGGAGAAGGCATGGTCACAGATGACTAAGGTGTCAAGCCTCCTTAAGAGAACAGTGGTGACATTATTCACCAAGGGCACCAGCCGAAAGCCAACCTGATGAGGAAGATGCAGGGCTCAGTGTGGGGGATGTGCAGGGGTACAGAGAACGTCCCTGCAGAGACACCCAGCTGGCCATGTCTCCCAGGGCTCAAGAAGCAGCGGGAGGCTCAGTGCAGAGGTGGTCGCAGCAGGAACAGGAGTGGACGTAACACTAGCTGCCCCACTACGTGCCAGCATTGTGCTAAGAGCTCCTCAGACCCTTCCTCTTCTGGTCTCCACAGCTGCCCTGCGAGGCGGGTATTGACGTGCTCATTTGACAGAAACCCAGCCACTCCACAGCAGAGCCGGACTCAAACCCCCAAATCTGAGCGCTTTTCCCACAAACTCTCTTCTCTGTTAATAGGAGCTTAAAATAGACCCAGCAGCCCAGGGAGAAAGTGGCAAGACGCCCGAGTTGGTTAGCGTCCCTGTTTGTGTGCAACTTCTAGGGACTGCCCCTACACCGAAAGAATGATCTTTCCTCTTCTGAAGGCATATTTTTATATTTTCTTACTTATGATTATAGTCTGTTGAGGTTTTGTTGTTTTGTTTTCATGTGTGTGAGTCTTCTCTCGAACTAAGTGAGAGGCTCCAGGAAACCAGGACCCCTGCACGATTTCCCCACAGCAATAACCCAGCACTGTGCACACAGTCAGCGCTCAAGCAAATGCTCTGGGCCGGTCACCCCAGGGCCCCTGCGACACTGTTAGTGAGGTGACGTGGACACCCTGCAGCTCGGATGAGGCAAAGCCAAGCCCAGGTGGGCAAGCGCCCTCGAAAGACGCCAGACAACAGGCAGGTCAATGTTAATAGGAGATAAGGCAAACTTTCCTTCTGCACAGGGCTCGCCACAACACACCGTCTGCAGACTAGTTGGCCCATGGGCTAAACGCAGCCCGCCCGCGCGTCTGTACTAGTTGACTCACACCTAGGTTTAACTTCTTACAATTTAAATTCGTTGCGATCTTTTAAAAAGTGAAAAGTTCCACATAAAAATCTGGATTTCTGCAAGCAGTACCTTTTCAAAGGCCCATCTTTTCCAGTTCCCCACAGCAACCCCCACACCCCCCTGCTCTGCCACCAGCCCTGCCCGGGGGTGGGGTGGTGGGCTGGGGTGGGAGGGGACCTCAGCCTCGGGGCTGGGTCTGAGCTCACGGGCCACCAGGAGCTTGGGCCATCCATACTCACCAGCACTCAGGGTCGTGAACTCCAGGAAGCGATATTCGTAGGACACATCTATCTTGGTTTCCACCTGAGGCCTCTTTAAAGTTGAATAGATATTTCCAGGCCGTTTGTCATCGTGTTTCTCTAACTTGTTCAATCCGCAACCCATTTCAGCAGCTGCCAGCAGAAACCAAAACAAGGACAAGGAGAGTGATTTTTTTTTCTGAGATTTTGTTTTTAAACAAAAGTATAACAGTATAAAAGACCCCGTATTTCCCTGAAGACTACATGAAGGACCTCAGCCTTTATGAAACCCAGTATATTTCAGTGTCTGACCTGAACACGGAGGAATCATGCTCAGGACCCAGGCTGGCTTCTCCTTCTGTGTGGACACCATTACCAGCTATCCCACACTTCTATAATGACACCAAAAGCGTACCTGTCTCCTATCTTTTTTCCCCCATCTGAGGAAAATAATACCTCAGAGCACCTCAGTTCCACTCTAATCTATAGCCGTGATTAAAAAAAATGAGATCTTAAAAGCAATATGGTACATTATGGTGTCAGCCCATCTGAAAAGAAAAAACAAAACAAGAGACATGTCACTTTTGCTGTGGTTGCTAAGAGAGAATAATAAGTTGTTGGTACAATTTCCTAGCTCCAACAGTAATTATTTAGATGGGAATTTATATTCATAAAACATCTCTAAAAGTAGATGGTGGTATTTTTACAGGCCTCATCTAAAAGTCCCCCTTTTATTCTTTTTGAGACCAGACCACAGGAAGTAATAGTATGCTTCCACGCTCTTAGAGAGTCATTTTAGACCAAAATGAAGACTGGCTGAACACTAATAGCAGGGCCAGAGAAATTGGAAGCAGAAATCCACATGTATTAGAGCGAAGATCTGTGGCGACAGTTTGAAAGAAAAATGGAGAAATGTTAGGATAATGTGCACATTAGGGTGGGCTCAGCTCCCAGCCTTTCGAGGGATTGAAAACAATGAAGGTTCTCTGTTTATTTAGGCAGAATGAACATTCGTGAAATGACTTTTTATCCATTCCCCAGACTTCAGCAGAAGATATTTTCCTTTTGTGCACAGAGCATGACCAATACTTCCCCCTTCTCTGGGGTACCAGAGCTGCCATCAGACCATATTTCACAAAAATATGAACTGGCCAAGAATATCACAAACAGAAACGTGGTGACCGCTTCCTTTTAGAGATAAGAATTTCCTTTTGCTTAATCCATTCACAAGGTACCCAGCTTCCTAAGGCAAACTGGCAAGCTCCAGAAAAACAAAACGAACCTCAAAAAAGCAGTACGTGGGGTGGGGGGGGGGAGTGGAAGAGGGCGGTGTCGTGACAACCAGGCTATCCTTTTCAGTAATTAAAAAAAGTCTGGAAGGATGGATGAGAACAGGAAGGCTTACTTATGCCTTAATAAGGGAACATTAGTGTCCAAAGGGCCGGGGCAGACATGATTTATGTGCAATCTGCATGAACTGATTACTTGTAAAATACTCTGTAGTTCTGCAGATAGAAGGGCTGATATATACAGAAGCTGCATATTTAACTACTAAAAAGCAAGCTGAGTGGCATCTGCTGAGGCTAAGCAGAAGAGAAGTGGGCAGGAAGGCTCCCGTGTACTGGGGAACAGGTGACCTGGCAAGATGAACACTGTTACCACCAGAACAGAACTGGAAATAACCCAGAGGCTCACCAAGTAAGTCACTAACACACCTACCTCCCTAAGAAAGACTAAGTGTTTGGGGCCCTCAAAAAGAGAAACCTCCCCCTCAAAAATCCTCCCCTTCTTGTTATCCTAGTAGGTAAATTCTAGCATCAGAGATTCGTTCCTTTGAAATCACAATCGCTCTCTCTCTCAGGATCTCCTCTGAAACCACAAATATCTTTAAGGGAAGGGCAACGAGCAAAGCTTATGGTAGACACTAACACTTTAGTATGATGTAATATCTTCTATAAAGGACGGGTTCCCTGACAATCGAGAAAAAAGAGGAGAGGATTATCAGGATGAGCCAAAAGACTCAGAAAAAATTAAGGAGGTGGAAGGAGGTGGGGGATGGCGTGCCAAGACACATGAGAAAAATTCTTCCAAATTACAACTTGGAGTTTAACGTTTGTCAGATTGTCCCAAACTTGAGGTCTCTGCCCAAGTTCACCCCTAAGGGCACTGTGCTTATCTCACAGGACATGACAAGGTTCTAGGTAAACCATGCATGTGATCTGACACAGAAAAGATAAACACTACCAGCCAACAGCAAAACTATACTATCAGAGACTCCTCAAGGTCTCAAACTTAGAGATTCATTTCTTTGGAATACACGCAACCCTGGTTAAGCAACTGCTTTTATAGCACGACTCTCTCTCTGGGAAGGCAGACATATGAAGCAGCTGTGAGCCAATAAAACCTCAGCGTGAATTTGTTCCTCTTACCCTTTTGTATTGAGGCCCTACCTTATTCACTCCCTGCACGCCTGTGTTCCTTTTAGTTCCTTCTTGCATTTTTCTACCAACCCCCACCCCTGTCAAAATAGTAAAGATTTTCATATCATTCTAAAAATACATATTACAGTCCCTACTCCTCAAACAAGAAAGATCTAGCTTACAAAAGGGGGGGAAGTAAGATAGAACAGTGCCTAATATTGCTGTTTACTATGTGGGGTTCCCATGGCTCATGCTAGAATCCCACAAGGAGCTTGGGGCAAGGGATGGGTATGGGCCTTTGAGGGCAGTGACAGGTGGTAGGCAGAGGGAAGAGTAGAGGCATGGCTTTGCCCGATGCAGACATTTGGTGTACATTCCCTCAGACACTCAAGGAGTGTCTGTCTCAGTGGAAGCACATCTCTCTCAGGAGTTAAGTTCTCCAGTAGGACACAAGGTAAATGGTAAAGATAAAGGTCTTGAAATATGGCCCCCAAATCCTTTGATACTCCTGCCATTGCAGGTGGGGTCTACGTCACCTCCCCTGAATCTGGGTTCCATGGTTACGCGAACAATACAATATGGTGGAATGACACAGTGGCAGCTTCTGGACCTGGGCCTTACGAAACTGGGAGCACCTACTTCTTAATCTTTGGGATGCCTGTTCTTGGATCCCAGCCACCATGCCATGAGGAAGCCCAAGAAGCCCCAAAGGGAGGCCCATGTGGAGAGGAATGAACAGCCAGCACCAACTTGCCAGCCATCTTGCCGGTGAGCCATCTTGGAAACTGAGCCTCTGCCTCAGTCAAGACACTGATACCATGTGAGGTAGAGACAAGCTGTTTCCACCAAACCCTGCCAAAACTGCAAATCCTGAGCAAAATACACCATTGTTTCTGTTTTAAGCCTCTAAGTTTTGGGGTGATTCATCATGCAATATGTAACTCATTCACAAGTTTGTTCAAAATAACCATGTCCTGCTGCCTCTTCAGGAGAACACCAGTCAAGACTGCCTGCATTTCCGGGCCCGGGTCTAGCCATTCACCCTCTGAAGGGCACTTGGGCTGTTTCCAGTTGATTATGAATAAAATGGCTATAAACATTCACACAGAGGTTTTTATGAGGACAGAAGTTTTCATTTCTCTAGGGTAGCACCTACGTGTGGGATGGCTGGGTGGTGTAGTAAGCGCAAGGGTCCTGCTAACGAGTGATGCTTCTCTTTCCACATTTAGGGTGGCCACATGCTGACCGCAGGAGAGGCATGGCAGAGGGTGAGACCCTGCGAGAGCCGGACCGATTAGCAGCTCTACCTCCTGCCCCCTCTGGAGCGTCAGCATCCTGGGTAGAATCATGAGAGCGGCGCTATTCATGGCTAATTCTCCTTTCGTTGTTGTCTGTTCCTGTAAAGGACATACGCTAAAAATCACTTGTGTGGGATGAGATTCTCCCGGTGCTTTATCTATAGTCTATCCAACTCCCACAGCTCTGCCCTTTCAGATTCCTACAGTCACCCCACATTGACACCTAGTGTAAATCAAGTTACTCACTTTATGTGTGAGTGAATCCCTGGATCAGCTTTGATTAGCTGACAGTCATACAGGAGGATTTTTTTTCCTTTGTTTCTACCACGGTCTTCCCAGAATACATCCCTGAACCCATGTGTATGCGTCTGTCTAGCATCAAGGGACCAAGAAAAACCTTCCAAGAGTTCTTCAAAGGTAAAGCAAAAAGAGGAGGTCGTTCCCCATTCCTGTGGCGAGACAGTGGGAAAAAAGCCAAAATAAACACACAGTTCTCTAGCAGAAATCGGCTAAAAGTAATTAGGAACTGGATGCTGATTACGGGGGAAAAGAAGGTAATCACCGGGAGGCTGAGACCCTGGCTGCAAGAAGAGGATGTTAGAGATTGCAAATGACCAGAAAGCAGAGAGCCCTCAGATGGTGAGCTTCTGGAAAATCAGTTCTTTCCAAATCAAACCTAGCGCGAGGTGGGTCTTTGAGACACGGTGGCCCGGCGTCATGCAGGAACGGTCAGCTCCACGAGAGAGGGAACTTTTCCAAATTCGTGCATACGTGCATGCATTCATTCAGCACACATTTATTAAGGTCTGCTTTAAATCAGGCCCTCGATTAGGAAAGATAAAAATGGGAAGACCAGGCCCTGCTCTCAAGGAGATCGGAGGTGAAAGGAGGAGAAAGACAGTGAACAGATGTATGTGGTGCAGTGGGGCAGGCTGTTCTGGAAGTCTGGGCAGAGCGCGGGACACCCAGGGAAAATCCCTGTGATAGAAAACAGACCCGGTTCCAGAAGAAGCTGACCAGCAATGGGGCATGGTGTCCTGTGTCATTTTCAATGTTGAAATCTTTACATTTTTATTTTAAAGTATTTCTGGTTTGTTTCTGAAATGCTTCCCAGGATGCTTAAAAGACACTGGAAAACCGTTTCAGAAAGGATCACCTCCTTAAAAGATTATTTTTCAGCTTGCATTTCGAAAACTTCAGTTTAAAGGCTCATTTTTACTATCAACTAGGATACATGCATTTAAATAATGGGAGCAATAAATGTAGTTATATTTCCAAATACAAATTAGTTTCATTAAGAGTGAGTCCTCATTTACCACACTTGCTGCTAATCTGTGGCAGACTGTAAAGCTAATTTTAACAATTGCCAACAGCTCATGACAGGCAACCAGAGATGGGGCAATTATATGCAATGATGCTGGATCAGCTGGCAAACGCATTTTTTATTTCTGCATTCAAATCCCATATTTGAAGCCTCAAGCGTGTTTATTACATCACTCAGTCACCCAAAGTAAGAACTGATGATCCAAATTAAGACATTTTTACATGATAGGAACATCTCTCTCAACCCAGAAATGTAAATGAAAACTTGAAAATTCAAATGATATCAAATCTTGATATTCTTCAAACATAGTCTAAGACAGAAACCCAAGGGTAACTAAAATTTACCCATTGAGGGACTGGGTGAAATAGGTGAATGGGATTAAGAGGTATAAACTCCCAGTTATAAGGTAAGAAAGGCACAGAGATGAAAAGTACAGTCCAGAATACAGTCACTAACATTGTAATAACATTGCATGGTGACACTACGCTTACTGTGGGGAGCACTGAGTAATGTCTAGAATTGTCGAATCACCAGAAACTACTATAACACTCTACACCAACTATACTTCGATAAGAAAAATTTACCTGTTCAAAGCATTCCTGATTCGATGCCAAGAATAAAGAACAATCTATATGAAACAGTATTATTTGTATGGTGCTACTCCTTCTAAGTGAGTGTGTATATAATATATACTATATAAATTTATAGTAATATACTTCATATATATTTTATATGTGTGTGTATATATGTACATATACATATATATATATATATATATATATATATACACATATATACACACACATTCTCTTTGTATCTGGCAAGACAGACCACAATGTTCCCAGACATTTCCTCCAGGTCATGAGATGATGGGTGACACTCTCTCTATGGTTTTCTAGATTTTTCAAATTTTCTGAGCTGCACATACATTATTTTCTTCATTGAAAACAATAAGAGGTATGATAGCCAGCCTCCAAGATGACCCTCAGTTATCCCTGCAGCATTCACGGGTGGTCCCAACCCACAGTGAATAGGGCTGACCCGCGGGGCCAGGAGGGCACTGCAGAAATGATAAGCGTGATTTCCAAGGCTGGGTTACAGCAGCATTGTGGATTCGACCTTGCTCTCTCCTGGATCCCTCACTCTGGGGACAGCCAGCTGCCATAGTATGAGGACACTCTATTAACCCTGTGGAGAAGTCCCAGGACAGGAATGGAGGCCTCCACCCAACACCCAACGCTGTTGGCTAGCTCAGCACCCATGTGGAAGCAGATTCGTCAGCCCCAGAATGGCCCCCAGCCCATCCAGCATCTTGACCACAACCTCTTGAGGCACCCCATATCAGAGTCACCCAGCTAAGCTGCCTCTGGATTTCTAACCCACAGAAACCCTGTGAGATAATAAATGTTTACTGTCGTTTCTGGCTGCCAAGATCGGGAGTAATTTGTTACAGACCAAAAGATAAGGAACACGAGGGGTATTTACATTACCAAAAGGAAACACTTGCTTACTATCCCCTCACCCCCACATCTCAGCCGGGGTCTGATCCAGACCACCTCCCTGCCTTCCCACAGACTCCATCACAAGCACCCTTAACTGAACCCAGCTCCCTTTCAGAAGAAGCTGCGGCTCCAAGTGTGGGCCTCAGACCAGCAGCACCGGACTTCCCAGGAGCCTGTGAGAAATCCAGAATCCCAGGCCCTCCCAGGCCTGCTGAACGAGAATCTACATTTTAATGACAAGTGATTCATTGAAGTTTGAACAACGGCAAAGTTTGAGAAACCCTGGGCGGTGGCAGTGGTCCTCAACCTTGGTTGCATACTGGAATCATCTGGAGAGCTATCTAAAGGTCCTGATGCCCAGGCATTTGGGGGTGAGGCCTTATCATCAGTATTTTTGAAAACCCCAGGTGATTCTAACTGGCATCCAGGAGTGAAAAATCAACAATTTAGGAGCAAGCTCAGTTTTCCCCACTCTGAACCCTCTCCAGTCTCAGATCTTTCTTAAGTCTCCTAGCCAGGGCTAAGAACCCCAGTCTAGAACATGGCTCTGCTGCCCCCCTTGATTCCACACCCCCATCTCTTGAGCCTCTGTACTTCAGAGGCCCTCTTCCCACCTGCATGCTGTCCTCCCAAGCACAGATGCACCCCAAAATTTCTATTCCCAGCCCTCCTTCTGTCTCTCTTAAAATCATTTTCAGTACAGGGGCACCTGAGTGGCTCAGCTGGTTGAGCATCTGCTTCTTGGTTTCAGGTCAGGTCATGATCTTGGGGTCAGGAAACTGGGCCCCGAGTTGGGCTCTGTGCTGAGCATGGAAACTGCTGGAGAGTCTCTCTCTGCCTCGCTGTTCCCCACCCCTCCATTCATGCTCACACTTTCTCTCTCTCACTCTCTCTCTAAAATAAGTCAATAAAATCTTTAAAAAAAATCATTTTCAGTATAAGCCACTTCGGACACACAGATGAGGACAAAAAATGAGGCATCTAGGTACCCACCACCAAGATTTAACAACTGCTTACATTTTACTTTATTTGCTTCACATCTTATATTTTTGAAGAAATGAGACTTTGGATGCAACCCCTGTGCCCTTCCTCTCTCCCCCCTTCTATCCTTGCTTTTACACTTTCACAATCTCCCTGTGACACCCACAACAATACATGACAGAGGTTTGAGACTTTCCACTTCCTGGCACCTTTAGCGTCTCGGTACGTTGTCCACGGCACCGGAGGCTAAAAGCAATACTCACAGTTCCACTTATTAAGTAGTTCAGTCTAAACAACATAATAATTATTTATGTCCAAACAACTTATTAGCCTTTTGAAAAAAATAGTACATAAAAATTGGAAGAATAAACCCTTTTCTTTCATTCCTGAGTCACCACAAGTACTAACGGGATGTGCGCATCTCTTGGGCACTGCACAACTTCTCAAACCTTGGAATCATGCTGGACACCACCACCTTCATTTCCTGTTCCACTAGGTTCTTAGCAACCACCCAAAAGGCAGCTGCACAGAGACATGACATCATCAAAAGGAAGGCGGTGTTACATTGGTACTGCGAACTACCCCAAGATGGCAGGTCTTGTGTTGTCTACCATGTCAAGTACCACTGTGTTCCCCTCAGAAATGTAAAAAAAAAAAAAAAAAAAAGCCCTTCTGCCCCGCCCTCATGAGTTTGCTGTGGTATCTTGGGGTGCCTTAGTAATGCAGTTTGGGAACCTCCGATATGTGGTATTGTTGAGTATGCTCAAAAAAGTTACACAAATGCTATTGTCTCCCCAATAGCCCTCATATCCCCTCTCATGGGCCCTGCTTTACCTGTTCTGGGCAAAAACCTTCCAGTGTCCCTCCCAGCCTGGTGAACTCCAGGTAAACAGGCCCAAGGACCTGTATCAATATCTTCACCTAGAAATTTCCTGAAATTCCTGATGAATATGCTCCAAACAGAACTCAAGGCCTTGCCCGTCAAGGCCTGTTCTTCCTCCTGTGTTCCTTGGTTCTGTGGATAGTACCACTGTCCTCGTAACACCCAGGCTCGAAACACCAGGCCTCAGCCTGCTCCTGCCACTGTTCTCACCGTGACAGCTGGCCTGGTGCTGGGTGCTGGTGGAGGCCTTTACTTCCACCACTTCATTTTCCATGCCGATCCACTCTCTTAAGACCATCAAAGGCCTTCCTGAATCTGGCTTCCCCTGGCCTCTCACCCACTAATTCCTAGTATAGGCTAATGCCAGATTAACCATTCTGTGCCACACAAGTGGCTCAAAGAGCATAAGAAACATATGCTGCCCAGCTTGGAGTCCTTAGCCTCAACCTTCCCCCCAAACCCCTCCCTCCCCGGTCTCTGGCTGTTCCTCTTCATGTACCCTGGAGCCAGGCTGTAGGAAGCCACTGCTAACTTTTGTACACACTGAACACTCTCCAGATACCATTCCTTTACCTCCAGTGCACCCCCCACCTAACACTCCTTACCTTCCATCTTGACCCTCTGTATTAGGGCTGCCCAGAGAAACAGAACCAATAGGATAGTGTGTGGATAGATATCTATACAGAGAGAAGGCAGGGCAGATTTGTTTTAAGAAATTGACTCATGTGACTGTGGGAGCTGGCAAGTCAGAAATCTGCAGGGCAGGCCAGCAGGTCAGAGACCTAAGAAGTGTTGATGTTACAATCTTGAGTCCTAAGGCAGTCTGGAGGCAGGATTCCTTCTTCCTTGGGAGACCTTGGTGTTTTCTCTTAAGTCCTTCAACTGATTGGGTGAGGCCCACCCACATATGGAGAACAATGTGCTTTACTTGAAGTCTCCTGATTTAAATGTTAATCACATTTAAAAAAGAAAAATAACCCACAGCAACACCTAGACCTGTTTGAACAAAATCCGGGTACCATAGCCTAGCCAAGCTGACATAAAATCACCCATCACACTCTCCTTTATTAAGCACTTACTGCATGCAAAGCACTATTCTAAATGCTGAGGATACCAAAGTGATGCAAAAGACATAAAAAAAAAAAAGCAACAACCCTTCCCTGAAGGATCAGATAAATAGACAACACACAAATAAAAATAATAAAGGAAATTCAATTTTAAAGAAATAAAGAAAATAAGGCAGGGAGGAGGGACAGCAAGCACAGGGGAAGATAAGGCAATATTTAAAAACGGGGTGATCAGCGAAGGCCTCACCCAGAAGGTGATGTTAAAGAGACCATGGGATGAGGGGGATGGTATACCAGGCAAGGTGGTGGCAAGTGCAAGGTTCTAGGACCCGCCTGGGGACAGGGGGTGGCTGCAGGTGGCACGTGAAATCAGAGAGGCGTGGGGAGGCAGGTTGTGTGGGCTGTGCAGACGGTGGCAAGGACTCTGGCTTTACCCTGAGATGGGAGCCCCCTGAGGGCTTCAAGCCAAGGGCAGACATGATCACTCTGGCCATGACTGACTGTGGAAGTGGGGAGACTAGATGATGATGGGGTATGAGCAATGATCAAGTTCTGGATCTATTTTAAACATAGAAAATGAGATTTATTGGTAGTTTGGAAATAGAGTATGAGAAAAAAAGGGCGTCCAAGACAAGGCTAGGGTTTGTGACTTGAGCAACTGGAAGGCTGGAGTGGCCCCCTTCTGAGCTGGGGATGGCTATGGGAGGAAGATGGGAGCTTATTTTAGATGTGTTAACTCCATTGGGTGGAAGTGTGGGGTGGGCAGCTGCAGGGACTAGTCCTGAGCTCAAAGGAGAGTTCTGGAGCTTTCAGTGATGCTTCATCTGCTCATGTGACAGCCAGCTTCCCAAAGGTAGCAATCATGTCTTCTTCATCCCCAAAAGCAGCTATCCCAATGCCCCGCCCCAACAGATGCTTATTTATTTATTTATTTATTTATTGAGAGAGAGCTTGCGCACGAGCAGGGGGAGGGGCAGAAGGAGAGGGAAAGTCTCAAGCAGACTTCACACTGAGCACCAAGTCCAAAGCAGGCCTCGATCTCATGACCCTGAGATCATGACCTGAGCCTGAATCCAGAGTCGGATGCTCAACTGACTGAGCTACCCAGGTGCCCCCAGATACACAATAAATACCTACTAAGCCAACATCCTTCAGGACTAGGACAGACACTCATTATCCAGTAAAAGATGGAAATTCTGGAATATTTGGAATATCTGCCTGTCTTTCTCAGGTTCACCTTCTTAAAGGCATAGCACAGGGGTTGGGTGCACAAGTTCTGGAGCCAGACTGCCTAGGTTCCAATCCCAGTGTCTCTACTTCCTAACTGTGTGACCTCAAGGAAGCCACTCAACCTCAGGTTTCCCAATTATAATATGGGGATATCTCCAAAATTCACTGGCAGGGGGAGGATTAAATAAGTTAATACCAAACAGGGCTTAGAAGAGCTCTGACACATAGAAGAAGCAGTATAAATGTTAACTATTATTAGAAATACTACCAGCATTACTTGTCATCCACTGTAAAGATTCCTTTTGACCTGCCTATGGCATAACTACACCACACTGCAAAGGGTGCTTATTCGGTGTCCCAAGACGGTGAAAAAGGTCCAAAAGCCCTCCCTAAGTTACAGAAGTGTTTGAATGAACAATCTAATTTCTTGTACTTTATATTTCCAAAATTTGGTAATACATGATTCGGTCACATTCCATTAACCAGAGTCTGTGATTAACCAACTCTCTTCTTATCCAACTTTATGGATGAGGTCTATTACAATAATTTCTTCAAACTTAGGAATTTGGGAGCTATTCCATAAATCCTGAAGGATTCCTCAGAAAGTATTTCCTCAGGGTGAAATACAAAGTAAGAAATTTCAACACACACACACACACACACACACACACACACTCGTGTACACATGAGTGGAAGTTGATAATCCTCTGCAAGAAATAAATGCTTAATCAACAGGGTCTGCCTATAGAACAACAAAATGGGACACTATAGTTACAAAAGCCAAAGAAAGTTGTCACTGAAGTGCAGCTGCTTCCTGGTTGAAAAAATGTGGAAACATCCAATACAGTTTCATAAAGTCGCTGAAGAGCTGGTCTGGGCGCCTGGGTGGCTCAGTTGGTTAAGCATCTGCCTTTGGCTCAGGTCATGATCCCAGGGTCCTGGGATCAAGTCCCGCATCGGGCTCCTTGTTCAGCGGGATGTCTGCTTCTCCCTCTGCCCCTCCCCCCTCCCCCTGCTCGTTCTCCCTCTCTCTAAGAAATAAATAAAGTATTAAAAAAAAAAAAAGAGTTGGTCAGTATCAGACAAGCTAGGCAAAACACAGCTGACATGGACTTTGCACCACTGGCTGGTGTTGGTGCCCCAGGACACCTGAGGGCTGGAGTCCCCTCTCCTTTGAAGCACAGAAGAGGGGCAAGCTAGGGCACCATACCAGCCGGCCCCCTCGTCCTGTGCAACCAGGACACAGAAGCTGCCAGGCCCCCTCCAGCACTCCCTACACAACACAAGGGCAGTCAGACACAGGAAAACTCCAAAGCGAAGCCCTCGATACCCCAAATAGTGTCTCCTCCATCTCAGTCTTGGCAGGTAGCCATCAGGCGTAGAATGTGACCTGATTTTCTAGCTCTTTGGTTCTGGCCCCGCTGAGAGCCGATTCTTCTTCCTGAATTCAGCCCAGGTGGGGAGTAAGTCACACAAATGCATATTTAAAAGCTCAACCGAATTCTTATTTGGAGAGCAAGGAATTAACAGGGCTCAAGCAGTGGCCATCACTTGCCTGCTGTACCGATCTTTTCACAGAAAGCATCCTGGTAAAATATGCAATGATAATAACGAAAGCCCCTTTGGGGGCCCAGGAGCAAAGAGAAACTCAAATTTATGTCAAAAACTGAATGTGAATGGGAGAAAAGATCACACGCACGCAAAACCTTTAAAAGGTAAACATAAAAGAAATGTCTGGCTAAATGTATCTCTTTGTCAGTGAAAAATAGCCTAAGCCTTAGCCAAGTGTGTTGCCAATTCTTCAGCTGAAGGAGAAGAGAGAACCGCTTACTGCAGAGCAAACAGGACTTTCAGCCATGATGGAAACACTCCACCTCTGCACTGCCCAAGGCCCAGGCCAATAACCACATGTGTCTCTAGGGCACTTGAAATGTGGCTAGTGGGACCGAGGAGCTGAATATTTGATTTTCTTTCATTTTAATTCATTTTACATTTAAATGTAAGTAGCCACATGTAGGTGGTGGCCAAGGTGTGGGACCGCTCAGGACAGACACTCGAACTCAACAGCGGGCAACATCTTTCTTTTCCTCCAGTGAAACTAAAATCACAGTCAACCAACAATATCTTCAATTGTCACCAAAATACTTAGTATCTCGATACAGGCCCTGGCTGCCCCAAACTCAGAAAACTTAAGAGAAGAACAAAAGACGGAAGAAAGTAATTCCAGTGTGTCACCTCTTGCCGCGCAGTCGTGCCTATCCAGGTTATACACGTCTATTATCCCAGGACTTGATGTATTTGAAAATCTGTGCTTGCACATGTAGTCTCATTTGCAAAACCAGAATGTCAGTCTCTTCCCTATGTCTAGGAAACATGAAAAAGTGAACTTAGGGCAAGTTACTTAACCTCACTAAGCTTCAGTTTCCTTAAGGCTAAAGTGCAGATAAGAATAGTAACTTGCCTCTCCTGAGGATTCAATTCAAAGAATGCATGTGAAGTGCCTAACAGTGGTAGGAGAAGAGTAAGCACTCCGCAAGTGGCAGCTATACTTATGATTCTGTTAGTAACAATAGTGAAATCTGTAATAAAATAAGAACGGTGCTATTTAAAATAGAAGTGGACAGTCGGCAAGTTTTCTTAGGCCGAAACACTCTGAACCTGTTTCCAAGGCTATGGTAAAGTAGCCTCTAGTGAAATACATCTTGGGGACATCTTGGCACTCACGGTCAACCCTAGACGGGCAATCACCCAGTCAGATACCACCAGTCACCAGAATCTTTCAACCGACACTTACGGTGCCTCTACTCTGGGGCAGGCACTGTCCTAGGCTGTCAGATCAGAACAGTTCCCAGGCACAGAGCAACGACTCAAGACTCTATGCCATCTGTCCTCTGACCCCACTGAGACACCTCGGCCAGATATGAATATTTCATTCTGGGGTCCCACTCAGTCCGAGAGGCTCCATCCCTGTTTCCTGAATCAGCCTAGGCCAGGTTCGGCTGCTGGTCCACAGAGCGGAACCAAAGGGTAAGGGAACCTGAGGGGACCTGGGCCATTTTCTCAGCCGGGACAATGAGAGCGTGTCAACAGGTCATGTTTCTCACTGACAGGCCAAATCACTTTAACAGGAAAGCTGTTTTCTGAGCCTTCAAAAGGCCAAATCTGATCTGCCTCACAAAGCAAACACAACCCGCTTTCAGCAGCCAGCTGCGCAAGCCGGTGAAATCCAACGGGAATCTCCTCCACAAGGTTCACATCAACCAGACCAATACGTCAGAAATCCCCCAGGAGTGGCTGAGCAGAAGTGTGGTGGAATTCTGTGGGGCTTGGGGGTTATTTTTTCCCTATATAGAAAGCACTCAATCAATCTTCTTTCACAACCAAGGGTACAGTCCCCTGTGGAATTCCCTTCTCTGAAGACCTCCACAAATAAAATATTTGTCTGATCATCTGCAATAATTTAAGTGTAAACTCACTCACTGGCAGGGTCAGAGATTTCTCACAACTCCTCCACCTATAAAAACAACACCCTTCGGACTGTCTCCGATACCCAATTTCTGGACCCCTCTAGCCCCCAAACACTGGTCAAGTCATGCCCTTGACTTTGGGATAGGAAAACAGGTTGTCATATCTGGAATCTCATACTTGTATTCTTTGCTGATGGGACTGTAAAAATGGTACAACCACGTTGGAGAAAGACCCAGCAGCTTCTTATAAGGTTCACATACACCTCTTCTATGCCCTAATGATTCTACTTCTAGGCATTTACCCCTGAGAAATGAGAACATATGTCCCTAGAAAGACTTGCACACAAATATTCACAGCAGCTTCACTCATAATACCCCCCCCGAACTGGGACTGACTCATGTGTCCATCAACGGGGGAATATATTAACAAACTGTGGTATGGACATATCCTGGAATCTATAATTCAGCAATTTAAAAAAACCCCAAACACTGATATATGCAACATGGATGAATCTCAAAAATATGCTATGTGGAAGAAACTTTACACAATACCGTAGAACTCCACTTACAGGAATTCAAGAACAAACTAACAGTAAAAAACAATCAGCAGTGGTCGCCACTGAAAGGCGGGCAGGGACTGACCGGGAACAGGGATGAGGAACTTTCTGAGGTGATGGTAATATTCTCTATCTTGATAGCAACTAGGGTTACACAGGTGTACACATCTATCAAAACATTATGCAAATGTTACTCTCAAGATTTGTGCATTTCGCTCTATGCATTCACATTTTACCTTAAGAAACATATATTGAACTCTGAATAATAAAATGTGCATTGAAACATTTAGGAGTGACCTGTGCCCATGTCTATAATTTACTTTAAAGTACATAAAACAGTAAGTTGGGACTTACTGATGGATGGGACTTAAGGTGGATAGATGGATGAACAGATAGACAGATGTGTAATAAAGCCAGTACTGCTAAATTACACTTTAGGTATGGGTACTTGGGTGGTTACTGTTCTTGCAAATTATTTATATTTTTAAAAATGAGATAGGTGGGGAAAGAGCCATAATACCTTCTCCTTAGCCCACCAAGTTAGAAATTTGGCAAGACACCCATGCCCACCAAGCTATGGGCCCACATAGTTTTAATTTTGCGGAAAAAAGAAGATTGGAAGAACACAAGTAGCTTTACAGGAACTCCCATCACTCATGCCAAAGATTTTCTGCCTGTTTCCCTACAGACAAAGCAATTATTTGAATGGAAGCCAAAAATTCCTGCTCAAGAGGGAGAAAAAGAACTCATTCCCAATTTGTTCTCTTTCAGTTCCTGCACCAATCTATTAGCTAACTGCACAACACTCCACTTCCATTTGCCCCCTGTCCATTAAGCCAAAAGACTAACAAAGAAACACCAACGCAGCGACTTGATATACAGAGGATGAGGTCTCAGTTCTCAGGACCAGAAACCCCGCTGTAGGCAAAAGAGGATGCAGAGTCAGTCTGAGGTTAAAGTGATTTCACTGAGGTTAGCACACACACACACGCACCAAAGAGCCCCAAACAGCTTGTTGCTTAACCCCTCTGTGGGGTTTGGTGACATCTGGGGTCACTTGAACTTCGTAGGGAATTCAGCTGTTCAGAGATACAAATTAGGAATCCCGGCAGCCAGGGACACGTGGGGTGCAGAGCGTGCCCTACCCACAGGCCCAGAGGTCGCTCACATTACGCCTGCCTTCCTTCCTGGCAGGGCCTCACTTATCCTGAGATGACACACGATGGCAGGGGCTGGAAGACGCCTAGCATGACTGCCCGCCCAGCATCTGAAAACAGCTGTACCAATTACAAGAAAGGACTGTTGCTGGAAACCCAGGGCAGGCACTCAAATTTGGCATTTGTGCCAGACTTAAAAAAAAAAAAAAAAATATATATATATATATATATATATATATATATATATATATATATATATGCTTTTTGTTTGTTTTTAAGTCCCCCAACAAACTCACTGCCACCACCCAGTGTCCCTGGGGACCACTGACAAGCACATAGGGCAGCACGGCATGAGCAACGCGAAGGCAGCAGGGAGCGCGCCTGGGTCTAGCACTTTTGGCTTCCACGCGGTTCTCACTGCCAAGACGGCGATATCCTGGGTCAAGGGCACAGGCCCTGGTCTGCGGGGAGGAGGAGTGTTGCATGCCTGACAATCCGGTTTTCTGAAATGTACGCCGCCACCACCCCGCCATGGCCCAGACCTACCCTGGCTCCCCTTGAGCCTGGGTAAGTGGGTTAGGACGAGGAAAGAAATCCCCTTACAAAAGGGGAGATGCCGTTTTCAGCTCTAGGGACTCCCCGCGCCCCAAGTCTCTGTGCCTCGGTGATGCGCCGCTTCCTCTGGAAGCGCGGCAGGTCGGCTCCCATCTATCCAGCACCCCTGCGCGGGCAACAAACATACCTCCCAAGGCGCACGCAGAAGGGCAGCCGGAGCCACCTCCCACTCCCCACCCCCCACCCCCTCCCAGCCTCGCTCGCTCCTGAACCCGCACTCCGTGTCCAGCTCCTGCCTGATCTTTGCCAAGGACCCCCTGCAGCAGTGTCCCAGACCCACCTGTAGCCTCAAAGCTTCCCCTCTGCTTCCCTCTTTGGCGCCCCCGAGTCTGCAGAGCCCACGACCCCTACCAAACTGCTCTAGGTGCCTCTCCCCATAGCGTGCCAGGGATGATTTTTTTTTTTTTCCAAAAAAGTTGCCCAAGACCGCTGCGTGCCGTGGATCCGCGCAGACCCCATCCAACCCGGGCTGGGGATGCGGTGGTGGGGGCGGTGGCCCTGTGGCAGCCCCGGCAACCTGCAAGGAGGCGCCACGCGGGGCTCCTCCGGTCCGCCGCGGTCCGGGTCCGCGGGGCCAGATGGCGGGGCCTATGCCCGCCTACACCCCAAGTCCTGCCGCGCGCCCACCTACCGTTGGGAACTGGCTGAGGAGAAGGCGCCGGCGCGGGCTCCCTGAGACAGCGTGTTCCGTCCCGGGAGGAAAGTTTGTGCCATACAGAGCAGGCTGCACGGGGAAGGCGTGGGCGCCACTGGGTGGGGGCGGGAAGCGGCGGCGCGGCGCGCTCGGGTGCCCGTCCCTCCCGCGATCTGTGCGTCCGTCCCTCCGCGGCGCCCGCGGCCGCCGCGCTCCCGCTCGCTGCGCCTTGAGCCTGGCGCGCTCCGGCTCCAGCCCCGACGCGCCCCCGCCGCCGCCGCCGCGCGTCCGCCGGCTACACTTCCTCTTCCTCTGAACTCATGTGCAAAATATGCTGCGCTGCATCTTCGGGGGAGCAGCCGGCCCCTGACAGCCGCCGCGGGAGCAGCGGGCCCGCCCCGCGCCCCTGGACGCCCTGCACCCCCTCGACGCCCCGCGCCGCTGCCTCCACGAGGCGGGCCACCTGCGCGCCGCACACGTTGCACCCCGCGGGCGACCCTCGCTGCGCCTTCGCGCAGAGGTCGGAGGCTCAGGGATGCACCCTCTCGACCCCTCCTAACCAAGGTTGTGTATGGCGGGAGTGCACGTAGGAGCTGGGGTGCTGGATGGTGACTGCCACCAGGGGCTGATGGCTGAGGGTGTGGGAGGATAATTGAGAGTGGTCCATTCCTCTTCCCCATTCCACAGGTGGGCCACCACCACCACCCCCCACCCCCGTCTAAGTTATTTCTCGAGTTGGTGATTAACCAGAGGGATAATGCCACCGTCTCCTTGCCACACCCTATCCCACCTACTTCAGGTGTCCAGAAGGTTTGAGATCTGGGGAACCATCTTGGCCTGCAACTTTAGGTTGCCCAAGGAGACAATTATATAAATAAAGCACCAGGGCAGGGCTGACTTAGTAAAGTGAAAACGTGAGGCCGAGAGCCTATTATAAAGTATTTTTTTCTTG
>NW_024424453.1:32837583-32840247 GCF_017311325.1 Ursus maritimus
ATATATATATATATATATATATATATATGCTTTTTGTTTGTTTTTAAGTCCCCCAACAAACTCACTGCCACCACCCAGTGTCCCTGGGGACCACTGACAAGCACATAGGGCAGCACGGCATGAGCAACGCGAAGGCAGCAGGGAGCGCGCCTGGGTCTAGCACTTTTGGCTTCCACGCGGTTCTCACTGCCAAGACGGCGATATCCTGGGTCAAGGGCACAGGCCCTGGTCTGCGGGGAGGAGGAGTGTTGCATGCCTGACAATCCGGTTTTCTGAAATGTACGCCGCCACCACCCCGCCATGGCCCAGACCTACCCTGGCTCCCCTTGAGCCTGGGTAAGTGGGTTAGGACGAGGAAAGAAATCCCCTTACAAAAGGGGAGATGCCGTTTTCAGCTCTAGGGACTCCCCGCGCCCCAAGTCTCTGTGCCTCGGTGATGCGCCGCTTCCTCTGGAAGCGCGGCAGGTCGGCTCCCATCTATCCAGCACCCCTGCGCGGGCAACAAACATACCTCCCAAGGCGCACGCAGAAGGGCAGCCGGAGCCACCTCCCACTCCCCACCCCCCACCCCCTCCCAGCCTCGCTCGCTCCTGAACCCGCACTCCGTGTCCAGCTCCTGCCTGATCTTTGCCAAGGACCCCCTGCAGCAGTGTCCCAGACCCACCTGTAGCCTCAAAGCTTCCCCTCTGCTTCCCTCTTTGGCGCCCCCGAGTCTGCAGAGCCCACGACCCCTACCAAACTGCTCTAGGTGCCTCTCCCCATAGCGTGCCAGGGATGATTTTTTTTTTTTTCCAAAAAAGTTGCCCAAGACCGCTGCGTGCCGTGGATCCGCGCAGACCCCATCCAACCCGGGCTGGGGATGCGGTGGTGGGGGCGGTGGCCCTGTGGCAGCCCCGGCAACCTGCAAGGAGGCGCCACGCGGGGCTCCTCCGGTCCGCCGCGGTCCGGGTCCGCGGGGCCAGATGGCGGGGCCTATGCCCGCCTACACCCCAAGTCCTGCCGCGCGCCCACCTACCGTTGGGAACTGGCTGAGGAGAAGGCGCCGGCGCGGGCTCCCTGAGACAGCGTGTTCCGTCCCGGGAGGAAAGTTTGTGCCATACAGAGCAGGCTGCACGGGGAAGGCGTGGGCGCCACTGGGTGGGGGCGGGAAGCGGCGGCGCGGCGCGCTCGGGTGCCCGTCCCTCCCGCGATCTGTGCGTCCGTCCCTCCGCGGCGCCCGCGGCCGCCGCGCTCCCGCTCGCTGCGCCTTGAGCCTGGCGCGCTCCGGCTCCAGCCCCGACGCGCCCCCGCCGCCGCCGCCGCGCGTCCGCCGGCTACACTTCCTCTTCCTCTGAACTCATGTGCAAAATATGCTGCGCTGCATCTTCGGGGGAGCAGCCGGCCCCTGACAGCCGCCGCGGGAGCAGCGGGCCCGCCCCGCGCCCCTGGACGCCCTGCACCCCCTCGACGCCCCGCGCCGCTGCCTCCACGAGGCGGGCCACCTGCGCGCCGCACACGTTGCACCCCGCGGGCGACCCTCGCTGCGCCTTCGCGCAGAGGTCGGAGGCTCAGGGATGCACCCTCTCGACCCCTCCTAACCAAGGTTGTGTATGGCGGGAGTGCACGTAGGAGCTGGGGTGCTGGATGGTGACTGCCACCAGGGGCTGATGGCTGAGGGTGTGGGAGGATAATTGAGAGTGGTCCATTCCTCTTCCCCATTCCACAGGTGGGCCACCACCACCACCCCCCACCCCCGTCTAAGTTATTTCTCGAGTTGGTGATTAACCAGAGGGATAATGCCACCGTCTCCTTGCCACACCCTATCCCACCTACTTCAGGTGTCCAGAAGGTTTGAGATCTGGGGAACCATCTTGGCCTGCAACTTTAGGTTGCCCAAGGAGACAATTATATAAATAAAGCACCAGGGCAGGGCTGACTTAGTAAAGTGAAAACGTGAGGCCGAGAGCCTATTATAAAGTATTTTTTTCTTGGAACTTTTTTAACAAAGCAAAATTACAGTGTAGGGTGAAAAGCAGGAATCCTAGAGCCAGTTAGGGTTGGCCTGGCCTGGCCTCCATACTTACTCTCTGTGTGATTGGGGTAAGTGCCTTAACTGCTCTGGGCCTGTTTCCTCATTTGTTAAATAGCACTTCCTCATGGGTTTTATGTGTAAAGTATTTAGGAAGCACTCTATAACTTAGCTATTATCATTGCTATTAATATTATAAGAGGACCGCAACAAGACAGCTGACATAATCTAATTAATTATCTACATTTTCTGGTTGCGCAAAGAGGGGGCCTTAGGCATTGGAGCCCGGAGAGTTGTGGGCTGGTTTTGGGCCCCAACAGTGTTTTAATGAGGTCCTTCTGGTACTAATAACCACCCCCCAGGGGGTAAGGAGGAGCTATTTTGTCTTCAGGAATTCCTGTTTCACACAGCCTCTCTGAGATTTTCTTCCTTATTTTCTTTTTCCACAGCCATCCCAGTTGTGTGCTCCTCCCTCCTGCGCCCTGTACACCGTTCTTGTCTGTATTTTGTTCCTTTCCCTCTCCAGCTCACCACTTGCTGGCATCACTCACCACCACCAATTTCAATCTCCCCGGCTCTCTCTCTTCAGCTTGCCGTCTGAGAGAAAACAATAAGACCAGGTGTCAGCCCAGGTCCAGGTTCAAACAAAAATGTGT
>NW_024424453.1:32840257-32862850 GCF_017311325.1 Ursus maritimus
GGTGGGGGCGGGAAGCGGCGGCGCGGCGCGCTCGGGTGCCCGTCCCTCCCGCGATCTGTGCGTCCGTCCCTCCGCGGCGCCCGCGGCCGCCGCGCTCCCGCTCGCTGCGCCTTGAGCCTGGCGCGCTCCGGCTCCAGCCCCGACGCGCCCCCGCCGCCGCCGCCGCGCGTCCGCCGGCTACACTTCCTCTTCCTCTGAACTCATGTGCAAAATATGCTGCGCTGCATCTTCGGGGGAGCAGCCGGCCCCTGACAGCCGCCGCGGGAGCAGCGGGCCCGCCCCGCGCCCCTGGACGCCCTGCACCCCCTCGACGCCCCGCGCCGCTGCCTCCACGAGGCGGGCCACCTGCGCGCCGCACACGTTGCACCCCGCGGGCGACCCTCGCTGCGCCTTCGCGCAGAGGTCGGAGGCTCAGGGATGCACCCTCTCGACCCCTCCTAACCAAGGTTGTGTATGGCGGGAGTGCACGTAGGAGCTGGGGTGCTGGATGGTGACTGCCACCAGGGGCTGATGGCTGAGGGTGTGGGAGGATAATTGAGAGTGGTCCATTCCTCTTCCCCATTCCACAGGTGGGCCACCACCACCACCCCCCACCCCCGTCTAAGTTATTTCTCGAGTTGGTGATTAACCAGAGGGATAATGCCACCGTCTCCTTGCCACACCCTATCCCACCTACTTCAGGTGTCCAGAAGGTTTGAGATCTGGGGAACCATCTTGGCCTGCAACTTTAGGTTGCCCAAGGAGACAATTATATAAATAAAGCACCAGGGCAGGGCTGACTTAGTAAAGTGAAAACGTGAGGCCGAGAGCCTATTATAAAGTATTTTTTTCTTGGAACTTTTTTAACAAAGCAAAATTACAGTGTAGGGTGAAAAGCAGGAATCCTAGAGCCAGTTAGGGTTGGCCTGGCCTGGCCTCCATACTTACTCTCTGTGTGATTGGGGTAAGTGCCTTAACTGCTCTGGGCCTGTTTCCTCATTTGTTAAATAGCACTTCCTCATGGGTTTTATGTGTAAAGTATTTAGGAAGCACTCTATAACTTAGCTATTATCATTGCTATTAATATTATAAGAGGACCGCAACAAGACAGCTGACATAATCTAATTAATTATCTACATTTTCTGGTTGCGCAAAGAGGGGGCCTTAGGCATTGGAGCCCGGAGAGTTGTGGGCTGGTTTTGGGCCCCAACAGTGTTTTAATGAGGTCCTTCTGGTACTAATAACCACCCCCCAGGGGGTAAGGAGGAGCTATTTTGTCTTCAGGAATTCCTGTTTCACACAGCCTCTCTGAGATTTTCTTCCTTATTTTCTTTTTCCACAGCCATCCCAGTTGTGTGCTCCTCCCTCCTGCGCCCTGTACACCGTTCTTGTCTGTATTTTGTTCCTTTCCCTCTCCAGCTCACCACTTGCTGGCATCACTCACCACCACCAATTTCAATCTCCCCGGCTCTCTCTCTTCAGCTTGCCGTCTGAGAGAAAACAATAAGACCAGGTGTCAGCCCAGGTCCAGGTTCAAACAAAAATGTGTGGGGACAAGGGTCCAATGGCACCACCCTGATTTTGAACACCCACCTATGAGGCCAAAAGGAGGGATGGATCTTTATGTCATTTATCTTCCAAGGCTTTGAGTTTTTACAAGTCAGGGCCCATCTGAAATCCTCCTGATCCTTTCTAATCCTTACCTCAGAGAGAAGAAAAAGTAACATTTATAGGTGTTAACCAGAAATTCAAAAGTAAACACGTAGTACTTAGATGACGATAAAGAGAAAAGGGGGAAAATGCAGGACAACCTAGTTGTGGTTGGGGGAAGAGGTTGATTTCTTTTAAGCAAATCATTTTCACTCTATAAATTTTTGCACATAAGTTTTTTTTTAATGATCGTTGGGGTTAATAAGTTATTCTGATTGTTTCCATTTTCTTCCACTCGACATTTTCCTGAGTACTAACGATGTGTAAATGTCTAAAATGTCTTTTTTCCCTGCTTGGATCTGCCTTTTTTTAGGGTTTTTTCTAGAATTCTTGACCTTTCCCCCTAAATAATTCTGACATTTCCTACCTGATAAGTAGTAGGTGTTCAATAAACATTTATGGAATGAAGTATGTGTCATTAACATCCAGATCTTTCAAGGCTTTGTGTAACCTCCATTGAACAATTATTTGAAATATTCTAGTTCTCTTTCACCTGGAATACCCAATGAGGAGTCAACGTTGGGTGCATTTGTGCTGTAGAGGTCAACCTCGATTTTCTGCTTGGCTGCCAAGGACTGGCCAGCCAGGAGATAGACCCTGGGCAGCTGGGACTCACCTCTGACTGACCTCGCCTACCCAGCATCAACCCCAAAGATGCTGGAACTATATCCTGGTGGGTTACCTTGGCAACCTCACAATGTCATCTGTTAGAATGTCCTAGGGCGGCAGCTTTTAATTCTATCACAGCGGTCTCATCGGGGGTCATGTAATAGTGCTGTTTTTCCTCTGCTCACACTTCCTCCCCCTATGATTTAACACTAAGTACTCAGGGAGGGAGCTGAACACGGGGAAAACCAAGCTATTATAGCACGACAGGTCACAGATGGCCCCAGAACTGGGATCCTGAGTGTTCGCAGTCGATAAAATGCAGGCCCCAAGTTAATGGGGAAGCTGGTTCTCCCCACACCCCCCGTGGAAAGGAGAGGAGTTAAGCCAGCCTAGGCAAGCGTAAGAAGCGGCCGTGGCCAGACTGTACAATTCTTGCAAAAGCTCAGTTAAAGGAACCCCCCCCCCACTGGAGCATTTCTCTCTCTTGGCCTCAGCAGCGTCACCCCACTCGAGACGATTAAGGCCATGGGTACCAGCAGCCAGGGCAATTTAGCTGCACCCCCAGCTACACTGAAGCTTGGAGGGAAGGAGAATCCCAGCGAAACCTCTATTTGTGCCCTCTGCCTCCCCACCTCCAACCCCCACCCCATAATTTCACCACACTCAGCATCCCCCAACTCAGCTCAAAATAACTCAGGCCCCCATTTTTCTGTAAAGAGCAATAACAGCTTATGCAGAAAGCCGACCCGTCAAAAGCTTTGGGACCTGAGTTGCTGTTGTCCTGTGTTTTCACAGGGCTGTGAAAGCCAGATCTTGTACGGGGCAGCTGAGCAGCAGCATTTCAGGGCTGACGGGAAAGATAAGTAAACTCATATGTGCCCTGGGGGTATAGGAATTATTCATCTTTACCATCACGGTTAATATTTTAAGTGGGTTTGCAGCCACAGTGAGCTCACAGTTTGGCCAGCTGCTCCACACTAAATGGCTGCCGGAAGCTGGCCCCACGTAGGGTGACACGGGTTTCTATGAGGAGGCATAGTGGCAGAGGCCAGATTCTGTGCCCCAGAGCCAGTGGTTTCGGAGGTTCATGATGACAGGCACAGCCCCCACAGATGTACCCCTTCCAAGTCTGTGGTGTCCCCCGTCACTGTGGAGCAGGGCACACTCGTGCCAGGCTCCAAACAGGCCCTGTGACTCCCTCAGCTCTGTGGGGGTGTGAATTGGGGTGGCGACAGGGAGCTTCTTAGGATGTCGTATATTTGTGCATTGATTGGCCAAGGCCAGGAACTTTGGTCCACAGTGTGGTCAGACTACTACTCTCCAAATGTCACCAAAGGCGTCACCAGTTTGAGGAAACGTACGATTGCCAACTGTTCCATTCACACCATTACGCTATATATATATATAGTTATTGTTATTTGGCTCCTGAATCCACTCGTCATTTCTCCTCTGAATTCCCAGTCTGTCAAACAGGCAGTTCAGGGGAGCAGGGGCCCTCCTGTGGCTGAGATAGAATTTGCTCTCTGGAGCAAAGAGCTGTGAGACTGAATTTCAGGAATATTGTGTGAAGCATGTTGCTGTTCGCAGGCTTCTTCCCCACATGCAGCCTGAGGAACGCTCTGGCTTTACCAAAAGCTATCCACACCCATAGCCCTTCACTGGTTATTCCTTTCATAGGACATCTCTATTGACTTGCATTTGTAAACAAACTTTATTTTCAGAGATTCATACATATATATGAATATATAAAAGCCTATACTACAGATTAAAAAATAAGAAGATTGTGGAAGTAAATCATTAAGTAAATGGTGGAATAAGATTTTGATACATTTATATGATTTCCTTCCCACCACCATTCCTTCCCCTCTCCCACTGTAATTCTTGTGATACTGTACCAAGGCTCTATGCACCAGTTTAGACTAGAGAAGACACAGCGTGCCACAAGAGAGAGTTATCATGGCAATACAACGGGAAAAAAGTAAAATTCTTGGATTTGGGGTTTTGAAAGTTGAGGTCTAAATATAAAATTAAAAAGATATGGAAAAATATGAAATCAAGTAGAACCATTATCCCCTATCACATCTCCTTTCCTTCCTTACCCACCCACTATCCCATACACACACTCACACACACACACACCTTCCAAAAATAGATCAAAGTTGCCAAACGCGAACAAGGTGAGCTGAGAGAAACAGAGGGGCTATGTCAATAGGGAACAATTGGTAGGACTTAGGGACTGACTACTGTCAGAATTCAGAAGCCCACTTCCCTCCATTCAAATGAGAGTCATCCAGAATAACACTTGGCAACCCTGTAGACAACTAGACAACAACTCTTGGAACTTGTCCAGGAGCACTACAGATCTTCAGCAGAGGAAGGAAAAATGCTGTTCATCCTTCCCACTACATTTGGCAATGAACTCCCATAAATAGCAGCCGGAGCACGACCTGTGGGTCAACCAGAAGGACTAACTCCTATTCCTTGAGTTCAAACCTCATTTAATAGTTCAAACCTCAACCAGAAGGACTAACTCCTATTCCTTGAGTTCAAACCTCATTTAATAGCCTCATTTAGATGCCATTTAGCCAGTGAAATGGAGAGTAGGGCTCCTCACACCATCAGGGACAGTGCAAAGATCTGAGTATGAAAGATGCTCTTACCTATTTCCGTCATGCCTGTACTTAGATGGCCTGAGTGGACCAGCTCGAGATCCTCCTTACAAGGCAGGACTGTAGTGCTCATCAGTGCAGTTCCCCCAAGTATTTCTGGTCCTCTCCTGGTCCCATGGTAGAATTCATCTTCTTAGCTCCTGCCGATTGATTAGGAGAGGTTATAGGACTGGTTCAGGCTGATGAATTGTGAGCAGAAGTGATGTGTATCACTTCTGTGACAATTACTTGTCAGGATGAGACCCTCCAGAGTTCTCTCTTCTCTCTAGCAAGGCCACTGGCAACATTCAGTCCATGAATGATTGTGGGAAGCTCAGCCCTCCATCTAACCTGTAATGATTATGTAACATGAAGAGGAAATGATTTGTTTTAAGCCACTGAGACTACAAGTTGTTTCTTTCTGCAGTTTAAGCTAGCCTATGCTGATTGATACTACCTGTTAGAAGCCATTAGATGTTCTGGAAGGCATCAAGAGCATATCTGGGAGCTACAAGAATAAAGGAGAGGGTCAAATTAGAGGAATATTTTACACATTAACTTAGAATCCTGGTAATTCTCAAGATGTCCAGCTAAGGTCCATGATCAAAAAAGGAATAAGAGCTATTATTGGGGCACCTGGGTGGCTCAGTCAGTTAAGCATCAGCCTTCAGCTCAGGTCATGATCCCAGGATCCTGGGATCAAGCCCCACATCAGGCTCCTTGCTCAGCGGGGAGCCTGCTTCTCCCTCTCCCTCTGCTGCTCCCCCTACTTGTGCTCTCCCACTCTCTCTCTGTCAAATAAACAAATAAAATTTTTTTTTAAAAAGAGCTATTATTTACTCACTCATTTAATGTTAACCTATTTATTGAGAACATACTATGTGCTGATACTATGCTAGGAACAGGGATACAGCAGGGAATGAACAAGCACTGTTCCTATTCCTAGAAATCTTTTGCTTTAACAACATCGAGCTAATGATTGAACAGGAAATAAGAGCCTGGAGAAATTGAGACATCTGCCCAAGGGGATGCAGTTAATAAATGGTGAACTGGGGCTTAAACTTGAGTTTTTGACTCCAAATTCTTGGGCTTTCCTCACCATCTCTAGCCACTTTAGAATCACAGAATCAGTATCCCTTCAAGCCTACTCTAAAGAGTAGGTAGAATTTAATCCTCGGCTGCCTTCTGCCTCCCTCCTAATGTTTGCTGACACCTGAAATTTCTTTAATAAGCACAACTTTTCATTCCATAATTAGTACTTAGCACAGGGCCTGACAAATAGGCATTCTCTAAATGTTTTTTTTTTTAATGAGTAAAACATGCTTGAATGAATCAGTGAACGAAATAAGAAGGCTTAACTACTTAAAACTATTGATTTAAATATGAGATACACTCAATCTAGCTTGTTCTAAACCACAACTAAGTAATCACTCAACATGGGTGTGATGCCTGGTAGGGAGGAATAGGTTTTTTGAAATACTGATGCTCATTCCAGTGCCAACATATCCTGTCAGCTTGCCCCTTCTCTTTGATTGGGGAACAGCTAAACCGTGTGGCATCAGTAGCTCAGGAAATGGTTATTTCAGCAGAGAGACAAAGAAAAGTCTTAGAGGTCTCAAAAGCTTTTGAGTTTCAGTTGTTCAAAGAGACTCAAAATTAAAAAAAAAAAAGAAATCTTAAAGAGGCAGAAAAAGATCTCTCCAACCTCCCCGAGTACATACTATCACCCCATACTGCAGAGAGGGAGGTGCAAGAGTGAGTGGATGTTGTAAGTCCCTCAGAAAGACCCAATATCCTGGCCCTACAGCATACACAAAAAGAAAAAGCAGGCACAGTAAAGTAGAAGATAAACTACAGTTTATCTACAGATAAACTCTAGACAAAAATCTAAAAACAACTCTGTGAAAGCAATGAAAGGCAACTAAAAATAGGTAGAAACTAGAAGAGAGGCAACACTTGAAAAATGAAAACATCCGTGGGTGGGTTTCCCTTTGTTTTAAATGGCTTTTTCACCCGGGCTAGGCCCCAGTTAGCACCCCACAGGGCAGCCCAAACTCAAACAGAAAACTACAGTCACACCAGCTAAGGAATCAGAAGACACAGTTCAGAGTGATCACAGCAGCAAGGGAGTGAGGGGACAGAACCCTACAAATGAGAGAGCCACCGAACTATATTAACTCTGCTCTAACCTCAGGCCGCACCCACTGCAAGGGAGACCAAGGTTGGAATTTTAGTCCAGCAAAGTTAACTGCCGCTAAGATGTTTTAAAAATCAGTATTCTTGCGAGTCACATAGCAGAATCCAGAGTCTTGACTATGTATCATTCACAAAGGTCTACAATACCCTCCCAAATTATTAGGTGTTAAGAAGAAGCAGGAAAAAGTAACTCATATCCAAGAGAAAAATTAGTCAATGGAGACCAACCTCAAGATAAGACAGGTGTTGAAATAAGATTAAGATGTTAAGCAGCTATTATAACTACTCTCAAGAATATAAAGGAAAATATTTGTGATGAAGGAACGAATAGGCAATTTCAGCAGAGAAATACAAACTATGACAAGAAAAGAACCAAATGGAAATTCTAAAACTGAATATTTGATATAAAAGTGAATAATAGGGGCACCTGGGTGGCTCAGTCATTAAGTGTCTGCCTTCAGCTCAGGGCATTCTGGGATCAAGCCCCGCATCAGGCTCCTCCCCTGGGAGCCTGCTTCTTCCTCTCCCACTCCCCCTGCTTGTGTTCCCTCTCTCACTGGCTGTCTCTCTCTCTGTCAAATAAATAAAATCTTTTTTAAAAAAGTGAATAATAATGGTGGGTAGTATAATAAAAACCTGAGATGTATTAGGAGGAGCCCAAATACAGAAGGGACACACGGCTCCTGCCCCAGGTAGAGCTCAGGCTGGTACCCAGCATGGTACATCTGGGCGGATGGGTCGGAGGAAACATCCAGGTTCCCTGGACCTACCACACCATGGGAGAAATAGAACATCCCCTGAGCAACTGAAGGAAGCACAGAAGTGGTAAAGGGCTAGAAATAATCCCTCAAAGATTTCAGTAGTTGGGTGCCTGGGTGGCTTAAGTCAGTTTTGCGTCAGACTCTTGGTTTCAGCTCAGGTCGTGGTCTCAGGATTGTGAGATAGAGCCCCGAGTCAGACTCCATGCCCAGTGTGGGGTCTGCTTGAGATTCTCCCCCTCTGCTCCTGCCCCCCCCTCTTTTTTTCTCTCTCTTTCTCAAATAAATAATCTTTTTTTAAAAAGGAACATAAGGTAAGTTTTTTTGTTTTCTCGTTTTTTGTTTTTTTTTTTTTTAACACATCTGAACTATGCTAACATGAGATAATGTGTGTCATAGGAGGCGGGAGATTAGACAGTTGAAGGCTGACATTGATGATTAGCAAACAAATATAGGGTCTCCTCCCACTCTTCCCGTGCTGCATAGAACGAACTCTGAGCAGTTAAAAGTCATTCCCTCCCTAACTGCTAGCATGTGGTTCAGGCTCTACAGTATGAGCACAGCTTCTCAAGATACCTGCTTTTTCCCCTTCCAAATAGGATTTTGTTTAAAGGAGCTTCCTTGCAAGAGGTTTTGTTAACTGAGATTTAACTGTATGGCCTGATATGTAGCCATTTATTTCTCTCCTATGTCCCCAACTGCATGAAGGTTCTGATCTAGTCGTTTCTCCATTTCCTAGAATGCCCTGGCTTATAAAATAATATGAATGAATGAATGAATGAATGAATGAATGAATGAACGAACGAACGAAGGAATGAATAAACAGGTGAATACCATTTGTCTTAGTCTGTTCAGGCAGCTATATCTAAATACCATAGACTGAGTGGCTTATAAACAACAACAATTTGTTTCTTACAGTTCTGAAGGGTGAGAAGTCCAAGATATGGACCTTTAAACTCACACTCAGTGTTCGATGAGAGCCCACCTCCCAGATGACCATTTTTTTCAATACAACCTCACATGGTAGAAAGAACAAGAGAGCTCTCTGAGGCCTCTTTTATGAGGGCAGTAATCCAATTCATGAGAGCTCTATGCAAATGACCTAATCAGCTCCCAAAGGCCTCACCTCCTAATACGATCACCTTGGGGGTTAGGATTTCAACAAATGAATTCTGAGGGGACACAAACACTCAGACCATAGCACCATTCATATCAGGCGCTAATGCATCTATGTTGGATTAATGTTTCTTGCAAAGCCCGCTCTTCCCTCCTCCTAACTCATTCTGTTCTCCTCATTCCTTTTGAAACACATTTCAAGGGTTTAAATGTCAGTGGCTGCAGGCCCACTTTCCTCCCTCCTGTTGTCTGCCATCTCTCTACTCAGCTGAAATGGGAGTTTTGGAATAGAGCTCTCCGTCAATCACCACTGAGGCCTTTTCTCTCAGGCCTACTGTTTCCAGGCCCAAGTATCAAGAGTCAGGCTGACAGCCTTGGCCCCTGGTGGTCTGGGGAAAGAGCCGGAGAGGCTTTTTAGCAGGCCGAAATCTTGCTTTTGGCATGTGGCCTCTGCTAAGCAACAGCTGGATGGCAACAGGCCAAACTCAAGCATCTGCCTTCTTCTCCAGGCATTAGTATCAAGCATCTTTGCTAACATTATTATTAAGGAATTATCAATGTTTTAGAAGTGTTATCACTTCTTGAAAAAAAAAAACAACTAGTTAGGTCATGCAGGACAGGGCCTCAGTGGTTAAGATATAACAAGACAGATCTTATTTCTCCTTTCCTTGTAAGATCATCATTATACTGATGTAATTATCTTGAAGAGAGATTCCAAAAGCCACCTCCACTCTTGTCTTTTCTCTAATCCCAGTTAGAGGCTCTAACCAAGAGCCTATAAGTAAAGTTCATTTTAAATAATTGCAAGCGTGCCCACCAGGGTTCTTGTAGCACACTAGAGAGATGGGCTCTGGTTACCTTAAGGTGTAAAGAAAATTAAGAAAAGGTTTTTGGGCAGTTAACAGAATCAGTGGGAACACTGAGGAACCAGGCTTAGGCAGTGTGGCTAATGGTGTTTTCCAAAGATGGCCTGCAACAATATCTCCCATCCCATATGCTCTTCCAGAGACTTGCCAATCCCCCATCGAAAGGTGGAGTATGATTTCCCTCTCCTTAATCTGAGCAGTTTGCTGCACACTTGTAAGCAATGGAATGAGACATAAATAAAGCTGTATGACTTCTGTGGATAGAAGATAATGCCCTCTATAGAGAGAAGAAAAAACAGCTGGTGTTCACTCATAAAACACTCAGCTACCAAGAAGCAGTCCAACTGCTTTGAGGCCACCATGTTTTGAGGAAGCCCAAACCAGCCCATGTGGAGACCACATAGAGAGAACCACATGGAGACTACATGAAGAGGGAAAGAGATGCCCAGCCAGTCCCAGGCTACTCCAGTCTCACACTAATTTAAACTGATGAGAGGCCCAAGCCAGAACCACCCGGCCTACCCTTTCCCAAATCCTGATTCACAAAAAAATCATAAGAAATAACAAAATGGTTCTTGTTTTAAAGCCATTAGGTTTTGGGGTTACTTGTTACGCAGCACAGCTAACCAGAATAGTCAGAAACAAAGGAATGTAAGAAAAGAATCAGAAATAGTTTATTCAAACGGGACCTTCTCAGCAGCTAGATTTCCTTCATCTCCCTTTGAATTCCCACTGCTAAGTGCCTGGTTCTACAGAGTTAAATAAGAAAATAAGCAATCAACATAAACCTTGAAATTTCGGCGGCATACAGATTGTTTTAAACATAAAGTTAGCAATCTCAAACAAAACTCCCTCAAAACAGTCTCCTCACTCCCTCCTGCCTTTCCTACTTGTTCCTACTACAAAATAAAACTAAGCCAAAGATATCAGGTGGTGTTTTGTCTAGGTAGGCACGCATTTTGTGAATGTATCTTTTTTTACATTTTTAAGATGCTCATTTTCACGTTCTAAAAATGTGGGCTGAAATATGAAAGAAACATACCTCTAAGCTCTTAAACACACACACACACACACACACACACACACACACACACGTGCGCTTTTTGTGGGACTTGCACAGTAAAACACATCAATCCTCAAATCATTTGGGTGGAGGGAGAGCCCTTTGAACCACAAGTGGAACAGTGACAAAAAGTACTCTTGCTACTTTTTGAGAACCACTAGCTTATCTCACCTTCAAGTTCCTATTTTTGATTCTCATTATGATACTCAAAAGAAACTTTCATTAGCATTTTTACTCAAACAAAACCAAGAAGCAATTAACAACTGCTTTAGGATTTTCAAATCCTGACATTTGGGAATTTCCCAGAAAGTGTTATTAATTTTACAAGTAAAATGTGTTCAGGAGGGAAAATACAGCCCCTGATTCATCTGCCTGACCACACAACAAGTAGAGGGTCATCTATTCCTGATACATCAGCCCCCGAGTGTCCGTGGAATGACCATGATCACCCACAAATGCCAGTGTTGTCCCATTGCCAGATGATGGAAACCTGGAAAGCCACAGCTTTTCCAAATGTGTTTGCCAGCAAGACTACCAACAGATGTTGCCACAACTTGGCTTGTTTGGGCTGCCAAAGACGACCAGGGAGGATCGGGCCATATAACCCATTTGGATAGAGGCTAAAGATTGATGTCTTAGGTCACGTTCCAGATTCTACTGGTGAACAACAAATCACTCCAAAATGCAGAAGCTCCACCACCTTTTATGAGCTAACCTATGGTCACATAGTGACTCCCTCCCTTCTTTCTCTCTCTCCCTCTCCTGTTTTCTCCCTCTCTCCCTCTTCCTCTCCCTCCCTTTTTGTGGCCTCTATTAGGATGCTTGCTTCCTTTTAGCGTAAGGATGGCTGCCAGCAAGGCTAGGCTCATATTGCTCCTGCTCAGCAACCCCTGTGAGGAAAGAGCTTTCCTTTCAAAATCATTCTTACAAAAGTCCCATCCCCATCATTGAGCGTCACTGGCTTTGAGTAGCCTGACTTGGTCACATGACCATCTCTGAACCAATCACTGTGGCCATGGGGATGTGAGCCTCTGATTGGCCAGGCCTGAGTCATGCGCTCATCCTTGGGGCTGAAGACAGAGTCAGTTCCACTAGAATCGCACAGATTGAAAGCAAAGGAGGGGCAATGCCACAGGGAAAATCAGGGAACAGTTCAGAAGAAGAGGTGTAAGACCAGAAAAAATACTCCTCGCAAAAGAAATTAAAGACCATGTGAGGAATCCAGTCACTGGTGAACTAGGATAGAAAGGCTAAAATTATCATGGCAGGACCAAAGACTTCATTCAGAGTCAGGTGTCCCTGAGCCTAGACTGCATCTGATTCCTCTGCTCAGGGGCAATGTGGATTCCAGAATTTGGGGCCAGAGTCACACATGAAGATCTAATCACCCAGGAAAGAGGCTCCGTGGCTTCAGCTTTGGGGCTGGATGGACTCAAAAGCAGGAGGCCAAAAATTCTTTAGAATTTTATTCTCCAGTTAGATCAGAGATCCTTGGTGACCACACAAGTTTTTAACAACTCAAACTGTAAATTTTGTTTGATCAAATATCACATAAAGATTAGAGATTTAAAAATAAGATCTATGAAGAAAGTCAAAGGAATTGGTATTAACCAGGGAAAATAAACTGAAAACCGCATGTGTGAGTACACACACACACACACACTGCACAGAGATGGAGTATTTTTAATTATGTCATCTTCCTTATTTAAAAAGATGGTAACTAGCCACTCTTGAGCTCTACTGAGGATGAAATAAAAAGCAAATGGGCTTAATTGCAGCATTGGGGAATTAAACATGAGAAGGAATTCTTTGTTCAACACTGGCCTAAATTTTAAGCTTTATTTAATTGTAAGCTTCCTCTGGGTGAAAGAACTGTGTCGTCTTTATCTTCCCTAAAATTTGAAAGGACAGATATCCGAAAACTGAGAGACAGAGACCTGTACCAGACTCTCTAACTTTTAAGATTTTATTTACGGCTACATATGAATCTGATTTATGCATTAGATCAGGAATACTTTGGCTGCAAGCAACAGACAACCTGACTCTAATGATTTAAACAGCTAGGGATTATTTTTCTTACATAACAAAAAGTCTCAAGGCAACAGCTTACTGGCCCTGGTTTGCAGCTCACAATTCTTTTGGCTCTTCCCTCATAGTAGCAAGATGGCTGCTGCAACTCCAGGTATCACATCCATCTTCCATCAGAAAGAAAAGGGAAGAGACAACACCTATATATGGGAAGCATATGCTTTCCCAAGAACCAAAAGAAAACATGAACTTATGTCTTACTGGTCAGAATTATGTAACTTGGCCACCTCCAGTTAAAATTTAGGGTAAAGGATTGAGAATGGAAGTTAGATCAGCCATGGAGTTAGATCCATGGTGCATATTGCATTATTTTTGCAAATATATGGCTGTGAACATGATGTGAACTGGCAAATATTTGTCCCAAGCAATGCCTTCTTTCCTGGAATTTAGGCAGATCACTTATCTCTCATAGACATTCTCAGCTTTCCAAGTCAGCTAAGCCTTTATGTTTGGCTCTATATTTTGGTGTGGGACGTGCTTCTCCCCAGACTTTGTTATCAGATCCTAGTGAGACTGTTGATCCAGAAGGATGTCCTGACCATAGGTGTGTAGGCACATGATCTAGGCCCAGCCACTCATAGTAACCCAATCACTTGTTTCCAGTGATCAGGCTATAGGTGGTCATGTGACCCTAGCAGGACCAATCAGAGTTATTCCCTAGGATTGTTTATTTAGAGTTAGAGAAAAAAGAATCCTCAAATTTTGGCGGGAGCACTGGAAATCAACTGCTGGTAAACATCTTCCCATGTGGAGAAAGCATATCTTTAGGAGAAAATGAGGCTACAACCACCAGTGATATGCAGAGTTTAAACAGCATGTGAGAGCAAAGAAGAAAGAAGTAAGTACAACCTTATTTAGGTCTCTGAATCTAATTGTGGATGAACTTCCACTCACATGAGCCAAAATTCCCCTTTTTGTTCGATTGGTTTAGCTGCATTTCTAGCCACTGCACCTGAGAGTCTTGATTAATTAAGAGGTTGCACAAACACCCAATAATGCAAATGCCATTTACTTGGAATTAAGGAAAAGGTTTGCCAAGGGGAAATGGGGAAATGCTTCATGTACTTATGTTGAGCTAATAAGATTTTTTAAAGCACTTAGAAATGTCATAAGATGCAAATGCTGCTGTTAAACAATTACAATGTCTGTAATTGTTTCCTGTCCTTTTTTTTAGAGCCCATTTAAAGACCTCTAAGATGAGCAGTGTTTGTCATCTGCCCCTCTACTATGATTGCTTTACATACTGGAAAATACTGCTATAGGAGGGACCTTAGGATGACAGACTGGAGAGATGGCATTGGGCTGAAATAGGAGCCAGACATTTGAGTTCCTATCTGTGCTATGCTACTTAAGTGCTGTGTGGACTAGTATAAGTTACTTGGCCTCTCTGGGCTTCAGTTTCTTCAGCTGTTCACTCAAAGACATAAACTAAAACTTCTGAGGCCCTTTTCACTTCTATTGTTCTGTGTCAATGTGAGCACTTAGACTGACACCTGACTTTACCCATAAGACCCAGCAGTATGCCCAAGTCCTACAGCGAGGACATGGTCTAGAGCTGAGACATCCTGACCCCCAGACTGTCCTCTAAGTCAGACTAACATCCTGAACAATTTTAGGAGAATAGCTGCATTCTGTTGGGCTGATAGGACTTAACTTTTGTTCATTGCAGAGTACCTGATTATTTCACTCCATATCACCAAGCATAAAGAATGAGGCCAGGTCATAAGCTCAGTCCCTATGTGGGCTACTTAACTTCCCTCCTTCTTGGCCCATGAGTTACCTCAGTGACAGGCTGCTGTCTTGCAAATGCATGCACATGGCACAGAAGGAGCAGGAGAGAGAGTGCACATGCAACCAGGAGGACTATTGGGGAATAATGGGAAAAAGCCACTGGCGTCCATGTCCTATGGAGTGGGTCTCTGAGTGTATGAAGAAGGTGCATACAAAATCATTGCCTGAGTGGGAAGTTAGATGCCAAGGTGAGGGGTCAGCTACTTCCCCAGACCCACCATCATGCCAACAAGGACAGTGCAATGAGGAAGGGGGCTCAGTGTCTCTCCATAGTAGTATCTAGGGAGAGAGTCACAGGTGTTTCAAGGTGATTAAAAATAAAAGAGGGAGGAGGCATTCAGTGCTCAAACATGTGTGAAAAGTTCTACACTCAACAGATATGAAGATGCAGGCATAGCCTTTAACCACCTTGACTCCTGGGCATTTCCAAGCTGGCTGAGATCTACAAAGGAGATTTTTCCTTCAGTGGTTTGCTCTGAGTTAACTCTACCATATTTGACTAGGAAATCCCTTTTGAAAGGAACTTTTTGGTTGACAAATGTGTCCTGGAGAAATACTTAACCAGATGATCCTGCAGACCAGAGTTTTCCAAACATTTGTGACCATGACCCATGGAATGTGGGGAAATATATCTCACCCCACAGCCTGGTGCAAACTCATTTATATTTAAAAAACTCAAACAAAACATTCACGACACAAAACTGACTCCTTCTTTCTGCGACATATCCTGATATCTGCATCTTGTTCTGTTCTATTCTATTTGGTTCAGTTTCCTTATTTAAAAAAAGGGGGGGTGAGATCCACTCAGTTGACCCAGTAATGAATCACAACCCACAGTCTGGAAAACACTGCTTCTCATACTTCTCATGGCTATCTGCTGAGTGCCTGGGGCTTTGCTTCCTCTGTGGGTAGGGTGTTGTGGGTGCTGCTTTCCTGTCCTGGCAAGACAGGCACAAGCTACACAGGAACAGGACTGGCTCAGGGTTCTGGGGCACTCAGTCCGCATTTGGGCGCCACCTGCCCCACGTGTGGCGTCCGTGCCAACGTGCTGTCAGCACCGCGACAGGGCGCTTGGTCACCTCTGCTCCTTGCGCTTGAGCGACAGCGGGCTGCGTTCTCATGGACACCACACCCTCCTCCCTTTCTCCTTCCTTCAGTTAACATTCAGTGGTATCTACCCTTAGCCAGGGACGGGAGGCGGGGAGAGCCTCCTGGAAACAGCAGACGTGAGGACAGAATTCCACCAGATGATGTAGAGCAACTACTATAAGAAATGCGCCCAGGCGGAGGCCCTTGGAACAGTGGCAGCTGAAAATAGGGGTGCTGGGACCTCATCGGGGAGCTCAGGGAAGGTGTTCCTGCAGATCTGCGAACTACAAGAGGAATAGACATCCAGTGGGTGATGAGGGAACAGCATGAGCCGCCGCCGCCGCGCAGCCGGTGGGGGATGGCAGGAACCAGGCTGAACCACAGCCAGGTAGGTGAAGGGAAGGCAGGTAGGTGGAGTGTTGGGGGCGTCTTAGTTCCCGCTGCCATCACACAATACCACAGACTGGGTGGCTTATAAACAACAGATGTTTCTCACAGTTCTGGAGCTGGAAATCCAAGATCATGGCTTCGGCACACTCCATGTGGTAGTAGGTGGGGACCCTCTTCCTGGTTCAGAAATGGCGCCTCCGTGCCGTGAGCTCACACCTTGGAAGAGGTGAGGGAGCTCTGCCAGGCCTCTTTCCTAAGACCACGGATCCTATTCATAGGGCTCCACCCCCATGACTTAAGCCCCTCCCAAAGGCCCGCCTCCTAAAATCACGTGGGGCGGGAGGATTTCCACAAATGAACTGCGGAATAGGGATAAGGAAGCATTCAGAAGTAGCTGAGGGGGCGGAGCACTGGGCGGGGCACGCAGAACCCTGGAAGATTTCCTTTCACCGCCTGGGGGTTTTGATCCTGTGAACATGATCAGATTTGCATTTTGAGAAGACTGCTCCGGCCACAGTGTGGAGGAGGGGTTGGGGGATGGTGTGGAAGTAGGGGTTACTGGTCGTCCAGGTAACCGACAATGCAGATGCCCCCGGAAGAGAGAGGAGGGCTTGCACGGGAGGAGCCATGGTGGTAAGGGGAAGAAGTTGGCAAAGTGGGGGAGACTCACGAGGCAGCATGGATAGTGCCCGGGAATAGAACAAATGCAGGGTAGGAGGTGGCAGAAATGACTCCCTCATCTCCGGCTCACACCAGCCCAAAGCCTCCTTTAAGAACCAATGTCACAGTGAGAATGGAACAGAGCCACTACCCGGCCCTGTCCCGGTCCCCGGCGGAGGCCCCACACACTCTCTTGCCCATGCACACTTTACAGCACTCCCTGTCATTTTCTGCCAACGTGACGATCTCCGCTCCTTTCTCTTGGTGTCCTCTGCCCTACGCTGCAGAGTCCAGTTCTCTCCATTCAGCCTACAGAGGGGCTGTAGGAGTCAGGCCTCCGTGAGACCTCAAATAATTCAAGGTTTACATAATTCAAGAGCAGTCCTTCCAAAGCATGAAGGGTAATTCGGCTTCGTGGCAGGAGTGGCTCCTCCACGTGCCAGCAGCATAAACCTACCATTGAACCCACTCGGCTTACAGCTGAGAAATATTACCTGATTCTTCACCAGCTTTTCTATGTAAAGGGTTTGAATTATTTTTTATCATGTATATAAAGTGAGACTTCATATTTTTATCCTGTTAGCTAGAATATCTATAATGCAAATTCATATCAATTTGTGGTCACTTTGGGGTTCTGCTTTCCTGAGGCTTCTGCAGTCTGCAGGGGGCCTCCAAAGCCAGAACCAGCTGCTCAGGCCCAGATCTGTCTGGGGTCTTGGACTTCCACCCCACCCCACCCTGGGGCCTGCCCTTTTCAACTTGGTCAAGAGCCATGAGCAGGCGTTGAGGAGAAAGACAGAGCTCCCTGGACAGCAGCAGGCTCAGAGGACCAATTGGAGGCAGCAAAAACAGAACAGAGGCTTGACAGATGGGTTTGGTCAGTGGAGACAGGAGGAAAAAGGTAATGGGGCTCGGCATGTTTAGGGATCACTGATCAGGCAGTCTCAGGTATGGGGGCAGAGGGTGGGCTGTCTAGCTTATAGTAGGAATGCGTCAAAGTTTTTTTGAGTGAGTGAGTGAATGAACACATTACACAGGGTCAGAAGTTACTTGTCCTATTTAAGTACTGATTTGTTTGTCAATATATCATTATGAAAAATTTCAAACCCACTGAAGAGTTGAAAGAATTATACAGTGATCGCCTATATACCCTCCATGGAAGTTCTATGTTTAACAGTTTACCATACTTGCTACATTACATTTCTAGCCATCAGTCCATCCATCCATCCATCTGGTTTTTGGATGCATCACCAGGTCACAGACACAAGTATACCTCACCCCAAAACTCTCAGCATGCATATCAGTAACTAGAGCCCACTGTTTGTTTACATCTCTTTTTTTACTTCTGAGATAAGATTCGCACTCAATGACATGCACAACATTTAAATGTGCCATTAGATGAGTTCTGACAAATGTATCCCAAACCTCTATCAACTTACTCAACACTGTAGCACTTCAGGAAGTTTTCTCAAATCTTTTCTCATTCATGCCCTTCGCTCACCTCCAGAGGCAACCACTATTTTGTTTTTCTTTTCTACCTTAGATGAATTTTGACACAAATAGGTGGAATCATACATTATGTACTCTTTTGTGTCTGGCTTCTTTTGGCTCAGCATAATGGTTTTGAGATTCGTCCTTGTCACCGTGTATATTAGTTGTTCATTCCTTTTGATTGCTGAGCAGTATGCCTTTTTATGAATAGGCCAGAGTTTGTTTATTCACTCGTTTGTTGACGGACTGTTTGCGGCTATTATGAATAGATCTGCTATGAACAATCTTGTTAAGTGCTTATTCTTTATTATAACAAAAGCTAAAATATCATGAACTGGAAACCTCAATAAAAAATCTCCAGCTAAGCCTGAGAGTCTTCTGGATAGAAAAAATAAATACGAGCTACCCTTTGTGGTGGACTTACATTGTGCCAAGCCATCTGCTGAGACTTTTCCTTCCATCAATCATTCCACTTCATCCTCACAGCCCTGTTTTCCAGATTAGTGAACTGAGGCTTAGAGCAGGGAACTGACTTGTCCAAGTTCTCACAGCTTGCACGTGGCCGACCCTACGCTGCCTTTTAGAAAGTGGCATGAGCTTCAGTAGTAATCTCAAAGCCAAGCAAAGATGATTATGATGTTTTGTTTTTTCATTTATCACATTTTATTATAATACTGACATCATTTTTATTTGCCTTCAGGCTTTAATTACAATAAGTGAAAGTGAAGAGCCAAGAATTACAACAGAAAGAAAGACCATTCTTTTACTAAGAAATCTTCAGGAACAGCAAAGAACTTAAAAAAATTACTGATACATGAAAAACAAAACCTTTTCCTATTACAAAATACTAGGATAAAGCTCTAAAAGATGCATGCTTGATCAGATTTTTATCCGTATATAAAAGCAGATATGACCAACTTGGAATGTTTGCCAGGAAACCTGCAAAGGAAGGACAGATTTACTACTACTGTTGATCTAGTCTACCCTAGGGGCCAGGAAGACCTGCTGAATCACTTACATGCATTGAACTCATGTTGTCTTCCAGCAATCTCAATATCTATTCTTCCCTTCTTCCTTAGTAATGGAGCCCTTAATGTTTAGCTGGATATTTGGCCTGACAGAATAAAGACATTTCTCAGCTTCCTTTGCAGCTAGGTTTGGCATGTGACTGAGTTCTGACCACTGGGATGTGAAGAGAAGGGGCATGTGCAACTTCCAGAAAGAGGGTGACCTCAAAGGGAAGTGTGGCCTTCTTTGCCCCTTCCTCCTTCCAGATAGATAGAAGCAGATGCAATGGCTAGAGCTACAGCAGCTATTTAGGACAACGAGGTGGAAGAAATGTGGTATGAATGGGAGAACAAAAATGTAGAAAGCCTGGGTATTTGACAACCATGGAGGCACTATACAAGTTCTGGAATCTACATTGCCAGAGTTTGTTTATGTGAGAGAAAAATACACTTCTCTTGTTTAAGCTACTCTTAGTCTGTGTTTTCTGTCATTCCAGCTGAATCTAAACCTGATATAGGAGGTACTGCCATCTCCATTTTATAGATGAAGAGAATGAACATCAAGTTTGCACAGCTGGGGTACACTCTAGTTCCTGGAGGAGAATTATGCCCTACCTTTGGAATTGGTTGATTCCCTGACTCCCTAGGATGACAATGGCAAAGTGCCCCCAAAATATCCCCTTCCGGTTTTGCTCGCTGGAGCCATGCTGTGTGTCCACAGAGAGCAACAGCATAACACAGCTTCCTTAAAGACTAGCCCTAGAGAGGCCTCAGATCACTGTGGGACTGAGGTCAGGTTTCCAAGAGCCACAGATCTGGGTATTTGACTCTGAGAAAGCTTCTTAACACCCTGAACCTCAGTTTCTTCTTCTTTAGGATGGGGATGATTGTAATAGTATCTATGACAAAGTTGCTGGGAGGCTTAAGGAAGAGGACACACAGTGCCTGACACAGACCAAATGATTAGTAACTGGCAGTTTTTATTATTAGCTCCTAAAGCTGGGATGGAGTCAGACCCTTATTATGTCTTTTTCCATTCTTCCATTGTGAGGACTAGCCTGTCTTCCATTTTGAGCTTTCCTCCCCAAACAAGATTAAACAAACACCCCCTTTCTCCTTGTAGACTGGGCTCCCCACCCTACACTCACCTCAGCACACACAATCCCTCACACAATTAATTGCCCCTTAGACTCAGCTGAAAAACCAGACATGCAGCACATGGCTGCCCACCCCCAGCCGTGCACCTAAGTTTTCAAGCACAGGGAAGTTTTAGTAAGAGATTTGGTATTCCTAACATCAGGATTTGTACCCACCATTTCTACTGCTCATTCTTAAAAAGAGTTGGCTCAAAAAAAACCCAAGAAAACCATAAGGCAGCAAAATTTGTCTTTAAAGCCATCCCGCAAGTCAAATATCCTCTTAAAGGTGCCTGCAGAACCCACATCCTCTATGGTTCTGTGTAGCAGGCGAGACTCCAGCACAAATTCTTTGCCTGGGTGCTATTCTCCATGGAATGAATGAATGAATGAATGAATGAAAGAAAGAAACTTTCTGATATGATAACAAATACCACATGGATAACAAGCCCCACCTGTAGGCTAGGAGGCTTCTGGGTGTGAAGAGGGCACATGGAGTTTTTGCAGGGAGATCTTTGAATGCCTTACTGTCCATGGACTCGGTCGCTTCTGTATCTCCCACAGCGTTATACCACTGCTTTTCAAACATGTATATGCACTATTGTGATGAATAATATTTCATTAAAACATTATATAAGCATTAGATAATCAATAGATACTAAACACACAACTGCTATCATGCAAGAATTAAACCCCTAAATTAATGCTACTCATCAAGAACTTTGAGAAACAGTCCCACAGTTAGTGATTCTCCTGGTAGAGTTTCAGACACAGAAGCAGTCGAGAGAATGGATGCTTGGAGGCCTCCAGACTATTCACACTGGGATAGAGCTCACCTCATGGGTAGTGAGGCTGCACTGAGAAACACAAACCTAGAGCCCTGAACTAGACAGAGATGCTGTGCCCAAGGAGCACAGCATGCATCACTCCCTTCACTCTCCTTATGTGGAAAAGAGGGTCAGGTCCCACGTGCATCCAACACCCAGTACATGGCAGTCATAACCAGGGTGGCAAAGAGAGAAAGTGGAAAGAGTGAAGGAACAAGCGGTGGGAACATCTGCAGGCAAGCTACTGACTCTCTTGTTTCAGCCAGGGTTATCTGATTATAAGCTCCAGAAATTGACTCTGGACAACTCAGGTGAGAAAGTATGTACTAGAATTAAAGCTGAAGAACCAGGCCTTAGGAAGGACAGAAGGAGGATGATGGCAGCAGATACTTTAGGAGAGCTCCAACCACTTTCCATCCATGGTACTTCACCAAGTTTGAGATTCTTTGGGAAAAGCACAAAATTAGCTAGAAGACAGTAGGGTACCATGAGTGGAAGCCTCCCCCCAAACCCTCACCAAGACTGGGGAAGGCATGTCCCTCAAAGAAAACCAGGGTGCTGGCACCAGAAAAAGGGGGAAAGATGCTGAGCATGGAGGAAACAGCATGTCTATTCTCTTTCTAAGATTCCATCTCTCCATCTGTAAAATGGAGCTACATTGTGAAAATTTACAAGATGACACAAAATATAACATGGCACATGAGAAGTGCCTAATATGTAAGTCTCCAAACTTCCCTCCAGAGAATGAAAATGCTAGGCTCTATAAAGACTGCATCCGCAGCATAGACTGGAGAACTTGCACGTCCAGTCATGCCATTTTACAGGTCTCCTGAACGTCACCCTAGAGCAAGCAGTGGGTCTCTGTGTGTTTGATCCATCACTTCCTGCTAGGGGAATAAAAAGTAAACCGATTTTTGCATGAGTCCTTTCTGACAGGCAGTCTGGGGCTCTGGAGGAAGCCAACCCAACGGCCAATTCATCTGAAGTCAGAGGCTGTAATAGAGCTATTATTTGTTTCCGATATTAAAGATCTCCCTCTGGCACTGGGTGTTCTTTATGATGCATGGCCGAATGCCCACTGAGAGAGCTGTTGCTGCCTGAACAATTTTATTCTAAAATAATATCATTCTGTTTTTATTTCCCACCAATACACACATACGTCTCTCTTT
>NW_024424453.1:32862862-32915385 GCF_017311325.1 Ursus maritimus
AAGTGACGATAGGTCAAAGTTACATTTCACCCACACATTTTTCAAATTTTGAGATGGTTTGTTCCAGTCTGGATGTGGGCATGTCCCAGGCACTGCCTGATGGATGGCCTTGGTTTTTTTCTCCCATTCTTTCTTGGCTCTAATTTTTGCCAGTTTGAACATTTTTGCTTAGTTTCAACATCTTCTTTCCATTAAACCAGACATTTCTGTTGCTTCACTCTTTCAGTGTTTTTTCCTTTGTCAAAAGCATGAAATTTGACAGATCATTTACTGATAATGAGTTACTGAAAGATGAGGCCATTGCAAGTTATGAGTTTCAAAATCTAGCTCTGGTGAATTTGTTTGAAATAATGAACTATCAGACCCTTTCATCTTTCAGGGTTTTTATTTTTTAATGTTAAAAATACAGTGATAATGCTGGATTTCTCAGCTTGTTAAGGATTTTGGTTTTCATCCTAAGAACAATGAAAAGACACCAAATGATATTTGACAGAGGATTAAGTGACCAGATTTGTGTTTTTAGCATATTTCTCTAGCTATTGAAAATGGATTGGAGAATGGGGCTCAAGGGTGAGAATGGAGGCAAAGGAAGTAGACACCAGTTTGTGTTAATATGGGCAGGAGACCATGGCTACCTGGACCAACATGGCGGCAAGAGAGTCGGAAGGAAGTAGATAACTTGAGGGAGCTGACTGAACAAAATGATCAGCATGGAAAAAGCTGCATCAAAAACCAAGGAGCTGGGGCACGTGGGTGGCTCAGTCAGTTAAGCGTCCGACTCTTGGTTTCTGCTGGGGTCATGACCTCAGTTGTGAGACTGAGCCCCACATTAGGCTCCCTGCTCAGCAGGGAGTCCACTGGAAATTCTCTCTCCCCCTCTGCAGCTGCCCCTCCCCCCACTTGCACACAATCTTTCTAAGCTAAGCTAAATAATTCCACATACAAAAAGACAGAATTAAATTCCTAATTAGAGTCCCTGCTTCAGAGCAAATATTGTAGCTAAAATATATCCATTGGTGTTGCATCATTTCCTTCAGATTTACTTCCATAGTCAAGCAAGTCAACATCCATAAACCTAAAGGCTTAATGATTTTAGATGATAAAGTTCATTAAAAATAGACATGTTGAATAACTAGCCTCTTGAAAGTTTTGAGAAAAACCCATTCTTTCCCTTCTCCACCACAGACATCCTTTAACTTGAATAGTAAGCATATTTAGGAAAGAAACAATCTATTATTTTTTCTCCCAAGATGGATGGTATTCTTATTCAGAGTTATACATGTCAGAATAAAGAATGCCCATAAAGTTGGACTGTATGATGTTTTGGTAAAGTGAGATAAACATTCTCAGAAGCATGATTGTGGCTTAAAAAAAAACACAACAATAACAATCCATTTTCCATAGAAGAGTTCTCCTTTGGGAACAGAAACTTTTCTTTATAATTTCTCTAGCCACACACAGATGAAGAATATAAAAAAGGCATAATATATCAGTTATGGACATGGCTACAATTTAAAAGAACACAGATCTTTTCCAAATTTATCTTAAGTCTTCAACTCAGGAATTCTAGATGGAGACAGGAATGAATTTCCTTGCTTCTAAAAGCAACTCTGATCTCCTTCTTGTTAAACACTTTATACCAATAACACTATAGATTAGCTCAAGGAAACGTGGATGAAAAACTGTTAAGAAGTCATCATATTAAACTGTCTGCTTACAAATAATGAAAACTGATTCTTGCTCTCTCAGACAAAGAGGAGAGTAACTGGAAGGATATCTGGGACTTACTGACTTGATAGTAGACTGTGGTCCCAGAACGAAGGGGATTCTAAAAAGGACTTCATTCCAGGAACTACCTGGTGCCACCACCTCCTTAGCTGGAAATGCACCATGGTTTCCAAGTCTCAGAGCTGGAAGCTGAGCCCAAGCAGCAGAGCCTTATCCACTGACCGTGTTCCTACATCACAGGACCCCCATGATGGAAAATCCAAGAAGGGATAAGCACAAAGGGGAGGAGAAGCCAGACAGCCTTTGAATGACTAATGTCCACTCTAGGCACTCCTCTCTATTCCAAGGCCACCTTTCAAACTGTTCTTTACTGGGTTCCTTGGATTTGGTTAACTTATCCAAAACAGTTCTTAATTCAGATCCTAGAAATATATGACAAAAACTCATACAGGGGTTGGAGTTTAACAGTGGCATTGGCTTTGACAAAGACAAAAAAGCTTTTTTTTTTTTAAGATTTATTTATTTATTTGAGAGAAAGAGAGCGTGCACACAGGGGTGGGGGCAGAGGGAGAGGGAGAGAGAAGCTCCAGCAGACCCCCCCCCCCCTGGCTAAGCGCAGAACCGGAAGAGGGGCTGGATCCCAGGACCTTGAGATCATGACCTGAGCCGAAATCAAGAGTCCAATGCTGAGCCAGCCAGGTGCCCAGACAAAAAAAGGTCTCTAATAAATGAAAGGAAGATTGTTTAACTACTTAAGAGAGAATTAAATCCTTTGGAACCTGATGAATTTATTGGAATTTGACTTTCAAGGGGATTCTTTATTTGGTAAAATTCAGCCTCTAAATTGCAATGCATAATGTGCTTTTGAACAAATAAAGTTTGATTTTTTTTTAATAAAAGGAGAAACCTGGGGTGCCTGGGTGGTTCAGTAAGTTAAGCGTCTGCCTTCAGCTCAGGTCATGATCCCAGGGTCCTGGGATTGAGTCCCATCTTGGGCTCCCCGCTCAGTGGGGAGCCTGCTTCTCCCTCTCCCCCTTGCTTGTGCTCTCTCTTGCTCTCTCTAATAAATAAATAAAATCTTAAAAAAATAAATAAATGAGAACCTTGATTATTCAGACTCTGCACTAATTCAGGCTTTCATTCCTACCAACAAACCCCTTTTGAGATGGTCCCTGACAGCATTAATATTTTCATAAATGTTTCAATAATGAAGACTACACATATATAACACTTCCCAAAATATTTTCATGATTACCTTATCCAATCTCCACCACCATAATGTATACCAGGTAGATAAATTATTTTTATTTTGTAGACAAGGAAACTGATACTCAAATAACTTACCCCAGGTCAAATAACTAGTAAGTGACCGGTATTTACCCTTATATTCCATGGCCCCCGGTTGTTATGTTTTTAATTTTTCAGAACCCACCTCTTATTTGATTACTGTTCCAAAGCGAAGCCCAAAATCTGAAATAATGGAGGAGATCAATGTCAAGCCTGTTCGTCAACAAACATTTACTGAGGGCTGCTGTATTGGCAAGGTAAAGGCCCAGCTGCTGTCACAGAGACCCCAAGTACAGTAGCTCAAAAAGAACAGAAGTTTGTTTCTCTCCCACAGAACCCGCTAGGGCACTTCGGGGTGGCTCATCCAGGCACCCAAGTTCATTTTAGCTTGCCCACCTTCTAGGATAGATTCCCAAATTTTCTTGGTTCACAGCTCCCTTAGCAACTCAGTAATTTTTCACAGAACCTATGGATCAAAAGAAATGCCTAGAAAATTTGTTTATTAATTAATCAGGTCCTAATAATTTAATAGGCATGTCTTAACAACCTAGTAACTATTTTTTTTATTTTTAAAAAATTTTAATTGAAGTATAATCCATATACAGTGTTATATTAGTTTCAAGCGTACAATATAATGATTCAACAATTCTATACATGACTCAGGCGAGGATGTGGAGAAAAGGGAATCTTTGTGCACTGCTGGTGGGAATGTGTGCTGGTGTGTCTACTGTGGAAAACAGTATGGACAGTCCTCAAAGAATTAAAAAGATGGAATTACCAAACGATCCAGTAGGTATTTACCCAAAGGAAGTGAAAACGCTAATTTGAAAAGATATATGTACCCCTATGTTTATTGCTGCATTGTTTATAATAGCCAAGATATGGAATATGGAAGGAACCCAAGTGTCCATCCACAGATGAATGGATAAAGATGATGTGATACATATAGATAGATATAGATACACACACACACACAAACACACCCACTTATCATGGTGAGCACTAATATACAGAACAGAATCATTAGGGACACCTGGGACACCTGGTGGGACACCTGGGTGGCTCAGTCAGTTAAGCGTCTGCCTTAAGGGTCCTGGAATCGAGTCCTTGCTCAACACAGAGCCTGCTTCTCCCTCTGTCTGCCACTCCCACTGCTTGTGCTCTCTCTCTCTGACAAATAAATACAATTAAAAAAAAAAAAAAGAACAGAATCATTATATTGTATGCATGAAACTAATATAACACTGTATATTAATTATACTTGAATTTTTAAGAAGTACACTCATTCTGATGAACCTAAGTAACTAAAAAAGAACATATATAGATTGAAATAAGAGATGGTGTTTTTATTTTGTTTTTGAAGAACCACAATTTCTTAAAAATGGGATGTGTGTTCCTGTTGGGCACTGCACAACTTCTCAAACCCTGAAGTCAGATTGGATACCACCATTGTCATTTCTTACTCCACGCTCATTTATGCATACATCATGGTCTTTATCATAACAACCATCTGAAACCCAGCTTTACAAAGACATGAGGTCATGATCGAATGTTGAAACTGTGAGCTATTTTGAGCTAGTAGTTTTATTTAGTATCTGACAGAAGTTAATGAGTTTCCCTCAAAAGTCTAAACCATCCTGCAGTGTTCTGTGTTTACTGAGGCTCCTCGGGATGCCTCGGCACACAATTTGAGGACCACTATAAACTACAGTGTCATCCTTGTCATTGTGCTACCCATAGATACGGATTCTTCTGGAGGAGCAACACCTTTTGGCCTCTCTGGTAATCACCTCCTCAGCTCTTCCCAGACTCCTATCATTACATATTACCCAGGGGTCATGCAGGAGGAGTGAGGGCTAATGAGTTTACTAGCAACTTCTTTGCAACCATGCCTCAGCCAGTGGGAACCAAGCTTCCCCATCCCTGCTTGCCTCACCCCAGAGAGAAGCCCGAAGCAAAACTCAACCCACTTAAAGAGTATAGGTGATGATTTGTACGCTCCTCCATTCCTGTGCTCCTGTGATGTAGACGAGAGGCTACACTGGATTGAACTGTAAGGAAGGAACGAGACTTCCCTGCTTCCGTGCATGCTCGCTCCCGACACTGGGCCTGCGTGAGTCTGAAAGGGTAGGGCGTGGAGGATACCACTGTAATGGCAGCCGGTTGTCTTGGAGCCCACTGGCTCTGATCTGAATCACTGGGCGGCTCAAGAATTGATTAGTGTGCGGCAATGCCGTGTGGAGAGCACAACATGCAGCCTTCAGGCAGGGGGGTAAGGAGTACAAGTGTCTTTGTTTGACTCCACTGAATTTGATTTCCATTTCAAACCTCTGTTCTGCTGGAAGATAGAAACAAAACTGCAGGCAGTTCTGGGTTTCCTAAGACGTGACGCTGAACCATGCGAAATTGCTGCCGTTTGGTGGTTTCTAAACAGCAAACGCCGCAAAAGTGTATGGTTCGAAGTGTAACTTGGCTCCGTCACTCCCAGGTTTGTGCCTACATTCTAGGGGCTTATATGGTGATGGAGCCAGGCCCCCGGCCCTCTGATCACTGCCCACTCTTCAGCCGCTGAACCATCCTTTCTGTCCTGCGCTTTCCGGCACTGGTCCATGAAGATCTCTTCTCTGTCCTTGCCCCGTTTCCAATGCCCCTCTGAGGCCGCATCCCTCTCAGAGATTCCCACCCCCCACCTTGGGTGCATGTGAAATGCGGGTGGTGGGAGCAAGACGTAGTCCTCTTTTTCAGTGAGACTTAGTAACATCCAACTTTTCCTATTCCCTAGGCCTCTCCTCTCTTCCCCACTCTTTGGAGTGATAAGAAGCAGCTCTTGCAATCTCATTTATTCTTCCAAATCTATTGTTTCTGGCATAAACTTAGGGCCTTAATTCCTTGGAGCTCAGGTTTTTAAGCTCCTGCATCTCTCATGCCTTGGTGTGGGAAATGGAAAACATTTGCTTCTACTTTTAGGCCTTAACGTCCCTCCTCTGAGACAGGGGATGCCTCCAGCGTAGTTTGATTGGGAGAAAGCCTTTGGGGTAAACATAATGGCAAAAATGAGTATCAGCATATCATCTTGCTGTGGAGTGGGGTACGTGGCCCCTCCTCGTGCCCTGGGTCTTATCCAGGTGTTCAGAAAGACACGGGACAGGCAGTCAGGAGACCGTGGGTCCTGACTTCATATTTCCAAGCTGTGTGACCCTGGGTGAGCCACTGAACCTCTTTCTCAGCATCAGTTTCCTCAGGCCCTCAGAGTCAGAAAATATATCACCAAAAGGCCCGAAGCCCATACTATGTGGTCAAAGACATTCAGGCAGAGAGAAAAAAAATCTTCCTGATGCAAAGTGTAACTGCCTCTAGTTGCATTAGGAGTAACAAGACCGAATTTTTTTTTTTAAGCCTAGAGATATTATATTTGAAGCAATCCCTGTATACTTTATTCCCTCTCATTTACCCCCATTGGCCAACCCAAATGAATAAAGATACCAAGCACACTTCTGCTTGACTATTGCCTGTTTAGATACAACCCATGGTGAAACGCCCATTTTCCCACTCGGCTGTATTCCTGTTTATTCCTGTTAACACATGGTCTCTAAAATTGGCAATGACTTTCTCTTTGTTATATTTACCTTCCTTTCGGGGGCCAGCCCAGACTCCTGGGTGGATTCATTTCCCATTGAATTACCAGAATAGGGCAGAATCTGATAGGAAGAAGTGCGTGGAAGAAAGCTCTGTTCCCAGGCCCTTACACAAGGGGATTTGTCCTCCCATCTACGCCAGAGCCTGGGGGCTGTGGGGAGACTGAAACGGGACATCCTGTCCCCTCCACCAGCATTCTTTCCCCACCAAGCAGCAGTATTGTCCTTTGTGCTCTCACACAATTCGCACTAGGTGGAGTAGCCAGTGAGGCATGACTGAAAAGACCCCACGACAGAAATACCCCATTCTCCCATACTGAAGCCAAGGGCCTGAGAGCACCCTGGTTTGGGGCGCCTCTGCCTGTGGTCCTTTTAAAGAGGAAATACTCTGGGAATCGGCTGCAACACCAAGCAAGTTTTAACCATAGGCTTCACAAAGTTCACTTTTGAGGAGACAGGACAGCTCAGATCTACACAAACCAAGAGAGGATACAAAAGGGACCCCGAAGATCCACACTTTGCCAAGGACCAAGCTTTTGGGGAAGAGAAAAGGGAAGGTCCAGAGTAACCATTCTTTCGTCCCTGACACCATCTCAGCCACAGAGTGATGGGCCCGGCCTCATGCCTGCCCCTTGTTCTGAGCATGAAGATATCTTTGACTCAGAAGTTCTAAGAACCTTCCACTTTCTAAATGCATGACCCCAGATAAAACCCTTAACCTCTATCTGAAACTCAGTTTCTTCATCTATAAAATGAAAGTAAACCCACCTAGCCGACAGGGTTGTTTTGAAGTTTAACGAGAAAAAATATGTGCCTAAGGGTTTTATGAATTATAAAGCATCATGTGAATATAGGTTTTCCTGACTTACCCTAGTCTTCTGGAAGAGAGCTTAAATAAATTCTTTACCTTCAACCTCTGCTAATTCAGGAATCTTGAACAAAAGATGAGCTACCCTCTGCTTGAATCCTTCCTATGATGGGAAATTCGCTATGCTTCTTTGATGAGAAATTAAAACTACTACAAGACTTTATGACTTGAATTTGCTCTTTTTAAATCACAGCCACCTTACATAAGCTCCAGAATAAATGGGAAGAGTGAGCTTTACTCATCTAGTAATTGCAGAAGGATCATCACGTAGATTCGGGTGACCAGATGTTTACAGACATTTATTTCAAATTCTGAAATGATTGTATCCGTCTTCCTTTTTTGAAGGTTAAGTCTGTTTGTCTTGTTTTCATTATCAGAAATATATTAAAACTGGCTTAGGGGCAGCATTCAGAAAAATGAAAGGAAAGACAAATTCACAGATGTTCAAGGCAGTGTATCCATTGTAAGACACGGAGTAAAATGATTCGTCCTAGGACTACTTCACTGTGGCTATTCAGAGAGATCTCCTGTGACTGGTGTAAATATGGAAGAAAGCTTTGTCCATTTCGTTTTAGTCTGAAGAGTCCAATGAAACGTAAACATATCAGAGAGATTCCTAACTTAAATCTCTGCCATGGGATGCTACGGAGGACACCAATATATGCCCCCAAAGCCAAGAACTTTGTTTAGTTTTAGTTGCAACACAATGGTAAATCAGTTTTTCTTTTGGATTTAAGATTTGGTAAGCATGTGAAATTAAGTCCTGCTTTGGGGAATTTCTGCAGAGGGAAGCTAATTTTATGAGTGTTAGGGCTTAGAGTTTAAATCTGCAGTTAGTATGAACGGCCTAAAGAGACACATGCCGCTGTGATCTGTGGAGGGAAATGTAAGGAGAGAAGTCGGCAAACAGGGTTTTGCAAATAGTTGTGCCACAGAAGTTCAAATTCTCATGCATGCATTCCATCAGTGACCCAAAAGGAATCAGAGAAACGCCTTAGAAGAAATCAAGGGGGAGAAATCATCAGCCCACCGGGATGTCACTGACCTTGAGTCTCCGAAAGGTAAAGGACAATCATAGCCAAAAATATTAGTCATCTACCCAATAGTGATCCCCTCCTCCTTCTTTGTTAACAGAAAACTAAATCTGTTCAGAAATGCAGCAGATAGTTCTGGAGGCTGGCCCCACTGAAGTCTCAGGGTGCAAATATTGATCAGTCTGGGTCCCAAATTGTAATTGTTTCCCTTGTCAGTGATTGCTTTAAGATGAGGCATGTGACCCATTTCTGGCCACTAAGAAGTCTGCCAGAAGGACTTCTAGGAAGTTTTCCTTAAAAAAGGAGAAACCAAAGAGACTTTCTGCTTCTGGCATTTGGATGCCGCTGGGAAAGGATGTGATGCTTGGAGCTCTTGTAGTCATCTTATGACCATGAGGGGACAAACCTGAGGCAAAAGCAATGTGCTTAGGATAGTCTTTTTCATGTGAGGAAGATGGAGAAATCCTGAATCCTGTCCTCTGTTTTGCTGCTGAACCAATCGATGCTAATACTGCCTCCCTAGATTTATCATCATGTGGGAAAATAAGTCTTTTCCTGATTTACTGAGTCATTTAGAGATGAGACCATAGAGTCGACTTCCTAGATTCAAATTATAACTTTACTGAAACTTTACTGAAGTATTTCATATAATCAAAGGAAAGATTATCAGTATGCGTGGTGGTCAGGCTCCAATGAGCTAAGGCAGAAGTCCCACTTTCTTGGATAGGATAGGATCTGCTGCAATACAAGTTAGGCCAAATCTCAATGGCCAGCACACCAAAATAGCATTTCTTACTCTTGTTACATGTCCAGTGTAGGTCACCGAAGGGGGTTTGGCTTCCTACAGTCTAACTGCCATCTTGGAGGAGAACCATTTGGAGCATGTGGCCTGCAGGATTTCAAGGCAAAGGAAGAAAGGTGAAAGGGCCATACTGGTTCATAAGTGGCTCGCACCCATCCCTTCCAGTCCTACTCCCATTTGCCAGAACTCATCCGCACAGCTCAACTCAGCCATAGGCAGTGCTGGGAAATGTGTGTGGCTATTCAGGAAGCACTAATTGTTACTGCCATAGACGCTAACCTGATTATAGGGATCAGGGAAAAGACGAAACAAAGAGTTGAAGTTGAAAGGCTTTCTGCCGATCCTCACATTTATCAAAAAATCCCAACATCCAAAGTACCCCAACCCACAATTATGATTATTTTATAGGCAAGTCTTCACTTTCTCATTTGATAATCTTAGTACATTTTTATAAGGAACAAATTAACTGATATTTAAGCTGCACATCAGAATTGTATTTGCTGTCATTCTCTTTTTAATAATGGAGCTTGAATAATGGATGGCAAGGGCTAGCACTGGAGAGATTGGTTCCAAATTCCTTGCTAGTATAAAATACAAAAGAACAAATGTATTTTTATTTAAGAATAGATTCACCATAATAATATGCTGATGGTTAAAATGGATCCGGCCAATCTGGATGAAGCTTCTCACACTTTCTTGCACTTTGGAAAGAAAGAAAAAAAAAAGTAGCAGGTAAGGAGGGGGAGGCCTGCACTTCCTTCCATTCAACCCTCCAGGCAGAGTGGAGGCCTGGACAATGGAGCTGTCAGAGTAGCCATCCCTGCTGTGCCCAGCCAATTTGCCTGAACTTGAAATGGAAGTGTTAACTTCATGGAGTGCAAGTCCATCCATCCTCTGCCTTTTTCCTCACTGAGGCTTTCAGCAGTGCTTGTGGGGGAAGAAAAGGTGCTTGTTTTATTCCTAATTGTACAGAGCAGCTGATCAGTGTCTGCATGACTTCTTGGACAATGAACGTATTTCAGACCTTCTTACTGCTTGCTTACTTCATTTAAAATTTAACAGATGTCAATTGTGACACAAACACTTTCTCCCTAGGTGATGGATTGAGGCAAATTTCATTTTATGCCTGGCACAAAACCCACACTATATTGTGTGTGTGTTGAAAGACCATTATTTTAAAAGAAAGAGAAAAAGAAAGGATAAACCGTTCTGACTTAAAATCCTGTAATAATAGAAGAAAACCAATTTCCACAAAGGCATTGTTCTGGAAAGCTTTGTTGGCTTAGGGCGCCACCTCATGGGCACGTGGCAGCTTACACAAGGGCTGTTTCAAGCTGCACACGCTGCTTTTTGGTGAACACAAAGGCAAGGTGTGGAGCTGTGAATGCAATTTACATGGATTTCCATGCCCAGTGAGATGTTGTCTTCAAGTTCTAGGTCTGCTTCTGATTAGTTATGAACCCTTGTACAAGCCCCTCAATCTCTCTGGACTCCAGGATCCTCACCTAAATGGCGGTTCTCAGAGCCTTCTTTATGGATTGTCCAGAGGACTAAGAGAGGATGTATTTGAAAGCGGGATGTAATCCAAGGCTCAGGAACTCAGGGGACTGCCAGTCATCATGTAATAACATCACGAGGCCCTATGTATTTTGTTTCCCTCCTTTTGGTAGAGATTTAAGTTCAGAAGTATGTTTCTCAACAATAAGGAAAACAATGCACAAGCACGAAAATAAATGACAGTTGGTAGCTGTCCTCCAGGTTGCAAAGGTGACAGGAAATTCTGGGGACTGTGGTGAACTGGAAAACACTTGTCTGGTCTCAGGGGGTGGCCATCGTCAGCCCAGTCAGTAATGGCCAGTTTCTTATTTGCAAAAAAACAAAACAAAACAAAACAAAACAAAACCCACCAAAAAAACCAAAACCCCAAATCCCCACTTACCCATGTGGAATCTCCTGCTTTGTAAATGGTCAATTTTAAAAATGCTACAGGAGCTAAATAAGCCACACCCGGAAACGGAATTCAACTTGTAGGTTTCCAGCTTGCAGGCTCTGCTACGGTTCTACAGAAGTGTAAGAAGACTGGGAGACTAGGAGTGAGCCTGCTCTGTGTGGGCTTCTGGGACTTGGGGTGGGGGGTGCTCAGGCCTCTCTGTCTGAGGGAGGGGGCAGTGTGAGTCTAGTGACAGGAATGGGAACTGGGTCTGAAATCACCATTGTACTGGCCCTGAGGTGAAAGATACAGCTGGTAGAGGCCTAAGTAAGCATCTTCCCTGCTATCAGTTGCCTCTTCCCACTCTCCCTCCCTTTCTGTCCTGTTTCCTGGGACCGAAGTGCCAGGCTTCCCTGCTGAGCCCCTCCCAAGAACCATTCACTGGCAGCCATGGGGAAGAGCTTGAGACTGGGAGTCAGACGCTGCAGATCCTGTCACTTGCAGTGTGACCTGGGGTGTGTGTGGGGGGGACACCTCTACCCATCTGAGTCTTCATTTCCTCACTTGTAAAGTGGGGAGACAAACACCTTCCCTGGCTTCTTCTCAGGATGGTGCCTGGGTCATAGGAGATGATGTGTGAGGCAGTGATTGTGAATTTCGCAGTGCCGAACATTATTTGGTTATTTGAAAACAAGGCCGTCTACCCATGAACAATTCTTAAATGCTGGAAATACAGTGTTAAGAATGGATCATCCATTCATTTAATCAATCATTCATTCAACAAATATTTTTTGAGCATCTGTTATGTGTCTGGCATCTCTAAGCAATGACTAAGACAAGGATGGATCTTCCTATCATGGAATGTACATTCTGGAGGTGAGAGAATAAGAGAAGAGATGAAGGAAGGAGGGAAAGGAGAGAAGGGAATGAGGGAGGGAGGAAAAAAAGGAGGAAGGAAAGAAAAAAAGCTTGAAATAGGCCATGATGAGATTATCTACACCACTAACACTGCCAAACTACAAGTCAGGGTCCTTCCTTTCCAAGGGCTGATTGTTCCCATTGACCACTGGAACCAGAGGTCAGATTCCAACAGTGAGGAGCTGCAGGGGGATTTTGAGCACAGCAGAATCATGATTTGCTATCTACTTCATCCATCTGTCAAAGATCAGTCTTCTACCATATGGAGAATAGACTGTAACCAGACACAGTGGCAGCAGGACTGGCCTTGAAGGCCATGGTGTAATCCAGGCTGGTGATGGAGGGGCCCAGATCATCACAGTGATAGAGCAGCAAAATGTACATGGATTGGGATAGGTGCTGCAGGAGGGCTCACAGCATTTGTTAATGGATTGGCTGTGCAGGAAAGATGGAGATACGGCTGGTGAATAGCACAGATACCCTCCCTATCCGTGAGGAGCTCACATTCTAGTGTGAGAAACAAACAGGCAGTAAGCGAGGAATTTCACAAGTAAGTATTTAGTTATACTGGCTATCGATGACATCAAACACAGTGAACCTCAGGGGGACATTACTTAATCTGGAAGTGACACGTAAACTTGATCAAGGTTAAGTATGGTACAATTACAAAGCCATGGAGACACTTAAAGTTTTTCTTCTGCAACTCTGATCTGGACAGCAAATGCCTGAGTCCCCAAACATGTCAATAGTTCGTAATGGACTGTAACAGGCAGAAAATCAGCAACATGTGAGCATTCACCAGTTGCCTCCCTGCCCCCCTTCTGAGTTTTGCCTGTTTATCACTCCTGTGAGTTGTTGGAGTAATGAGAGAAAACATAAAGATGAAAGTGAAGATGGGAAATCTGAGAGAACAAACCAGGGGTATGGTAGGAGGGTGCCAAAAAAGACAAGGTTGCTAGGATGAATGGGCTATCTGATAGTTTGGGAAAGAGAATGATTTTGAGGGGAGCAGGTGCCCTAATGAGGAGAGGCTTGAAGAAGGGATGGATGATAAGTTTCCTTAGGGCTGATCGAAGATTCTTTCAACCTTTCCTGTATTGACTACCTTTGCCATGTGACTTTGTAGATATTCCTAATAAAAGCACAGAATATATTTCACCACTGTCACTCCTTATCATTATCTACATAAAGCTCATCTATGAAGTTTTCAGGAAACTGACATTAACTACAGTGCTTTTACATAATCCTTTACTGACATCTGAGATACTCTATTAATCTCATATAGCCTATTTTTCTTACTGGTAAAATTTTTAAAGAAAACAATGAGCTATTTCCCATCTAGGTGTTAATGTACTTTCTAAATCACATTCCCAAATTTTTTTTTGGCTTCTGTTGTTAATGATATTTATTCTAAGGATGATAAAATATTTAAATGATTTTAATTACATGGATAAGTTAGAAGCCTATGATCCAAATTATTTTTAATATCAAAGTATTTGGGTTCCATTGTTCTCATCCAGTTTTTATCAAAGTAAGGTCTATTGATCAACTATAACATAATCATAAAAATCATTTGGGGAACTTGCTAAAAATACAAATATTCTTTTTTCTTGTCTTCCTTTTCCTTAACAAACGATTCTGCTAAAATGATTAGCTGGAACAGAGCAAGACAGGCATCTGCATCAGCAGCTGAAAGTACAAGGAGGGCAAGTCTAGGTAGCATAGTAGCCCAGAGCAGCTGATAGAGCCCAAGCGGGGAAAAGGGGATGTCCACACGGAAGTGCTGTCTTGGCATGGGGTCAGAGCTTGAGCAGGGTGAGCAGGATGTCCGTGCATGGGTTTGGCCTACAACAAGCTGACAGAGCCTGAGCTGGGTAAAGAGGTACCCATTCAGAGAAGCAGCATGACATGGGGTTTTAAAACCCAAGTAGAGTGAGGTGGGCCTCCATGTTGGGGGAATGTGGCCCAGAATGTGGGTTCAGAGCTCAAGCAAGGTGAGAAGAAAGTATCCCCACAGAAGGGTGTCCTGGTGTCCTGGTACAGGGTGTCAGAGTCCAAGTGTGGTAGAGGAAGGCATCTATATCAGAAAGTGGGTGGTGGCGTAAAAAAAACATATGATCATCTCAACAGACATAGAAAAAGTATTTGCCAAAAATCTAGTACCTATTATTAACAAAAACTCCTAGAAAACTAAGTATGGGAGGGAATTTCCTCAAACTGCTAAAGGACATCTATAAAAAACCCATACCTGGGCACCTGGGTGGCACAGTCAGTTAGGCAACTGACCGTTGGTTTCGGCTCAGGTCTGATCAGGGTCATGATATAAAACCCCACACTGGGCTCCGCACTCAGCAGGGAGTCTGCTTGAGTTTCTCTCTAGCTCTCCCTCTGCCCCTCCCCCCTGCTCATGTGCTCTGTTCTCTCTCTCTAAAGTAAGTAAATCTTTAAAAAAAACAAACCCTATACCTGACATCATACTTAATGGTAAAGACTGAATGCTTTCCCCCTATGATCAGGAACAAGATAAGTATTGTATTGTATTTAGCATTGCATTGGAGCTCCTGGAGCAGGCAATCAGACAAGAAAAAGAAATAAAAGGCATTCAATGTGGAAAAGAAGTAAAACTACCTTTATACACAGCTGCCATGATTGTCTATGTAGAAAACCCAATGGAATCCACAGAAAGTTAGGAGAATAATTGATTTTAGCTAAGGTTGCAGGATGAAAGATCAACATAAATATCAAGTGTATTTCAAAATAATCAGTAAGCAATTAAAATTTCAATTTTAAAAGCACCATTTAAAATAGCATCAAAAATATGAAATATTTAGGGCTAAATCTGACAAAATATGTGAAAAATCTGTACACTATAAACTATAAGATATTGCTAAGAAAAATTAAAGACCTAAATAAATGGAGAGATATACCTTGTTTGTAGATTAAAAGAATCAACATTATTAAGATGTTAATCATCTCCAAATTAATTATAGATTCAAGGCAATCTCAATCAAAATCCCAGCAGAAATTTTTAGAAATTAACAATCTGATTCTAAGATTAATATGGAAATGCGAAGGACCTACACCAAACAAAACGATTTGGGAAAAGAACTAAGAGGGTTAACACTACCTCATTTCAAGACTTATTACAAAGCTAAAGTAATCAAAATAGTGTGGTATTGACATCAAGTATTGACAAAGAAGATCAATGAAACAGAACAGAGAGCCCAAAAAGAGACCCACAATAGGGATATTGATTTTTTTTTTCCCAAAGTGCAAATGCAATCAATGGAAAGGGGATGGTCTTTTCAACAAATGGTGTTAGAATAACTGGATATTCATATAATAATAATAATAATAATAATAATAATAAAACCATACTTCATGCCATTCATAGAAATGAAATGAAAATCGGTCATGGATATAAATGTAAAATCGAAAACTATAAAAATTCTAGAAGAAAACAAAGGAGAAAATCTTTATGAATTTAGGTTAGGAAAGGCTTCTTCGATATAACACCAAAAGCATGGTTCATAAAAGGACAAATTAATAAGTTGGATTTCATCGAAATTTAAAACTTCTGTTCTTCAGATGACACTATTAAGAAAATGAGAAAACAAGCTACAGACTGGGAGAAAATATTTGCACACAATGTATCTGAAAAGAGATGCATCCAGAATAAAGAACTCTCAAAATTCAATGACAAAAAAAAAAAAAAAAAAAAAATCCCATAAAACAATGGGCAAAACATTTGAACAGAACTTTCACAAAGAAAATATATAAATGGCAAATAAACACACGAAAAGATGTTCAAAATCAGTCGTTAGGGAAAAGCAAATTAAAATTGCTACACATCTATTTAAAAAGCTGATTTAAAACGACTAACCATACCAAGTGTTGGCAAGGCTGTAGTGGAATTGAAACTCTCCTACCTGCTGGTGGGAATGCAAAACGGAAGAGTTTGGCAGTTACTTAAAGAGTCAAATATACAGCTACCATATGATTCAGCCATTGCACTCCTAGGTATTTACTCACAAAAAATGAAAACATACTTCCATACAGAGATTTATACAGAACTGTTCATAACAACATGTATTTGCTTGTAAAAGCCCCAAACTGGAAACAACCCAAATGTCCACCAAAAGGTAAGTAGATAGAGAACTTTCGATATATTCATACAATGAAATAGTATTCAACAATAAAAAGGAACATACAAAAACATGGATGAATGCCGAAGCAATTATGTGGAATGAAAGCCAGGGAAAAAAGAGTACATACTGTATTACTATCAAACTGTACACTAAATATGTGTTCATTTTATGTCAAGTATACCTCAAAATACTGTTAAAAAAAGAAATAAGTTCAGATTAATTTGATAATTAAGAGTCTGGTAGGTCAGTTAAGATTTTGTTTGTAGTTGGAAAATAGAGCCAAATGGGCAAAAATTCACTTGTTCAACCCAATTAAATGTCAGTGAAAAACTGGAACCAATTCAAATTCTTGCCATTTGTGCAATGGTTTTGTATAGTATGAATCTACAAGTTAGAATACTATGCAGGTATTTCATTTATTTTTTTAAAAAATTTTATTTATTTATTTATTTATTTATTTATGGGGGGTGGGGAAGAGCAGCAGAGGGAGAGGGACAAGCAGACTCAAGACCCGACATGAGGTTCCATCTCATGACCCTGAGATCATGACCTGAGCTGAAATCAAGAGTCGGACGCTTAACCAACTGAGCCACCCAGGTGCCCCAACTATGCAGCTATTTTAAAAATCATTGTGAAAACGTTTATTATTTAATACTAAGTAAGTATAGAAGACTGAAAAGTTGTGCCTAACCCTTTGATTATGTGTGCTAGTTTTAGTCAAGAACAAGGAAAATACATGGGAAAACAAAAAAAGTTTATGTGTTGGGGTGATAGGACTCTGGGTGACAACTTTCTTGTTACATTAAAACTTACTGTAAGTAATAGAAGTAGTAAAAAACAAGAATGAAATATTTTTAAAGCTATTAATTTTAAATCAATGGTCTAAGGTCATTCACTCCTAATTATTTTTCTACAATGATTAAAAACCAAACAGACAATTTAGGGAGCAAAACCCAGTGCTTTTTGAGGAGTTCAGATAATCAGGCAATTGACTATATCAGGAAATGAACCCCGAGGTATTGATTGTAAAGGAAGGCTTTCCTGGGAATGATGTAAGCCAAGAGAAACGACAACTGTCATTAAAACCCAAAGGCTGGGTTTTAATAATACTGAAGTATTATCAAAGTAAAGATTGACACCGATTCTTTATTAAGCCTCTTCCGCTGAAAACCCCAGTTTTTGTAGAGTGCTAAGGTAGGACTTGAGACCAGGCATCACAAATCTGTAAAGTTACCATTTAAGCTTTTTAAAACTTTTGTACAAGGATTCCTGGTCTCCTGAGTGCCATGGCAACACCAATCAGGAAAGAGATAAAACTACCCTCAGCTCAAACCTTTGTTCATGTCATTCCTGGGGCCCCCTAGGTGTCTATTGAAGATCATAAAAACTACAGTTCACAAAGGCAATTTGCATTCATTCCACAAGCCCTACTGAACACCTATTTGTGCCAGGCTTTGCATGCTGGGCCTATAACGATGAATAAAACACAGTTCCTGCCCTAGAAGAATTTACAAAGAAATAGGGCTACTACAGGTGGTGTGAAACAGCAAAGTGCATATAAATGTTAGCTTAATGTTACCTTAACATCAAAGACTTTTATTTCTTCTGTTCTTACCTTCTTATTGTAGAAAATTCAAAGATTCAGAAAAGAAGAAGGAAGAAAATTTAAAACTTTCTGAAATCCTACCATCAAGCAGTAAACAACACTGACATTGGTGAACATCCTTCCACTTAAGAATTCATGTATTAAATACATGGGAAACGTACTCTAACTGCTATTTTTCAATCTGCCTTCTCTGAGCAACAATGTGTAGTAGATCTCCTGACATGTTCGTATACACCTTTTTAAAATACGATGTTAGCTAAAATCATTCTCACTATAGGAAGTCAAAATGCCTTGGCCTGTCATAAAAGTCTGCAGAATCAAACTCAAGCCACCTCTCCTCATTCACCTCTACCTTTACCTTGTAGTGAATATCTGTCTTTTGTCCTAGGGCGGAAGGAACTCTGACCTCAGAATTGAAAGGTCTTGGTTCTGGTGCTGACCCTCTTTAGACCCTGGGCCATCCCTGAGACCTTCCTAAGTTCTATCATTTCTCTTCTGTAAAACAAGAGTGGTATTTATTCTGCCTGCTTTTTTCATTCAGTAAAAAGGCCTCAGTGCCTTTGTTCTAGCTATTCCTTCTGCCAAAACTGTGCTAGGAACAGAGGAAACAAGAAACTACCCCTTGCCCTTTGGGATTCTGCAGGCCAGTGACAAACAGAGATAGGAAAAAATGGAAATTATAAAAACTGTGTCAAGGGCTTCTGGTACTCCAAAGCCTGTTCTCAACCCAGCATCCAGAGTGGCCCTTTAAATGTGTTAATCACATCAAGTCACTGCTGTTTCCTCATGTTCTCTCCCTCCTTCATTCTACCCGGCCACACTCACCCTCTTGCTGTTCCTCGAAACCACCAGGTGTGCTTTTCCCTCAGGGACTTTGTTTGTATTGGCTAGCCCCTGTATCTAGAACGCTGCTACCCAAGTTATCAACATGGCTTCCTCTTTGACCCCTTTCAGGCCTTTGCTCAATTGCAGCTTTCTGTGTTAAGTTCTCTTCTGACCATCCTCTTTAGAATGGAAACCCCATCTCTGCTGCAACATTCTGGATCCTCCTATCAATCTGCTCTATTACCTAATTCTCTAATTTCCTAGATACTTCACTCTCTGCTATATTTCACGTCTCTGCTAGAACGTAAGCTCTAGAAGGGCAGAAATTTTTGTCTGCTTTGCTGATATTTCTGTAGTATCCTGAATGATTTCTGGCACAGCAGATGCCAAATAAATGTTCGTCGAATCAATTGGACAAAGCTGATCAGAGGTAGGAATAGAGAGGAGGGTCACCTCCTCACACAGCTCTGGGGGAGAGCCTCCATCATGCTGTGTCAGTGGCATTTTCTGAAACTGGGCAATGTGCAGGTGGCACAACTCTATGTGATGACTCTAAAAGCAACCATGAAATTACTTTGTCAAAGAACAAAAATTATTAAATGAAAATGTTTTTCTAATCATAAAAATATGCAAAAATATAAAGAAAAAAATTGTCCCAAATTCTTCAACCTAGAGATAATACTTCTATTAATTTTTGTCAAATGTTCTTCTAGACACTTCTCTGTCTATGCACACAGACATATATAAACCTTTATTTTTTTTTTTTAAGATTTTATTTATTTATTTATTTGACAGAGAGAGACAGCCAGCGAGAGAGGGAACACAAGCAGGGGGAGTGGGAGAGGAAGAAGCAGACTCCTAGCGTAGAAGCCTGATGTGGGGCTCGATCCCAGAACGCTGGCATCACACCCTGAGCCGAAGGCAGACGCTTAACGACTACACCACCCAGGCGCCCCTATATAAACCTTTATTTTACATAAGTATCATCACTTATACCAAAATTTTTTTACCCAATAGTATATTATGATAAACTCTCCATCTTATGACTGAAAATTTATACCTACCTTATATATTTATATGTATATGTATAGAATATATACGTATACAAATATGTTTTGTTTTATATATACATATATATGTATATATAATTTCATCTGTTCACCCATTGATGGACACTTAGATTGTTTCCATACCTTGGCTATTGTGAATAATGCTGCAGTGAACATGGGAGTACGGATGGTCTTTTTAAAATACTGATTTCATGGGTTGCCTGGGGAGCTCAGTCAGTTAAGCATCTGCCTTAGGCTTAGGTCATGATCTCAGGGTCCTGGGATCGAGTTCTGCATCAGGCTCCTTGCTTAGCGGGGCACTTGCTTCTCCCTCTGCCTCCCGCTCTCCCTGCTTGTGCTTTCTCTCTCTCTCTCTGACAAATAAATAAAATCCTAAAAAAAAAAACAAAACAATTTACTGATTTCATTTTCTTTGTACCCAGAAGTAGGATTGCTGGACCAAATGTAGTTCCTTTTTAATTTTTTGAGAAACTTCCATATTATTGATCATAATGACTGCACCAATTTACATTCCCACCAACAGTGTACAAGGGTTCCCTTTTCTCCACACCCTCACCAACAGTTATCTCTTGTCTTTTTGATGTTAGCCATTCTAGTAGGTGTGAGGGGATATATCTTTGTGGTTTTGATATGCATTTCCCTGATTATTAGTGATGTTGAGCACCTTTTCATATACCTGTTTTTGTATATCTTCTTTTTGAGAAATGTCTATTTAGGGTGTCCATAATACATAAGGAATCCAAAGAAATCAATAGCAATAATAATAACTACTACCCAGAGACCCTAAATAAATGTATATACATATATACATATGAAATATGTATATATATTTTATATATACATATATATAAAACAAAACACAAAATATTATTCAACCTTGAAGGAAATCTTACCATTTGTGACAACATGGATAAAACTGGGGGACGTTCATGCTAGGTGAAATAAGCCAGACACAGAAAGACAAATAGTGTATGATCTCACTTATATGTGGAATCTAAAAAACTCATACTCAGAACCAGAAAGACTGGTAGTTGCCAGGGGTTAGGAGGCAAGAGAAACGAGGAGATGTTGGTCAAAGGTACAAACTTTCAGTCATAAGGTGAATAAGTTCTGGAGTTCTAATGTCTAGTATGATGACTATCAATAATACTGGACTGTGTATTTGAAATTTGCTAAGAGAGTAGATCTTAAGTGTTCTGACCACACAGAAAAAGAGTATGTGAGGTGATGAATGTATTAATTAACTGGATTGTGGTAATTGTTTTACAGTGTATATGTACATTAATTAAATCATCAGTTGTACACCTTAAAAATCACATTGTATACCTAAAGAGATAACATTTTTGTCAATCATGCTTTCAGTAAAGCTGGACAAAACTGATCAATTAATCCAATTTGTGTTAAAAAATGAAAATAGAAAAATAATTGCAGTAAAAAAACCTCAAGGAAATAAAAATAAACATAGCAAATATTGGAAATGGTTTTATTGCATTGTAGAGAATATCAATCAAGGGATTAAGTTGCCTTGAAATTGCTCTAGAAAATTTTTGCTTGATGAAAATTAATCCATCTTGGACATGAGATTTCTCTAGACCCAGAGCTAGACTAATAACCTTCTACTCCTTGTCAGACTTTTTTCATTAGCCACTTTTCTATAAGATTTCTGGAGTCTCTGGAATCACTAAGCCCTCAAGGCAGAGTTACTCTGTGCAGAATTTGTTTTGCAACTAAGTGGCAGCCAATTTTAACAACCCTCACACTGACTTCTACCTTAGGTTTTATACCTCTTTTTCAAAGTTCCAAAGAGGTGGGCATTGTTATACCATTTCAAAGTCTTATTATAGTGTACATTTAACAGCAAATGAGAAAATATTTTATTTATTTAATGACACAATTTTACATGTGAGTTTTGTTTGGCTTATAGGCCAAATTATTTTCACCCATCTGCTATATTTCTTTACGAGGTTTCTGGTGAGGATTTACGTTTTGCCAATTTGTCTGATTTTTATTAGGATATTCTGTTGATTTAGAAAGAAGGCTTTCTAAATCAAAAAAACAAATAAGAGAGAGATAAAATACAAAGATCAAAACCTGGCCATGGCCTCTGTGATGTGCAGGCACCACTGTGCAAATACCAGAGGTAAAATATGCCCATTTTATCTTTATTTTTACAACTCCCTACCTACCTCATTTAAAGACATTGTTCCCAAAGTTGAATTATGTACTAAAAGAAGTATGAGACATAGGAAGCAGGCAAGGGAGAGTACAAAACTGAAAAAGCAACATCTCAAACACCATGAATGATCCTATTACCTTTTTATCCCCCTTATCAGGACTGAACCTAATTAGGCCAGGGCTGCAAAATTCCAAGAAAGATCAGTAAAAAACAAAACAAACAAACAAACAAAAAACTGTCTGAAATAACTGTGGTCCTGCATGTGAAATTTGGTGTTCTGAAGAGGAAAAAAAACCAACTTGACACTGAGCTTCTTGAGGGCAGGGGTACTACTGCAGTATCTCCATATTCCCAACACTTAGTAAAGAGTGCAGCTCTTTTTGAGTAAATCAATGGGTGAGTGAAAACAAACCATGAATGCATAAGGGCAAATCTCTGTCATTACTTAAGTATTTGAAACTCGTTTATCTAGACAGCTCAGTAGTTCTCAACCACGGCTGCACATTAGAATCATGTGGGAATTTTTTTTTTCCCCTCAACTTTTAATTGCTGTATTATACACAGAAAGGCACATATAATCTTGGGGAGCTTTTAAAAATTGCTGGCCCTTGAAATGGTTAAAATTAAAGACTGACAACACCTAGGGTGTTGTGGCAAAAATATAGAGCAACTGAACACTCCTACGTTGCTTATGAAATGCAAAATAACACAACTACTTTGGGAACCAGTTTGGAAGTTTCTTGTAAAGTGAAGCAGACACTTCGCATATGACCCAGAAATTCCACTCCTAGGTATTTACCCAAGAGAAGTGAAAACATATATCCACACAAAAACTTTTACATGAATGTTCACAAAAGCATTACTCATAACTGTTCATAACTGGAAACAGTCCAGATGGCCATCAATAGGTGAAGAGAGAAACAAAATGTGGTACCTCCATCAAATGGAATACTAATTGGCAGGAAAAAAAAATAAACTACTAGAACATGTAACAACATGAAGAGTCTCATAAGCATTATGGTGAATGAAAAAATCCAGGCTGCTTGGTTCCATTTATGGAAATTTATGAAATTCTAGTGCTTATAGTGTCACAACAAGAACATACAGGGATAAATCTTCATGACTTTGAATTTAGAAATGGATTCTTAGATATAACAGAAGCACAAAAAGCAATAAATTATTGATAAATTAGATTTCATCAAAATTAAAAATTTATGTATCAAAGGACATTACCAAGGAAGTGAAAATCCAACCTACAGAATGGGAAAAAAATATTTTCAAATCATCTCCACTAAAAGTTTAGTATCCAGAAAAATATATATGTGCATTTGTGTGTGAGTACATCTATCTATCTATCTATCTATCTATCTATCTATCTCAATATATTAAGAGACAGAAGGACAGAGTAAGAGAGATTTCCAGCAACTCAAAAGTAAAAAGACAAACAACCAAATTTAAAAATGGGCAAACGGGACACCTGGGTAGCTCACTCAGTTGGGCATCCGCCTTCAGCTCAGGTCATGATCCCAGGGTCCTGGGATCAAGACCCTCTTTGGGCTCCTTGCTCAGTGGGGAGCCTGGTTCTACCTCTGCCTCCTGCTCCCCTTGCTTGTGCTCTCTCTCTTTCTCTGAAAAATATAAATAAAATCTTTAAAAAAACAAACAAAAAAATGGGCAAAGGACCAGATAGACATTTCTACAAATAAGAAATAAAAATGGCCAATAAGCTCATGAAAAGATGCTCAATATCATTACACGTCTGATAAACAACTGTTTTCCAAAATATACAAAGAACCCTCAAAACTCAACAAGATGGAAAAAAAAACAATTAAAAAATGGGCCAAAAACCTAACAGACACGTCTCCAAAGAAGATACACAGATGGCAAATAAGCATATAAAAAAGATGGTCCACCATATCCCATGCCATCAGGGAAATGCAAACTAAAACAACAAGATATCACTACACACTTATTAGAATGGCCAAAATCTGGAACATTGACAACACCAAATGCTGACAAGGATGCAGAACAGCAGGAACTTTCATTCATTGCTGGTGGGAATGCAAAATAGTACAGCCACTTTGATAGTTTGGCATATTTTCACAAAATGAAACATACTATACGATTCAGCAACTGTACTCTGTGGTATTTATGCAAACGAATCAAAAACTTCTGCCCATACAAAAACCTGCACATGGATGTTTCTATCAGCTTTGTTCTTAATTACCAAAACTTGGAAGTAACAAAACATCCTTCAGTGGATGAATGGACAAACTGTGGTACCATTCAGAGTGGAAAAAAAAAAAAGAGCCATCCAGCCATAAAAAGACATAGAGGAAACTTAAATGTGTATTACTAGTGAAAGAAGTCAATCTGAAAAGGCTACATACTGCATTTTTCCAACCACAAGAAATTTTCGAAAAGATGAAACTATGGAGACACCAAAAAGATCAGTGGTTGCCAGGGGTTGAAGGTGAGGGTGGGGTTTGAGACCTGTATAGGTGGAGCACAGATTTATAGAACAGTGAAAATACTCTGTATACTAGAATGATGGAATCCCATCATTATACATTTGTCCAAACCCATTGAATGTATAACACCAAAAGTGAACCCTAAAGAAAACTATGGATGTTAGGTAATTATGCGTTAATGTAGGTGCATCAATTGTAACAAACTGCTCTGTTAGGGGGTGTTGATAATGGAGGAGGCTATGTGTGTGGGGGGGCAGAGGGTGATGGGAAACTTCTGTATCTTCCTCTTAGCTCTGTTTTGAACCTAGAACTGCTCTAAAAAGAAGTCTTTAGTCATTTTTAAAAAGTAAAGCCTTAAACACACACACACACACACACACACACACACACACACATGCTTGCGCACACACAAACGTGAAAAGAAATAAATTATTCAGTGGTTTAAACCAAAATTCAATTTAGTGGTTACCTCTTGTTGAGGAGAAAAAGGGTGTGGTCAGAGGAAACATGGTCTAAATTAATGGAATGTTCTCTTTCTTAAGCTAATTTGGGTATTTATTTTTATTCTTTTTTAAAGGTATACTTAGTTTAAAATTTTTAAACAAATATTTTTATACTTTTATATGAATTACATGTAATTTTTTAAAAGATTTTATTTATTTGAGAGTGAGAAAGAGCATGAGTGGGGGGGGTGGGAGAAACAGATGGAGAGGGAGAGGCAACTCTCTATTGAGCAGGGAGCCCACTGTGGGGCTCGATCCCAGCACCCCAGGATCATGACTTGAGCTGAAGGCAGACGCTTAACCGACTAAGCCACCCAGGTGCCCCGAATTATGTGTAATTTTTTTCAACACACACACACACATATACAGTATGAATCTTAATGTGCCCAAAATTGCCTCTGGAACTTGATTTTTTAAAATATATCATTAACAATATTCATTTGTGGTGGGAGGAAGATGGCAGAGAAATAAGGGACCCTAGTTTCATCTGGTCCCAGGAATTAGCTAGATAGCTATCAAATCATTCTGAATACCTGTGAACTCAACCTGAGATGTAAGAAAATAGCTGCAACTCTACAATAGAAAAGCAACCACCTTCTGCAAGGCAGGAGGCATGGAGAAGTGAATCCAAGCAATATATGGGACACTAGACCACGGCGGCGGGGGGCTCTGCAAGCTGGCTACCGGAAAGTGATAGAGCAGCGGAGTGCAAATTCAGAACTTTAACAAGTCTGCTCCTCTCAGGGACATCCTGAAAGGCACTCAGGTGGTGAAGCGGGGGTGGAACCCTCGCTGGGACAGTGTGGTCTCAGAATCCTTGGGGTCACAGGAAGACTGGGGGTACCTGAGTGCGGCAGAGCTCCCAGGCATCGGAGCAGGGAAGCGGGCTCCAATGAGTGAGCCCTGGAGTGGCCTCTCAGCTCGGGGTTGCCATAAACCGTGAACCATGGCACAGTCGGGCGACCGCTCTCCGTGCAGGGGCCCAGAAGCAGAACCGGCGAGACCCCATTCCTCCCCGGGGAGGAGCAGCACGGGAGCACACCACGGGAGTCTGCAGGGTTTGGAGACTCAAAGCGGGGTTGTGTGCCTGAGACAGAAACGCTCGGTCGCAGGCTGGGTGAGCACCGAGTGCAGATGGAGACCAGGGAGTGGGTGACTGCTTTTCCCTGAGGGCACCCTAAGAAGTTGGGGGAGGGTGTGAGCTTTCAGCTCCAGAGATGAGATTGGGAGGCGGCCATTTTCATTCTCATCCTTCAAACCTACAGGGAAAGCTTTGAGGGAACAAAAGCAACACAGAGCAAACTCGAGCAGATTACTTAACCTGATCCCTAGCAAGGGCCGTGCGATTCCGCCTAGGGCAAAGACATTTGAGAATCAATGCAATAGGCCTCTCCCCCAGAAGATCAGCAAGAACTTCCAGCCAAGACCAAGTTTACTGATCAATGACAACTGCAAAGGTCCAGTGCTAAGGGAAAATAGTATATAGAGTTTGTTGTTTTTTCTCATTATTTGTCTCTCATTTTAATTTTTTTAAAAAATATTTATTTATTTGACAGAGAGAGACAGCCAGCGAGAGAGGAAACACAAGCAGGGGGAGTGGGAGAGGAAGAAGCAGGCTTCCAGGGGAGGAGCCTGCTGTGGGGCTGGATCCCATAACGCCCGGATCGCGCCCTGAGCCAAAGGCAGATGCATAACGACTGAGCCACCCAGGCGCCCCATAATTTTTTTTTATTTTTCCTTTTCAACTAATTTTATCAACTCTTTAAAGCCTTTTTTCATTTTTATAGCTATAATTTATCCTTTCATTGTATTTAATTTCATTTTTGTATATATGTTTTTTTTCTTTCTTTACAATTTGGGACCTGATGTCTTCTAACAAACAGACCAAAATACACCCAGGATATAGTGTACTGCTCAGTTCTGTTTATCTGTCTGATTATATTCTTTTTTTCGGTTTTGGTCTCTTCTGATTTGTTTAGTGTATATTTACTGTTTATCTGTCTGATTATATTCTTTTTTTTTTCCTTTTTGGTTTTGGTCTCGTCTGATTTGTTTAGTGTATATTTTTCTGGGGTTGTTGTTGCTATTTTAGTATTTTGTTCTCTCGTTCATCTATTCTTCTCGGGACAGAATGACAAGATGGAAAAACTCACCTCAAAAAAGAGAACAAGAGGCACTACTGACTGCTAGGAATCTACTCAGTATGGATAAAAGTAAGATGTTGGAACTAGAGTTCAGAATAACAATTATAAAGATATCAGCTGGACTTGGAAAAAGCATAGAAGACAGTAGAGAATCCCTTTCTGGAAAAATACAAGAACTAAAATCTAATCAGGTCAAAATAAAAAAGGTATTAATGAGATGCAATAAAAAATGGAGATTCTAACTGCTAGGAAAATGAGGCAGAAGAGAGAATTAATGATATAGAAGACCAAATGATAGAGAATAAGGAAGCTGAGAAAAAGAGAGTTAAATAACTACTGGGAGGGAAGAATTCAAGAGATAAGTGATACCATAAAGCAAAACAATATTAGAATAACTGGGGTCCCAGAAGAAGAGGAGAGAGAGAGAGAGAGAGAGACAGACAGACAGAAGGTATATTTGAGCAAATTATAGGTGAGAACTTCCCTAATCTGGGGAAGGGAATAGGCATTCAAGTCCAGGAGGCATACAGAACGCCTTCAAAATCAATAAAAATAGGTCAACACCTCAATATATAATAGTGAAGTTTAAAATTTCAGAGACAAAGAGAAAATCCTGAAAGTAGCTCAGAACAAGAAATCCTTAACCTACACAAGTAGAAACATTAGACTGGCAACAGACCTATCCACAGAGATCTGGCAGGCCAGAAAGGACTGGCATGATATATTCAGGGTGATGAGAGAAAAATATTCAGCCAAGAATATTTTTTCCATCAATACTGTCATTTAGAATAGGAGAGAGAAAAAGATTCCAGGACAAACAGAAACTAAAAGAATTTGTGATCACCAAACCAGCAAGAAGTATTAAAGAGGATCCTTCCCTTTAAGCGAGGAGAGAGCCCAAAAGTAACATAGACCAGAAAGTAACAGAGACAATATACAGAAATTGTGACTTCATAGATAATACAATTGCACTAAATTTCTATCTTTCAATAGTTACTCTGAATGTAAATGGACTAAATGTCCCAATCAAAAGACACAGGTTATGTGATTAGATAAAAAAGCAAGACCCATTGATATGCTGTCTGCCAGAGACTCATTTGGGACCCAAAGACACCTCCAGATTGAAAGTGGGGGAGGGGAACCATTTATCATACTAATGGACATCAAAAGAAAGCTGAGGTAGCAATCCTTATATTAGACAAATTAGATTTTAAAGCAAAGACTGTAATAAGAGATGAGGAAGGACACTATGTCATAATTAAAGGGTCTATCCAACAAGAAGATCTAACATTTGTAAATATTTATGCCCCTAACATGGGAGCAGCCAATTATATAAACCAATTAATAACAAAATTAAAGAAACATATCAATAATAATACAATAATAGTAGAGTACTTTAACACCCCGTTCACTGCATGAACAGATCATTTAAGCAGAAGATTGACAAGGAAATAAGGGCTTCGAATGACACCCTGGACCAGATGGACTTCACAAACATATTCAGAGCATTTCATCCTAAAGCAACAGAATACACATTCTTCTCGAGTGCACATGGAACATTCTCCAGAATAGATCACATAGTAGGTCACAAATCAGTTCTCAACCGGTACCAGAAGACTGGGATCATTCCCTGCATATTTTCAGACCACAGTGCTTTGAAACTTGAATTCAATCACAAGAGGAAATTTGGAAAGAACTCAAATACATGGAGGTTGTTACTAAAGAATGAATGGGTCAACCAGAAAATAAAGAATTTAAAAAATTCATGGAAACAAATGAAAACACAACTGTTCAAAACCTTTGGGATGCAGCAAAGGCAGTCCTAAGAGGGAAGTATATAACAATACAAGCTTTTCTCAAGAAATAAGAAAGTCCTCAAATATACAACCTAACCTTACACTTAAGGGAGCTGGAGAAAGTAAAGTAAATAAAGCCTAAACCCAGAAGAAGAGGAGAATTAATAAAGATTAGAGCAGAAATCAATGAAATGGAAACCAAATTAACAGAAGAACAGATCAAGGAAACTAGGAGCTGGTTCTTTGAAAGAATTAATAAGATTGATAAACCTCTGGCCAGAATTATCAAAAAGAAAAGAGAAAGGACCCAAATAAATAAAATCATGAATGAAAAAGGAGAGATCACAACCAACATCAAAGAAATACAACAATTATAAGAACTTATTATGAGCAACTGTATGCCAACAAATTAGGTAATCTGGAAGAAATGGATGCATTCCTAGAAATGTATAAACTACCAAAACTACAACAGAAAGAAACAGAAACCTGAACAGACCCATAACAGCAAGGAAATTGAAGCAGTAATTAAAAATCTCCCAACAAACAAAAGTCCAGGGCTGGATGGCTAGATACATCTCCAAAGGCAAGGGAAACAAAGGCAAAAATGAACTGTTGGGATTTCATCAAGATAAAAAGCTTTTGCACAGCAAAGGAAACAATCAACAAAACCGAAAGGCAACCTACAGAATGGGAGAAGATATTTGCAAATGTCTTATCATATAAAGGGCTAGTACCCAAGATCTATAAAGAACCTATCAAACTCAACACTCAAAGAACAAATAATCCAATCAAGAAATGGACAGGAGACATGAACAGACATTTCTCCAAAGAAGACATACAGATGGCCAACAGAAACATGAAAAAATTCTCAACATCACTCAGCATCAGGGAAATACAAAATAAAATCGCAATAAGATACCACCTCACACCAGTCAGAATGGCTAAAATTAAGCCAGAAAATGACAGATGTTGGTGAGAATGTGAAGAAAGGGGAAACTTCTTACACTGTTGGTGGGATGCAAGCTGATACAGTCACTCTGGAAAACAGTATGGAGGTTCCTCAAAAAGTTGAAAATAGAGCTACCCTATGACCCAGCAATTGCACTACTAAGTATTTACCCCAAAGACAGAAATGTAGTGATCCGAAGGGGCACTTGCACCCCAAGGTTTATAAATGCAACAATGTCCACAATAGCCAAACTATGGCTGTCAATGTCCATCAACAGATGAATGGATAAAGAAGATGTGGTATATATACACAATGGAATATCACTCTGCCATCAAAAAATTGAAATCTTGCCATTTGCAATGACACTGATGAACTAGTGGGTATTATGCCAAGCAAGTCAATCAGAGAAAGACAATTATCATGATTTCACTCATATGTGGCATTTAAGAAACAAAACACAGGAGCATAGGGGAAGGGAGGGAAAAATAAACCAAGACGAAATTAGAGAGGGAGACAAACCATAAGAGAGTCTTTATCATAGGAAACAAACAGGGTTGCTGGAGGGTAGTGGGGTGGAGGGATGTGGTAATTGGGTGATGGACATTAAGGAGGGCACATGATATAATGAGCACTGGGCATTATAAAAGATTGATGAATCACTGAATTCTACCTCTGAAACTAATAATACACTGTTAATTGAATAATAAATTTTAAAAAATAGGAACAAAACATTGAGAAAAAATAAAGTATGCATGCTTCTAGTATCTAAAAAACAAAACAGAAAGCAATATTCATTTGTTATTAATATTCTTGTTAAGGATGAGAGGTAGTAATTACAAGGTAGGAAGATAAGCAATGACAGGCCATGCTTCTCTAAAACCCATGGCTAGTATACTGAAATTTTCCAAGTGGGCCAAAGGTAGAGTTCCTACCTCCAGGAGGCAAGTATGGTATCTCTGTCTCCTTAATGTACACTCTGCCCCTTCCCAGCTGAGTCTAGTTCCATATCCTTGGCTTACCTGCACTTGGCCTCAGAATCCAGCTTTTCTTCTGCAGTCACTCCCTCTTCTGTCTTACCATTCATTTTCGGCCACATGTCTTGGCAACTTTTACACCTCATTCAATCCACTTTTCAGCCTATTTGTGAGTCTCCCTTGCGTGTGGACAACTGGCACTCCTGAGCACAGGCTTGGCAGGAAAAGATGAATTATGCCAACAAAATCATTTATGAAGGAGTCAAAATGGACCTAATAGAGTTGATCTCCAAATCTAACTATATCCCAATGTTAGAGATAGGCTGAAATGATATACTGAGAGATCTTCATCTGGGGCAGTATTCCTCAAAGTGAGTATTGCAGAGATCAGAATTCCCCGACGGCCATGTAAAAAAACAGATATCTGAGGCCAGGCCTACAGAATAAGAGCATCTGAGATTAACATCCAGGAATTTGAATCTCTGAATAGCACCCCAGATGATGGTTCTGATGTTCTTTGACTTTCCTGATTGGTATCATTGAGGAAACTTGCCCCATCAAATACAGGATTAATCTAATTATAAATATAATCTTAGAAAGTGAGTGTATAGGTTTTTATTTTGTCAAAGATGGACATATCACCAACCAGAATGATGAACAGCAACCAAACTATGTTCAGAAGAAAAAATGCAGTTAAAACTTTTCTCATTTAGCAGGTATATTATTTAAATAGTGTTCAGATTTTACTCACACTGTGAAGCAACTAAACACTAGGTAGGGGATCAGCTTAGGCAAAAACAGAGAAAATGCCTTCTACATTTTAAATTATTTCTCTCCATTCCCACTCATCTAGCCATTTATTCTGGGGGGGGGGGATGGTGGTAGATTAGTAGTATTAAACATTTTTAACAAGTGTGCAAGGGCAGAGGGGACCAGCCCAACTGTGAACAGTTGATCTGGCTATACCAGTAAAGATCAGTTGACTTGACAACCCTGCCTTTCTTCTACAGTAAATAGTTTCACCCAACATTGAGTCAGAACAGAGTATGTTTCTACTCATTTTATTTTGGGGGAAAGACAACAGATGTGATTAGAACCTTAATGTACTTTTGCTAGACTTGTTTTCTATAAAAAAGAACTGATTAAGGATTATAAAACCTCCAACTTTCTGAACTGCGTGAAATGTTACTGTTGCTTCAAATTTATGAAGAGCTTTCACGACCCCAATATTCCAGTTATGCAAGCATTTGTTCTATTCTTAAAGACCTACTGAACTGGTATCTGGGAATTTTATGTGGGAAAAGGGCATATTCCTGGCACACAGTCTTAATGAAGGTGCACATAAGCTACAAAGCCTCCATGTGCCTTGGGAAAATGAACTAGAGACTTAAGTGGAAAAGTTTCTGCTTCAGACCAGTTAAAAACATAAAATATAGCTACCGTAGAGCTTAATTGTACAGTGCTAGTTTCAACTTCTGTATCAAGAGACAATTTTTTGCATTTCCGTGGGATTGGCCCACAGCTACAGCCATATTGGACAGATGTTTTTAACTCTAAATGCAATGCAGAATTACCTATCATTTCTTTGCACGCAGATTGAATATTTTGCATGAGCATTCAAAAACGCATGTTTATAGTTTGAACTTCTTATGTTTATTGTTTTCTACTACAAAATGTACCGTCTACAGATGGAAAACTCAGAGTCTTTGATGATGGGTGGTGAGGAATTGCTCAAAAAGATTCAGTTACACACAGAGAGACGTATTACACGTAATGTCGGGAAGAGCTAGATTACACAGTTATCAAAATATGTACAGGAGCAATCCTCATCTAGAAGTGTTTCAGGGATTCCAAATGATCATACTCAACAGCTGGGCCTATTTGCAAGACTTGGTCAATGGAAAACACTGCCGCTTTTCTCCTCCTTATGGTCCCCCACCCTTTCTATTGCCATCTCTGTGAAAGCAGAGTGGCATGCTGCCTTATCGCTGCTGCTCCTTATTACCCTCAAACGACAGTAATGAAAACAGGCAAGACGATTAAGCAATGTGGCAGCCCATTTTTATGAGTTTACCTTTAAAGACAACCAAGAGAATTTTAGGAAAGTAGATAGAGGGCTTTACAACAACAAGGAACTGCTGTGGAGTATTTATTTTTGAAAGTCAACAAATTCCTTGCAGTTTAACTATATTAATCACTATTAAATAGTTATTTTAAATAATACAAAGGTTATATGTTCTTAGGAGGGAAAAAGCATACAGAATATACTTATTACAGGGCTGACCAACTTTTTTGGCATCACTTGATTTTGTCATAACTTGCAACACTTTATCAAAAAAAAAAGTGCTATATGAAATTTCTTTTTCAATCCCAAAGACTTGGTTTTGTGTTGAGAATTTTGAGGTAACCCTCAACTTGTAAATATGCTTAAAATTATCAAGCAGGTTTAAAACAACTGTTTTAAGATATATACAGTCTAGTTTTAGGGTCTCAAATGTTATACACTACTATTTAGCTTGGTCAGGGCTGATCAAATATTCTGGAAAATGGTCAGTATATATGTATGTGTGTATACATACATACTCATGTACATCTCAGGATTACTAATCTTCAGCAAATTATTATACTTTAAATATCAAAACTTAATCTTTGGTGATGCAGAAGGCATTCTGTTTTTTCTTAGAAAAACTTAATATCAATATCCATTTTTCTAGTAATGAGTCAGTTCTGAAAGACAGAACAGGAGTGTCCAAAGGGGAGAATTTCCTCTCCTCTGGCCTCAGTTTATAGAACTGGGAGTACTGGAGCTTGAACTGGAAGACGTTGTGAGTAATGATCTTTTGAATACGACCTCATATGAAGTACATACGATATGAAAAATTCAAGCTCTATCATTGACAAATGCAAAACTCCCAAATAAGGGTCACAGAGGTGAGGACCAAAGTATGCAGTAGACAAAGTATTTATACAGAGTCCAAAATGAGAGGGGACCTTGGCCATGAAACTACAGTTACATATGACTAACCAGCATTTCCACCAGACACTGCTCTGTTGATGCATGGCACTGGAACCCATTAACAATTAACCATTTCCAAATCAACCTAAGAGGGATTATTTTCTAACGAAAACCTATCTCTTAGTTTCTTAAGAGAAAGCAATAAAATACAATGTACCAAAATTCGTTTTCATAACTAACTCCATCAGATTAATAAACTGAACAAGATTTACACTTTTGAATTTCAAGGATCTAAACCTTGTCACATCACTACCCACCCAACTCCCCACCATCTCTTTAGATAATATGACATGAATAAGTAGGTTGAAAATGCTTTTGGGAGAAAAAAGTTTCTTTATTTCTGTTTGTTCATTTATGCAAAGACAGTTTCAACAACAGGTAATAGGAACATACTTCTAAGTTTAAAATTAATTTTCCATTTTGAAAGGTTCAGGACTTTGTCTCTTATTTCTAACCTTACTCTCTTAAATTCTTCGGTCCAACAAAAAAGCAGAAAAATAAAGTTTATTCTCTTACTTTTCTTAAAGTCATATTGGGATAATTAGAATTGGCTCTTTCAAATTTAGGTATCACTTAGAGTAACCTGGAAATTTAATCACAGAATGATATATGTAAGAATGTTATAGCACACCTAAAAAAAAAGTACAGAGAATTTTTTAAAGGACAAATTTCAGGGCACTTTCAAATTCCGAGGCATAAGAGAGCCCTCTTGGGGATCCTTAAGTTAAAAGACTCTTCCCTTCAGATTCAGAGTAAAAATTATTAGTGATTATAAGACAACCATGGGGACTGATGATATGGCCCATGGCAGCTGCCTTACATTAGGGCTAAATGGAGTCTCCATGTTTTTAGTGAAGGGACCAATGAAAGAAAGGCCAGGAAGCCACTTTAAACTCATTTTCATGGCAGGTCAAATGATGCTGATACAGTGTTTCCCTTAGAAAGGTTTTATCCTATTGCCACCTTTTCAAGGCTTAACCCTCAAACTGTTGATGTCGTTACTTCTCTTCTTTATATCCATCACCTGTTCGAGAAGCAAACCTCCTGGAAGAATGGTGCTACAGACTGGAAAATCAAGACTGTAGGGACAGCAAAGGGGCTCTAGTACTCTAGTTGTCTGTCACAATTTGCAATACCTAACAAGGAGACTAGCTAATCTAGAAATGATTGTTAACTCTGTCCTAGTATATTCTAGAGATACGCTTAAAACTTTAGTGGTTTTGAAACACTGCAACTACCTTGACTCTTCTAAACAAGTTTTACTTTAAAAAAGGAAATATAATAGGCTAACAAGCAAAAATAAAACCTATTTGCTCTTTAACAAATAACTAATATTTTAATGTTTTTAAAAAAAACAATTCCTTTCAGATACTCTGATTAACCTTTAAGTGACATAAAAAAAAGTTCCAGCATTCTTTAATACCAGTATTTTGCACAATTTAAGATACAGCCATTGAGTTTAGCATTTCAAGGAAAAAAAATTAAAAGAAAAAAGGAGAATGGTAACTCACTGAGAAGCTTATGTACTTAGTGAAGTTTAGTTTGTTTTGGATTCTTTAAAAAAATTAGGCCCAGAATTTTAGTTATCCTAGTTACCATCCCAATCAAATAGGATATCTATGTGTGGATTCTAGATAAAAGACAAGTACTTTGAACTAATAAACGTAAGACCCACTGATTGGACTGTTTGTTCAGAATCTCTTTTACTGGGTTTAGATAAGGAAGACTTCAATAAAGCTAACTATATGTTGAGTTCCACTGATTAAAAATACAGTTTAAAAAAAACTCTGCTTTTGTGGTAAATTTCGAGACAAATCATAAATGTAAAGAACAATACTGTAAATATTGTACTGTTCACAGGTATTTGTTGGAGAAATGAAATGCTTGAATTCAAACTATCGAAATTCTGACCTTTCAAAATAGGTTTTCTAATTTCCTGAAAATCAGCAACTGTTTTTTAAACTCTTAAAATGTCAATTTCAATTAAAAAAATCCTTACAGATAAATGTTAAAGTTATTCCTTTTAGTCTCAATTATTTCTTACTTTCAACTATATATTGAACATAGAACCAGCTTCTAAATTAACATCTAATGAAGAACATTTTCAATGTAAAATAAAACTAGGCAAGCATATTAATACAACTTACGTAAGAAAGTCTGAGTGTTGAGTTATCAAAATTCGGAATTAAATTTCTATAAGAGTGAAAACTTTCAGTCTCTTCTTAATATTCAAAACCAGCAACTTCCCATGAGACTAGAAAGTTAGCAGAGAGGATCAAACAGATTTAAGCACTGCTCGACTTCTTCTAAAGTGATGCACTCTTTTATCCTATAAAAGACAGAAAGAGTCCTTTTTTACTTCATTGCAAATTTTGTATTATCACTATGACCTAAAGATAGCTACAAAGCATTTATTCTAGGTTTAAAAAAACTATAAATAACAAGAGAAAAGTGATCCTTTCTGGGAAGCATTCCTGAACTTTAAGATAACAAATGTACCTATAATGACTAGTTTTATTCGATAATTTAAAAAGAAATCTCAGTAAACTCAGAAACAGAGGACTTGGGAGTCTATATCATTTTACGAAGACTCTTAATTAATGATTTGGCAGTGATGCCCCCAAAGACAGCTGGTAGAAAACATATTAAAAGTACTGTTTTTACTAACAGAAGTGCATCTGGTAGAAATCACAGCTTGAGTACAGCATTCCACTTCAAACTGAAATGCTATGCTTTTCGGTTAAAAAAACCAAAAATTTTGGCATATTTAAAGTCATATTCTTAACCTGTGATGAAGATATATCATTCTTTAGGAAATGAAGAGTAAATAAAAAATATATGCAAAATCTCCTCTCACTTTATGTCGCTTGCAGATGTGCAGATATTAGGAGGTAAGGCCTTACAAAAAGGAATGGAGTAGAGTGAACTACTAATAACAAGATGGTATTTTCTTTTCTCTAAGAGCTTAACTGTGCCCTTTTCCTAGAGATTAAACTCAGTTGTCATATAAAGAAGAGTGGCTTCTGGAAATTTTGCAATCTGTCAACAAGATAATATCCTATTTAGGTTAAAACCCAGAAAAGTGGTCACGAACTGAAGTATCTTCAGAGATCAGGTAGGATGTGAAAGATTTTAAAGACAACATGGAAACAATGTATACCCTGCCTCAATGCATTCAAATTCAATTAAAACAACAACAACATTTAGATAATCAAAATAGGTCTAGATACCAGACAACTTCAGACTACCAACTTCTGAGTCCTGATCTAGAGAAACAGAAAACTGAAGGTTCAAAGTAAGGTTTTTGCCTAATACTAGGTGAAAACTCAAGTTTAAAGACTACTTTCTGGGGCGCCTGGGTGGCTCAGCTGTTAAACGTCTGCCTTCGGCTCAGGTCTCCGCATCTGGCTCCCTGCTCAGCGGGAAGCCTGCTTCTCCCTCTCACACTCCCCTTGCTTGTGTTCCCTCTCTCGTTGTCTCCCTCTGTCAAATAAATAAAATCTTTAAAAATAAATAAATAAAGACTACTTTCTGCTTTGCAAACAAATCATTTAAGTACTACCTATTTAACCTTGAGAACTTTGGGCAAGGTAGGCTGCCATACAATCCTAGTTCTTTCCTTTTAAATTATACTATGTATAATAATATAAGAGAACAAATGTCAAAACTTTAAACGAGGGGCGCTTGGGTGGCTAGGTTGTTGGGCGTCTGCCTTCGGCTCAGGGCGTGATCCCAGGGTCCTGGGATAGAGCCCCACATCACGCTCCTCTGCAGGGAGCCTGCTTCTCCCTTTCCTACTCCCCCTGCTTGTGTTCCCTCTCTCGCTGGCTGTCTCCCTCTCAAATAAATAAATAAATAATCTTAAAAAAAAAAAACTTTAAATAAATATGTTTTACTTCCTGTTGAGAAGATGGTAAGAACTTAATCCTGCTATGGCTCTACTCTTCTTCTGCATTAAATAGAAGTCCTTAGAATACCCTTTTAGAAAAGCTGAAAGTTTCATCCTATATCCATTCATAGATAGAAAAAAACTATTCTTTCCCTGTTTTAAGACACAAAGCAATGTAAAACCTTCCCTTTGAATATTAAATGGTATAGTCATTTTGGAAAAATTCTAGCAATTTCTCAAAATGTTAAATGTAGTTACTATTACTCAGCAATTCCATTCCCAGGTATATACCCAAGAGAAATAAAAGCATAGGTCCACAGAATAACTTGTCCATGAATGTTCACAGTATTACTCATCATAGTCAGAAAGTGGAAACAACCCAAACTGCCTATCAAATAAGAAACAAACAAGGTGGTATATCTATAAATAAAAAGAAATGAAGTACTGATACCATTATAACATTGATGAACCTTAAAAATATTATGCTGAGTGAAAAAAGCCAGTCACAAAAGGTCACATACTGTATTATTCTATTTGTATGAAATGTCCAGAATAGGAAAATCTTAAAAAAAAAAAAAGGTTAGAGGTTCCCTAGGGATAGAGGAACTGGGGGAAATAAATAGTGACCACTAATGGGTAAAGGGGTGATTAAAATATTCTAAAATTGATTGTGGTCATGATTGCACAACTCTGAATACACTAAAAAATGGAACTGCTTGTTTTATATGGGTTTACTGTATGGTATGTGGATTACATCTCAATAAACCTGTTACAAGAAAAAAAACTTTCCTTTGCACAATTCCTCCCCCATTAGAGTGACTTTAAAGTCTACTGGCACCATTTTTCCTATAGCAATTGCTCCCTTTGTGTCTCTGTGTTATATTTTGGTAATTCTCTTAATATTTCACATTGTATTATTATTGTTATTTGTTATGGTGATCTTCGGTCAGTGATTCTGAATCGCTGAAAGCTCAGATGACAGCATTTTTTAGCAATAAAGTATATTTTAATTAAGGTATGTATACTGTTTTTTAGATATAATGCTATTGTATACTTCATAAGACTACAGTACAGTGTAAACATAACTTTTATATGTACTGGGAAACAAAATTGCATTTGACTTCCTTTATTGCATATTGACCCTATTGCAGTGGTATGAAACTCAACCTGAGGTATCACCAAGGTGTGTTCTGTTTTGTGTACCTAAAATTTCCTCTTTTTCCATTTGGTCAAGCCAATATTCTCTTTCAACTCTCTTCTTTCACAACCTTGTCAATTATAAGCTTCTGCTAAAGGTTTCTTCCCTAAGGACAAACTACACTGTATCAAGGTTTCAGCAGCATAAAATAGCCAGGTAAAACTCACTCACAGAAGTTTTCTGAGTTACAGTCAAATGCCAAGGGTTCAATTAAATGCTCTATGTAATCTCAAAATGTATATACCACAGGAAAAAAAGATGCTTCATAGTTGACAAATATGCTTTTTATCCTGTATACTATTCCTTTCATACCTTGAAGTAGTCATCTTGAGTAACAAGAGAGTTTCTCAGTCTGTTCTCTGGATTAAATAGACAAGATACAACAGTCTGTATGCTCCTGTCCACAGATTTCTGAAAAAAAGGGAAGTATTTTCAGTAATCTACAGTCTATTCATTTCACTCACTTTAACAAGCTTTTTAAAGAAAACTGAATACATGTACTCCTTTCTAAAGAATTCTTACAAATCCATAAAATACCATTATGTAATTCATAATATTTTCATGTAATTTATTACATGTCACTTAATATGTAACTTTTTATTGAATTTTAAAAATATTTTAGAATTTTATTGATAGAGTACTGGTTGTAAAGCTCAATTTAGTAAAGCCCTCATCTATTTCCTTAAGGCTCTTTAATCTTTCCTGTTAAGAAACCGTGAACTTCCAACATTCCAAGAAAAAATATCCAGGATGAAACTTGACAATTATAACTATTTTAATCATCACTCAAATCAAGGAATTTTTTTTTTTACTCTAGTTGAGTAGTTCTCAACATTTTCTTCCACTGAGAAACACAAGGACAAAGTTCACACAATCCAATGGGAAATCTTCAATGTTATTACCCACATTCCTACCACATCAACTACTTCCACATTCCCACCCACTCAAGAAAAACATAGGAACAGTGAAGAGAGCACTGTTAGTAAAGGAGTTTGTTCTAATGATTAAAAAAGAAGCAGCAACTCCACCTATTTCAGTATTTCAATTATCACTAGTGACTCCACCACTCTTGAGAGCTGCTACCATATATAATGTTATGAAGAAAATACCATAAATAATTGTATATTACTATTTAGCTAAGAAAATATTTAAACGGGTAAAAAAAAAGGTAGGCATAATTCATACTCCTCTCTCTTTTGAAGAGTGGATTCTTGAGGAAACCTGTCTACTGCATTCCACCAAATTATGTTAATAGTTATTAAAGTATGGTTTTTAGAAACAATAAAAATATAAGAAAGAAAAGGACTACTGAATCAGAAACTATGTAAACATTGAAAGCTTGGGGGTACCTGAAATTTCATCAGCTTTTATAAAAACTGCCAAATTATTAGTCAGTTACTTAAGCTCTGTAATTTTTGGCTTCCATATTTCAATTTGAAAAAAGATGCTTGCATCTCAAAGGGCCATTATTAAAACTTCAAAAAATAATTGTGAAAATATAAATATCAATAAACAAAATTAGATGTTTGCCTTTTGTGGGCCATTTCCTGAGGATGGAGTAGCTTCATGAACTGAACATTCACTTTGCAAAACTTCTGTTCCTGGATCAACTTCATTACAGTGGTAGTTAACAGCAGTATAAGCCTACATTATGATAAAAGTATAATTAAAGAGAAGTATATTAGATACATTTCTAAACAATCTGTTCTTCAAAATAGGTGAGCTTATATTGATCATTTAAATGTGGGTTAAGTTCAATTTACATTATTTCAGAAACTTTAAACTGAATAGCTGAAATGCACTAAGGCAGTCTTTTATTTGAAAAGTCTTCTAAACTTCAACAAAATCAGATTAGAAGGGCTTTAAGAAAAAGAAACTCCAACATGTAGTAATAGAATGAGAATCTCCCAGTGCCTGAGAATTTCAACTCGTGTTATATCATTCAAAGGTCCAATCCTGATAAAAGGTAAAGACTCAAGTGTTTTAGAGCTAACAGCCTCTTTTGTTTTATTTCTCATATAGCAGTATTAACAGCGAAACATTTGCTTCTCTTCAACAGATTTTTTTTATGGGTAGAAAACGAGAGACAGTTTCAATACTAATTCCAAATTCAATGAATTAGAATTGGCACAGGTATTAAGACTACGTTTCTTAGATTATATATAATTTAGCACCTGTTGTATGCAGAGAAGCCATTGGCTTAAGCATATGAGAACAATCTGAGAAACAAAAAGCAGTTTCTCGCATTGAAGAATATACTTGGGTTGACAAGAAATTAATAAAACCTAACACATAATGTGAAAGGGAATTTAAAAATATGTCTAGGAATACACGAGGTGGCACACGGCCAAGAAACATTTAATAGTTAAAATAAGAAAATATTTTAAAATAAGGAAAAGGAAGGGGTGCCTGGGTATCTCAGTCTGTTAAATGTCTGACTCTTGATTTTGGCTTGGGTCATGATCTTGGGGTTGTGAGATTGAGGCCCGCATCTGGTCTGCAATGGGCGTGGAGCCTGCTTAAGTTTCTCTTTCCCTCTCCCTCTGCCCCTCCACTCTCTCTCCCTCTTCAAAAATAAATAAGTAAATAAAAAAATAAAAGGAAGTATGTTTGGCTAATTCACCTTACCGGGGGTATAACATAACTCCTTTGTTCTCCAGCAGGCCACTGTGGTGGCATCTTAAAAAAAAAAAAGAGAGAGAGAGAGAGAGAGAGAAAGGCAGTAACAATTAATTAACCATTCCTATATATTTTCACAAATGTGAAAGATAGACAATGTTGAGGTATTTATCAAGCTGGATTCTTGAACTTGTAGTAAAAGAAACATAATGGAAGTAAGAAGTACTTTATGTTTCTAATACCTGAGGGTTTGTTACTTTCATATATAAACCCTAACTTTTTCTCAATTTTCTGTGTTGGCTTTCAGAAAAATTCAAAGAATAGCTCTTTGAATGTATCACCATATATAATGGTCATGGGTCACAGATATGGTCCTATCTGTGGTAGAAATTCAGAGAACTACTACCTTGTAGTAGTCAACTGAAATAAACACTACCAAATATAATTGGAATTGAATGCTCTAAGACTTGAGTACTCATTTTATTTTGACCTAACCCACTAGAAAAACTGGTAAAAGTCAGTCTGAACGTTTCAGCTATTTGACTATAGAAGAGGACAGCAAATCTTATAAGATAGTACAAGAGAAAACTTTGTGCTAAGTATATTCCTGTCAAAATGTCGTTCCCTTTTTTCCAAATAATTAAAGGTCCTAATTCTAGACTAATTCTTTTTCCCTTATTTTAAGCATACTCAACTAGTTTAAATGATAAATTACTGGAGATATTTATATAAATAAAGGCCTCAATAATATTCCAAAGTAAATCATGTTGTTCCCTCTTAAATTACCTGGTAATTATATACAGGCAGCTGATATCCAGTGATGACCTGAACAGGTGAACTTGGATAAGGAGGATATGCCTGAGAATAAAGTTTATAGAAAGAACTCATTAACAAGGAAAATTATTGAAAATTAGAAAGTAGTATTATTCCTAATAGAACCAAAGTATGAAAACAAAGAAATCTTATTTTTCTATACACAAATGCAGAATTCTATTGAAGTGTTTGACTTCATGAAGAAATGTTAGTCTTTTGGGTGGGGAAGAGGAAGAGATAAATGAGGGAAGTGACGACTTTGCCCATCTATGTTTATCTTACTTGTATATTTATCCCCACTAAAAAGTTTCTTCCTTATACTGGTGATAAAGCTCTATTAGAATAGATGTCCATGTTAAAGTTACATTACTACATCTGTTATTTCTTTGTTAAAACATTTTAAAGCAATTTTGTATTCTTTGGGGGTAATATGTAGTCAATATGTAGTCCTCCCACACTCTTTATGGCTCTTTCTGTATTTCATTTCTACAAGTTAAAGGCCATATTTAACCTAAAACTGAAAAAAAAAACAGAACATCTTACATCTTTCAATAAATATTTATTGATTGAAATCATCTCTGTAATATTATACATGAATAGACTCAAGTAATACCTCACAGTGTTAGGAACAAGTAGGGATTTTCTTCAAATCATGTTTAGGGCAAGAAAAATAACAAATATATACCCCACATTTCATATAGATGAAAAATGTAAACAAAGGAGAGATACTACAGAACTACTTCACTACTATTTCTCTTTCCTGCAAATAAAATGTCTTTCAAACTGAAGAAAGTAAAATTAAAAAAAAAATCACTGTTATTCATCACCACTAGGAGATAGTAAGTATTCCAAATCCCATTTCAAATATTAAGGAAACCAGGACCAAACAAATTATATGCCACAAACGCAGAGAATTTACAAATATAGTTTGTCTTCAGAAACCTATCCATTCTAGAACCAGAATACATCCAGAAGTCAGGAATCTGTATGAGAAGGCATCTGAAAATCACTGCAAATAGAGAGTAACCAGAACTGCCAAACTTAGAGAAGAATAAACCAGGCAAACATATGAGGAAAGCTGCCTCCGAATATTTTAGGAGTTATCACGTGGTGGGGAAAATGGATGAGTATGTTCTATGTGGGTACAGAGGTCAGTTCTAAGATAAAGGTTTACAAACTACATAGAAGCAGATTTTAGCTTGGTATAAAGAAACAAAACTAAGAACAAAAGATTTCTAACAGAAGTAACAGATTTCCTTCCCATCACTCAAAATACTCAAACAGAAAGTATTATCACTTACTACGGAAATTCCACAATTCCTTATTTCACAGAGAGTAAAAGTAAAGACTGGCTTATTTTTAAGGTGTCCCCATCAATAAAATCTCTAATACCTTTAAAAAAAGGAAAAAAGAAAGAAGAATATAGGTAATTCTTACCTGAACATACTGAGTTATAGGATTCATCATGGTTGGAGGCTGCATATAAGTTTCAGTGTTTGGATTACTCCAGACACTCTGAAACTGTGGTGGAGGAGGAGGATTAAAAACCAAAGGACGAGGCTGCACATGATAAGCACCTTTTTAAAGAATAAAATGAAAACAAAGCCCACTTTTAGTTTTCTGAAAAGTTATACATGTCAAAAAGAACAACTCTTCTATTTACTCACATAAATTTTGTTTCCTGATTGCAGGTCCCAGTTTCAGCTTTTTACCATGGAAATTTATCTGTGACTGAAAATAAAACAGTAACAAAACTAAAATCACTTTCAAAGACTTGAATTTCGAGACTTTGGTAAACACCCTACCATCAAAGAAGATCGATAGTAACAACATACCCAATCAAAATTTATCAGCATGAAGCTACCTTAACCTCACCACTCAAGTGTTGAAAAGAGTCTTGGAATTTGATAAAAAAAATTTACACTCTGTCTAAAATCTTTCCTGTCTCTAGTTCATGAAGCCAGATGTCCAAATACAAATAAACAGGTCTGACAAGTTACATAAGATTATTCTAGGTTTGGTTTTCAAACAGGAAGTTTATTTTTATATTTTATACAAGGCTATATATATTCAGGACTCAAACAACACTTCATCCTTAAGCTAATTAAGAGACTTTACCACAAGATTACTTACTTCTACTATCTTCTGCACATCCACATCATTATAAAATGAAACAAATCCATAGCTAGAAAAACAGATAAATAATGTATAAAAATCACCAGCATAACAGTACAAAACTAATATTCCATGAAATAATTGACAGAGTGATAATGATAAAGAATGAAGACTATACTGAGATAAGTATTTGCTAGATGTACGTGATCGATCCTCCATAAATATTACTGCTTTTTGTTTTCTTCCCATGATCTATGTCAGAATGTGTGAAGATTAATGTAGTGTAGGAGATCATTTGTTAACAGAAAATTCGTATCTCTGAACCTGAATTTATTATCTAAGGTGAGACGGTTAAAATTTAAGATACTGTATAATACATGAAGAAAACAACTTTTTGATAAAACTGATTAATCCACTTGAGTAAAATAAATGAAGATGGGAAATATTTACATACAAACACTGTGAAAATGACTAAATAGAAGAGATGACAACAAACTGTTATCCTTTATATGAAAGAAAGGAACAAAACAACAAATTTATACAAGTGTAAGAACACAGATTTTGAATTCTTCCATGTTACTCTATATAGATACTACAGCTCAGTTATTTTTTATCTTCATACAGACCATGTTTTACTCACCCTTTGGACACACCAGTTCGATCCGTGATTATCTTCACTTCTTTTACTGAACCATATCTAGCAAAGAAACTTCTAATTTCGGTTTCATCCATCTATGAAGAAGAATTTGACTTCAGCATTCAAAATTTTCAATTATACTATAAAGATTTGAAGATGTGGAAATATCTCCCCTAAGTATCCCCAAACCACTTGCAGATCTTTGTCAAATATACTTTTAGTCTCTATAGGTTAAACATAAAACCAATTTCAAACCTGCATGAAATACCAAAAAACCTTATGTTTACAACAGGGCCCAAAACCCATTATTCACTAAATATTTTTTTAAATAAATAAAACAGGAATACAATACCCTAACATCAATTCCACCAACAAAAACGGTGTTTGGCATGATTTTGCCTTCTGGTAAAACATAGCCTTGGCTGGTTGTAGCTGATGAGGACTGAGTGCTGGCCTCTCTGGAGATGGTTGAGTTTGGAGTCTCAGGATTTGCAGCAGACTGTAATTTGGAAAGTAGATAGCATCACTTGACATTCAGGCAAAAACCATACAAGATATGAAATATAATATTTGTATTTAAAATATAAAATATTTTCATGAAAATTACTTTTATAGTAAATTGGCCAGCAATACAACTCAATTCAGGCTTAGGATTAAAAATAAAGGATACTTTAGGATTAAAACTTAGGGATACCTGAGTTGTTTAATCAGTAAAATCATGATCTCAGGGTCATGAAATCGAGCCCCATGTCGGCTCCTTGCTGTGTGTGGAGCCTGCTTGAGATTCTCTCTCCCTCTACCCCTTCCTAACCGCTCCCTCTCTAAAAATCAAATCAATTCAAGTAAGAGTAGATCAGCATGAAATTTTAACAAAAAGTACCTTCTTAAAACCAGTGTTGCTCATCATCTCTCACGTAAAGTAGAAAACTGACTTTATACTGAGTTGTGAACTGGAAAGTTCAGATTTGTAAAAATAGTTATTAAAGTCATCCTGTTATATGCCAGTAAGCATACTTTCACTTTACTGAGTACCTTATTAAAAAGCATGGGAAATCTTTGAAAAACATGAATGAACTTTTAAAAAATCTGCATCAAAAACACACATCAAAGAAAAATCTGCATCAAAAACACACAAACCGATTTGCTCTGCCTCCTCTTTCTAGTCACCAAAATTAACACGGATTTTATAATTAAATACTCCATGTGTTAGTATGAGTTTATTTTGGAAATGGTCATGAAAATATTATTTGCTCACATATCATAGCTCCTGCTAAAAAAGGCTTATAATCCTTTCCTCTAGTGCTAGGGTGTTCAAAGCATCTTTTCAAATGACATTTTTCTTCTTCAATAACACCAAATCAATCCCACTGATAATTCTAATTTTCACAGGGGGCTGATAGAAATAAATGATACTATCTTCATTTTCAGATAAAGAAAACCACACATGAAACTCATTATTTTTCTGGATTCTGATTCAGAACTCTACTCTTTCCATACTAAGATTAATGTAACCTTTTCTGAAGCAAAATTTACTGGTAATATGTATGTTGGAAAAGTAGTACAGTACAGTGAAAAAAAAATTGATTTAGTCAGGAGATCTAGGTTCATGTCCCTTACCAGGTTATAAGCCACTTACTTGGCAGCTGTTTATATCTGGGAAAATTGCTTTGAGAATGAAGTGAGATAACATCTGTGAATTCATTTTGTGAAGTATAATGTGGTATGCCAATATAAGTTAGTGTCCTGTTATTTGAATTTATTTCCAATAGGTTAAAAATTTTCTTTCCTGGTTTTACTATTTACTTATTTATTTTGTAGATGTTTTATTAATTAACTAATTTCAACTGGAACTTCGAAGAACTAGTTTATGGTACATCCACTTATTTGGAGTTCATTTATGAAGCGCCTACTGATTGTAAGAGGAAAATACAAAAGGCTGCAAGAGAGATAAACCTGTTATACTTCCTCTTATGGAGAAAAACAAGGACAAAAAAACAACTTATACATATTTTTTAACAGGCAAGCACAGTAATTTTTATAGAAATTAGTAACAATACTAAAGTAGGTAGAATTCCTATTTTGTTAGATGCTAGAAGTTACTGATAAATGTAAGATTCTACAAATTGTTATACTAATTAGAGATGAAATCAAAACTATCAAATCACCAAATGTGTTTTGGTTTTTCTCTATTAATTTATGCACATATAATTGAACCTTGAAAACATGGATTTGAACTGTCCAGGTCCACTTATTCACAGATATATTTAAAAATACAGTACAGTACTGTAAATGCATTTTTCTCTTCCTTATAATTTTAACATTTTTTCTCTTATTTTATTGTAAAAATATGGCATATAATCCATATATATAATCCATGCAAATTGTGTTTATCAATGGTTTATGTTATTAGTAAGGCTCCTCGTCAACAGTAGGCTACTAGTAGTTAAGTTTTGGAGGAGTCAAAAGTTATATGCTGACTTTTGGGTTTGTGTGGAGGGAGGTGGGGTCAGCGTGCCTAACCTCTGCATTGTTCAAGAGTCAACTGTACTTACTTTTATGTGTTTCTATTTGGGTACTTCCTAATTCTTTCCTGTAACTATAGTATAGTAGTATTTCATGACAATATGGAAACCTCTTTCTGAAGTTTTTCCATTTTTTGTTTTTAGTTTTCTAATTTTAGTTTTTTCTAGTGGGACTATATTACATAAGCCACATATTTTGAACTACTGAAACCTGACTAGGTTTCCCTTCACTACAACTTAGAATCCTTTTCAGTTAGCTCTTTCAAAAGTCCAAGACAAATAAAACAAAACAGTGGTTCTGAAATTCTTATGGATTTTCTTTTCTCCTTCTTAATTTCCCCTTTATCTGTGGTTGAACTTTGGATAGTTTCTATTTGACAAACTATTTACTATTATCTGCCTGTGAATGACAATGGATGAATGTATTTTAATTTGGAGGTGTATAACGTCAGGCCAGAAAACTGTGCCAGATTATAATTATTTATGATAATGTATTACTTCTTAACCAGGGGAGATTTTGTGGTCCAAGCACATTTTTGGTTGTCACAACTAAGAGATACTCATATCTGGTGGTAGAGGCTAAGGATACAGTAAACATCCTATAATGCAAAAGCAGCTTCCCACAAGAAATTACCTGTCCTAAAATGTGAATAGAGTCATGGCTGAGAAACCCTGTGACAGTGTGTCCAGAATTGAAATGCAAAGTTCTAATTCTCATATTCTATTTACAGAAGTAAAATGGATACTTGAGACACTAAGCAGTAATTTGTGGGGTGGGGAAGCCACTACATATTACAGGAAGTTTGGTCTGTGACTGCTTTATTGAAATTCACTCTTTGGTTAATTGAGGAATTAAATGTAATATTCATCAAATTATTTTACCGGTGTCTTAACATCTTAAGTTAAGGCACGATCCTGTCTTAGTCCTCAGCCAGCAGGGGGCACTCAAAGCTAACAAAGTAAGTAAAGTACTCCATTTAAACAAGACTGATCAGGGATTTTTAAGCCTCTACTGTGTATATTTACACATAATTATAATTTATATATACAACATCCACAACCAATAAACAACCTTTAATACTTTCAAACTATTGCTAAAAATACTCCACAAATAAATGCCAAGGCTAAAGCAAAAATATGGTATTAAGTATTAAGATTAAAGTATTAATCTTAACCATCAATAGTTTACAGAAAATACATTTAAGGTAAATTTAACATGATAAGTAATTATTTTCCTTAATTATACCTTCAAGTGAGTTGGTGGGTTTTGAGATGAGTAATGCTAGGATATTAAGTAGGGGGGAACTTGGAGGCCATCATACACACAACTCTCATCACTGCTATTTACAGTAATATATTCTGTTATACTTGGATAACGAAATGACAAAAATAACTAAAAGCTGAAAAACACCTGTATCATTACTAAAGCTCCTGGGCTGTCAGCTAACATTATTTCATTCAACTATTACATTTACATACAAGCAAACTAAGATCTATCTATAACTGATCACAAAAAAAGGTCTAATTTGTAGTCATCAGAGTTCTATCCACAGAAGAAATAGCTAATAAAGAGAAAAGCTAAAAGGAAATAGGAAATAAAAATCAGAATAAAACTTCCTAAGTAAATCCCAGAGTGGACTCTTATGGGGGGAAAATCCAAACAATAAACAAAGCTAAGCAAGAAAAATTGCAAGAAAGCAAAAATATGCATTTGTCTTGAAAAAGGTGATATGACCACAGATTATAAGACAATGCTATGTAAAAACTCTGGAAGTAAATTTGGAAATCTTGATGAAATGGCCAACTTTCTAGAAAAATGTCAATTTTAAAAAAACAGTCTTAGAAGGAAAGAATACTTGATTCTTAGCTTAGTTTCACTGGGAGTTTTTTCAAACTGTAAAGAAACAGATTATTTGTGCATGTGTAGGTGTGTGTGTGTGGAGGACACCAAGACAGAAACAATGGTAGATGAAAGACAGAGTGTAGGAGAAAGAAAATTCAGGGGTGCCTGTCTAGCTTAGTTGGTGGAGTGTCTGACTCTTGATCTTGGGGTTAGGAATTTAAGTTCCACGTTGGTCAATTCACTTTAATTGAAAAAAATTCCAGAGAAAAGAGGGGAAAAGAGTATTACTCAATTCATTTTACAAAACTGACACCCAAATAACAAAACCTTATCAAAATGGTCCACCTCTCTCCCTAACACAGAGAGGCAAAATTCCAGCAGTATCTAAAAAACATACAATTAAGAACAGTTCATATTGAAAATTCAAGGATGGTTCATTTCTTAGGAAATCTAGTACTGTAACTCACCAATGAAAAAGCATTTTATAAAATACAGCATTCATTTTTCATTTTTCAAAAACCTAAGTAAAAGGGAAAAATCTTCTTTTCTGTTGATGTAATTTTAAGCTAACATCAGGCTTAAAATGAAACAGCCATTTCCACTGAAATTAGGAAATAAAGGCAACTCTTAATTACCGCTATAATTGAAGAATTAGTAAGAGTTCTTATAAATCCTTAAAAAAAGATAAACATCCCAGTAGAAAGGTGCATTAAGAATTTATAAAAAAGAAATTTTGAAAGCTAATGACTTCAACTTCATTAATGATCCTAAACAAAAGCCATATCAAAACATATTTTCCAGCCATTAGATTGGTAACTTTAAAAAGTATAATAACTCTCACTAGAAAGAGTGTGGAGAAGAGATGACTGTATATACAGTGGGAATACACACTGATACCTGTTCCATTAAGAGTAACTTGGAAAGATATACTATAACTTAAAATTGTTATAAAATGAGCATAATCCTTTCACCCAGTTGGTTTCCACTCCTGGCAATTGATTTCAAGGAATTAATGGAATAAGAATGCCAAAACATATGCACACATATACTTACTACAGTATTGTTTTTATACAGAAAAAGTATTCATTATAAGGATATTTAATAAAAATAAGTAATGACGTAATCTTAAGAGTCTTAACATTATATATTTGAAATCATTTTAAATTTATCTTTGAAATAAGGTCCAATATGTTGGGTGAAGGATACAGGATATACAATAAAATAGTATTATGTGGCACTGTACAAATTTTATGAATTAAAGTTTACCTATCTACACGCAATACATGCATAAAAACAATCTGGAAGTGCATACATACAGCAAACTTGACCAGTGGTTAGAGGTGTTGGGACGGACCTGTTTTCTTACATCGATTACTTTCAAATGAGTTAATACACTACAGTTATAATCAGGAAAAAAAAAAAGCTATTAGCATCTCCCCCCTTTTCCTCTAAAAATGTAGAGAAAAAAATACTAGAATTTTTTATAGTAACTCAGTGATTATTAACTAATTAGTAACATGAATAATGACATAACACAAAAAATTATTACAGGGTAATACATATAATTTTACATTTTCATTTTAGTATTTATATATAGGAATATAAACCACATAAATTTCCTCTCTTTAGCTCTGAAACTGGAGAATAATGATGATCATACTATGATCCACACAGTATATAATACATCCGTGACATAAAGTTTGGTCAGAAGTGTTCAGTTGCATCTTGCGGTGATCAACTCTACATTTACCCAAACTCACGTACGTACACCCAAAGAGCAAGTATTACTTAATGTACGGTATATTTAAGTTCCTGGTTTATCTGGAGGGAGAAAAGTGTCCCCCCCCACCCCCGCACGAAACTTGTCAACAGCTCAGGTCCACAGTCCCGCCGAGCACAGGCGGCCCGACCTCGTGCAGTAATGATGGCGTCAGTAATGATGGCGTCGGGCGAGTTTTCCACCTGTGGTCGCCGCATGAGGAAGCCCCCAGCACCAGATCAAGCACGAGGGGCCGCCACCGAGGCACTCCAATCCCAGTCTGCCCGCCGCCCAGCTCCCCGCGTGAGCGCAGCGCCCCCGACGCCCCCATCCGGCCCGCACCCTATCCGGGGGGCCAGGAAGGAACCACTAGCCGAGGAAACCCTGGCCCTCAAAGTCAACAGGCGAGTCCCTCAAAGAGCCGACAGCAGCAGGCGTTTGGGAGGCGGCAGCCCGACGCCATCTCGCAGAGAACGCGCTGCCTCCTCTCCACGGGTAAGCGCGGGAAGGGAAGCCTGCCGGGTGGGGGTGGGGCGGGCGCGCGGTTCCCCCTCCACCCAGTCCGGGAGGCCCACTCCGCGGGCTGCCCCCATAGCCCAGCCGGCGCCGGCGGGAGGCAGGCGGGGCGTCGTGAAGGCCGCGACCCTGACCCTGCACGTGGTAGGCGGGCGGGACAGCGAGTCCTCAGGGCCGACCCCCACCGCGGCGACATCCGCGGGCAGCCCGCCCCTCCTCCAACTCTCTGGGCCTCCTCACCCTCCTCTCTCAGGCCTTGTCTGTGGTGCACCCAGAAACAGGGAGGCGGGGTGACCCCGCTTTCAGCCCCCTCTTGCGCCGCGCTAAAGAGCCGAGTTTCCGCCGCCCGGGAGCACTCAGCCCGGCGTGTGCCCTTCAGGCCTTCTCCTCAACTCACCATGATGGCGGCAGCTAGCAGTTCCCGCTGGTGGGGCTCGAGGAGGAGCGGAGGCTGCGCTTCAGGCACCACTCTTGGGGTTGCTGTTGGCTCTGCTCGTGGCGCTGCCCGGCTTCGACTAGGCAAAGGGATTAAAGTCAGAGGTCTGAGGAAAATCAATGGCGAGTGGCAAGGCCGAGGAGCCCTAAGAGCTGAGTGGCGAGGCTGAGGGGCGCTGGCGAACTGAGGCGTGGCCTGCGGGGCTCCCGGAGGTGGCTCCTGCGCCGGGTACTGGGCTCGTGGTAGACGCCTCAGCCAATGGGTGGCAGCCCCCCGCCCCTTGCGGGGGGGGGGGG
>NW_024424453.1:32915395-32962553 GCF_017311325.1 Ursus maritimus
GGGGGGGGGGGGTTTGGGGGGACGTCGGCTCCCCGATCGGGGGGTGTACAGGGGATGCGCGCGGGCCGGCACTGCGCAGCCGGGGAAGTACCGCCCTGAAACAGACTGACAGACACCCCCCCGACACAGGTGTCACCCGGAAAATGCCTTTGAGGTACACTTGAAATGAGTATGCATCTTTAAATATGTTAAAAATTTTTTAAAAATTTAATGCTTCTAGGTTCTAGTTTCAAAATGGCGCCCTGAACGCGTAGGATTAGCCCGATCACGATTACCCTATCATCGCCCCCAAATCGATTAAAAGCCTACAAAAATAGAAAATAGAATTAAGTCTATAAACAATAAAGAAGGAGACCCCTAAAGTCCGCAAACTTGGGCGCTTTTCTGTCAAGTTTGACGTAGATGGAGTTGGATGGAAGAAACACCAGATAGGGCAGGCCAAGTTGGTCAGTGTTCACTAGTTCCAAGAAATGTGTTGATGGTATTGACTGACTAGAGCCAAGTACTGCTGATACAGAATTGAAGAAAACAGGCAAACATTTCTTTCCTCAGGGAGTTTAAATTGTAAGGGCAAGAGTTTATTTTCTAGGCCTTACAGGAAGAAACTAGGCCTGCTTAGAGAATTCTAGAACATTCTCAAGGTCTGAGAAACAAGGCCTAGAGCAAGGGTGAGCTGTAGGGCAGTTGGTGGAGCAAATCACACATGTTTGGGAACCACTCCAGCTTTCTTTACTCATGGGATAACCATCTAGGACTTTAATCCTCAAATTTCACTTTTGTGCTGATGAAAAGCATTGAAATGTTACTTTGTGAGCTGGAATAGTAGTGGACTTTTGTAACCTGAAAACTTTCCCACTACCAACACCTAGCATTGCTGGATAAAATAATAACTAACCTTATTTTTAATATTCAGCCAAACCTACAAGAAATGAAGGGAAATTTCAAGATGCCAGAAATTAAACTGAAAACCAGAGTAGTTACTAAACTGATTCTTCTCTAGCCCTAAGTATGGGGGCTGGAGTGTAAGATGACCAATCAACTAGTTTGCCCTGAATTTTCCTGGTTTTAGCGCTGAAAAAAAAAACCCAAACCTTAGAGAACCAGGTCCCAGGATAGTTGGCAATCCTAAGTGTGGGCAAGATGTTGTTAGTCTCTACCTGAGGCCCGTAAGTATATGGGCAGGAGATAAGGGTTTGAAGTACCTCAAGGTGGGAGCTGGAACCGAGTACACTACAGAAAGCCATTGTCCCTGAAAGACATCATCCTCAGGAAAAGGGTAGATTAGGGAAAATATAAAACACCCAGTAGATAACCAGATGAGGAAGCTTGTCCCATTTCTGGATGAAAAGAAAAAAATTATTTAACTCTGATGAAATTTTGAAATCCTATTGCCTGCATTTCATAAGAGTTTGAAGTTTAACTTTTAGCACTTACATGTTGTTAGAATCTCAAAACCTAAAAATTGATTCCCCAACCCCCTCCTCCTCCCCAAAAAGATCTCAGACAAGGGATCTGAAATGCCTTGCAGAAACAAATATAAAACCAGCCTGGAGGGATGTTTCCATAAAAGGTTCAACGGGGATGCTCATAAGAAAGGACCCTTTGAGATTCACTCACAATGAAAAATATTAAAACACTATTTACTTAGAGCAATACACTCTATGTATATTTTAAGGTGATTCTACTATTTTAACATGTAAACTTAAAGTCTAAAACTAATAAATGTCTTTACTCGCTTCTAATAATTCAAAGCTCTTAGGATGTTTTAACTCTCCACAACCCCTCCAAATTTATAAAGTATTGTTATTATTCATTACTTTAGTTCTATCCTCTTTTCCTTCTATAAATTAGACATCATGGTTTTTAGACTCACCAACATTTATAAAAATATTTTGCTTACCATTTCTTTGCATATCTCAGATCTGTCTGGATTCTTTTCATTATGCCTAAAATAAATTCTATAGAATTTCCTTTAATGAGAGTGTGATGTGGTTAAGTGCCCAGATTTTTCCCCACCTGAAATACTTTTATTTTGCTCTTGATCATTGAAGATAATTCTACTGGATATGTAATTCTAGGTTTATAATTGTCTTTTTTTCTCAGAGTATTGAACATATTATTCTATTATCTTCTAGTTTCTGTTGCTACCAAGAAATCTGTTGATATAATTCTGGTTAAGATCTATTTTGCTTTGGTGTTCTAAAAAGTTCACAATGATGTCATTAGGACAGTTTGAAAATTTTCTTCCACTTAGGAGTTTTTTGGCTTTGTGGGTTTGTGGATGAACTTTCAACAATTTTACCTGGGGGCATCTGGGTGGCTGAGTCAGTTAAGCATCTGCCTTTGACTCAGGTCATGATCCCAAGGTCCTGGGATCCAGCCTCATGTGAGGCTCCCTCCTTGGCGGGGAAACTTGCTTCTCCCTCTCCCTGCCTGCTCCCTGCTTGTGTGCTCTCTCTCTCTCTCTCTCAAATAAATAAAATAAATAATCTTAAAAAAATGTTTCACCCATTTTCTTGTCAAAGATTAACTGGTTAAAGAATTTAACCTATTTTCAATTCTTATAGTTTTCAATTCTTAGTTATTTTTGTCTAGATAATGACTTTTTCAAATGTTGGTGATATTTCCTTGAAACCTTATGAAATCTTCACTTAATAGAAAAAAAACCTGTTATTTAAGATCAGCAGCCATTATTGAAATCAGTAGCCATTTTAATGTATTAAGATTGGTAGAATAATTCATATAAATTCAGAAATAAATCTCTGTATTCCTTCCTTATCCTCCAAAGACTAGAAGGAAAGGGAGAGGAAAAAAGGCCGATATTGATTCCTCTACTAGTTCTTTTGTGTTCCTAAAGCCTGGGATTTTTAATAGAAAGCTTATAATTAGTATAAGCCCTCTCAAGCTTCATTCATTTACAAACCATTTTCAAGATTTTCGTTGTATCTGCTCTGAATCTCTATATTATTTACCCTAATTTTAAAAAATGACTCATTGTCCTAAGCAGTAGTATTTATGAAATCAAAATTCATTGTGTTACTTTTTTTTAGCAATTCATATCAAAATTAATAAATATTAAAGTTTGAAAACACTATTTGTCCATGGATCACTTCAGATCACACTCTTCCAGACAAACAGGTTACATACTTTTGGAAAGGGCTGAGCTAGGAGAACTCTTTTAATCTTTGGGTATGCAAAATTAGGTCCAAGGAACTAAAGGGTAGAGTGTCAAATTGTTCTGCCTAATAAGCGACAGTAATTAAATTTAAAGGGGAAACCAAGCAAGGCTGGAAAAGTAGAAATCTGGGAATTTGGAGAAAAGAGATAACCTTGAAAAGTGACAAGAAGTTGAAGCCTGAAGTGAAAGAAGCAATATGAGTACATTGTAATCATCTGAAGGCTTTTAAAAGTTTATATTCCCAGACCTTACCCCAGATCAATTAAATCAACTGAGGATGAGACCGAGACACCAATATTTTTTTTTAAAAGTGTTTCTCAAGTTACTCCAATATGCAACTAAATTTGAAAATCTTTGCTATAGAGCTTTGCTACTCCAAGTGTGGTCCTCAGACCAGCAGCTTTGCATCACCTGGGTGCAGTGGGATCTCAGGCCCCACCTTAGATTTACTGAATCAGAAGCTGCATTTCAACAATATCTCCAGATGGTACACAAGCACATGAAAGTTCAGGAAGCACTGCCACAGAGAACATTAGCAATAAACAACTTGCATTGGTGGATTTGAGAATCCTTCACATTTGGGGGAGAGATTGCTTTCCCAGCCTCTCTTGCAGCTAGACCTGGGCATGTGACTTACACCACACCAATGAAATGCACCTGCTCTGAATTTTGAGTAGGGGACTAATGATGCCACAAAGCAGGGACTACAGAGAATACATTCTGGAGAAGGTGGCAGCAGCAGCAGCAGCCATGGCATCAGTTAGAGCTGCACTGTCTACTCTTGTCAATTGTGCAAGCTGGGATGTAATTCACTGCCCAGCAGGGACAGCTGGAGCTCCTTCACTGGACCAATTCCACAGCATGATTTTATGTGTCATTTCTGGAGACACAAACTTCCAACCTGGTTCTTCAGTCTGCTGCGAGATTCCTTTCCTGCTTAAATCAGCCAAAATTTCTGCGGCTATTGCTTGTAACAAAGAACCTTGACTGAAATCAGTAATGAATGAAGTCAGCCAAAGCTCTTTTAAGAAGAGGGTTAAGAGGTAAAAGATATACGAATCTTTGCCCTGTGACTCGGTAACAAAATGCCATTCTATTGTTTCTAACCTTTAGTAAGATTCTATTACGTACACAAAAGCTTTGTGCCAGTGGTGTTTTGTGAGGGATATAAAGGAAGGGGTCTCTTTTCCCTCTCTACAGCAACATGGTATAGCCAGGGAATGCATGCTGGGCAGTAGGGCAATCCACAGATGAAGTAATTCAGCAGGAACAGAAGCTTGGCACCAGAAGTGACCTGGAAAACATAAATCATAATCTCAGAATTCCCAGAGAGATAGGAAGAGACATCGTGCTATTCCCACTACATGTAGGCTGAATTTGAGCCAATTCCATTCAAATCTCAAGGTATGGTGCCTCAGCTTCTATTGGGCCTGTATTCACATGGCCCAGCATAGCAGCATACACCTCCAGTGCACTTGGGCATACTTGCACAGATGTCTGTCCACTGAGCAATGCTGCTTAAGCCCTGCTTTTCCCCCTTGAACCCTAGTACCTGCGTAATAGTTTATTCATGCAGCACCTAAACTCTTAGGCAGGTTGCCTGAATTTGGGGGTTGGTCTGAACCAAGCCGACCTAATCTTCACGATGGCTTCATAAGATCTGTCTAAATATATAACTGTGAAAAGTGATTGACTTGTTAAAAGTAACAACAATGACAGTAATTACTGATACTGATAGGGTGTTTTCTATGTACCAGGTACTATTCTGACCATTTTACTTCTATTAGTTCATCTAGTCTTTTATTTTTTAAGATTTTATTTATTTACTTGTCAGAGAGAGAGAGAGAGAGAGAGAGAGAGAAAGCACACAAGCAGGGGGAGCGGCAGGCAGAGGGAGAAGCAGACTCCCCACTGAGCAAGGAGCCTGATGTGGGACTGGATCCTAGGACCCTCAGATCATGACCTGAGCGGAAGGCAGACGCTTAACTGTCTGAGCCACCCAGGCACCCCAGTTCATCTAATCTTTATGACAATAATAGGTACTATTATTATTCAAATTTTATAGAGAAGGAAGAAGAGGCACAAAGAGGTTAGATAACTTGCCCCGGATCACATAGGTGGTAAATATCAGAGTGATGCTTTTAAAGCAGTTAGGCTTCTGGATATGATGACTTTTTTTTTTAATTTAATATTTTATTTATTTATTTGAGAGAGCACACGTGGGGAGAGGGGGAAGCAGACTCCCTGCCCAACAGGGAGCCTGACTCAGGGCTTAATCCTAGGACATGGAGATCATGACCTGAGCCAAAGGCAGATGCTTAACTGACTGAGCAACCCAGGCGCCCCCTGAATGTGAGTTCTTAACCATTATGCTATATTAGCAAACTACATGGTTTAAGAAAGCTAATATAGTGGGACAACGTTATGTATTAAATCCCTGGTTTCCATGAGAGTGGCCAAATAAAGAGGTAGGCTATGTGAGTCTTTTCCCATTAAAAAAACATTTTTTTTAGTAATTTCTGTTATATCTACATTGATATATCTACATTAATAAGGATCAGGATCAGAACTTCAGACGTACCATCAAAGTGAAGCAGAAACCCCAAAACAACACCTAAACCAGCCTACACCAGTGAATTGCTCCAACACAGTCAGCCCTTGAGGAGGCTGCCCACTTAACAAAAAAGAGATTTCCTTCTGAATTTTGCCTGTTAGAGAATCTCTTAGTCCTTTTCTCAAGTGTTGGAATCAAATCTGAAGTGTCTGACAACCTCATCTCCAGCCCTGGCCTATACCATTGGCTTCCTACTCACACATATATTCCTCCCAGTTACTTTGAAACTGATTTTCTGAGTCAGGAGGCATCACTGAGCAGACTTTTGTAAATCAGAAGCAGAAGCTATTTAACACTTGTGGAGGCACAGGGAGAAAAGCTGGTAGAACTTACCCATCTTCCTTTACTCACCCCTAGTCACTCTCAGCTCCATTTCCATAGTTTTATTCTTTCTATGTTTAAATGTTTTCCTTTCCTTATCCACTTTTGAGAATACATGTGGATGTTTCCCTTTCTTAAAAAACATACAAGCACTAAAGGTAAGGTTTAAGTCCCCTTTTGACCACCAAATTTGTATCCCAGATCGCTTCCCAGAGGTAACCACAGCTGTTAGTTTGTTATAAATTCTTTCAGACCTTTTTCTAGGCATTCCCTTTTGTGTACTTATGTAAAATATGTCGTGTTTGTACTTACAGAAAGTACTTGTACTAATAGAAAATAATAGTTCTTTTAGTATACTTGTAGAAAATGTATACTTACGCTATGTATTTGTACTTGGAGTACATATATATTTAGAATATATAATATTTCATTATATGTTTTTAACACGAACAGTATCATACTGTATGCATCTTATAACTTGATTTTTTCCTTTAACAACAGACTTCTAATATCTGTATAGATCTACCTAACTCCTTTTAACCCTGGCATAATTTTACATAATGTGGATATATCATAGTTATTTAGCCTTCTCTGATCAATGGACATTTAGGTTATTTTCATTTTTTCATTGTTATGAATAACATGCAACTAACCTTTCTAATTGGAGCCACATGAGTCTTTTTCTGCAGTGAACACCAAGAAGTATGACTTCTGGCTTATGGGATAAATATGCACATTTCGAATTTTAATGGATCGCATGAAACTGCCCTTTAAAGTGCTGTGCCAATATATATCAATTTACAGCTGTGACTAAGAGTCCCGTTTGTCTATTCACCTGCCAATATTGATATTATCACACTTTAACTGCCACCCTGATGGGCAAGAAATGGCATCTGTTTTCATTTTACTTTGCATTTCCCTGATTGCTTATGGAGTTGAGCCTCTTTCTACTGTTTGTTGACTGTTCAGGTTCTTCTGTGAATGGTCTGTTCATAGCCTTTAGCCATTTTTCTTCTGGGTTGTTTGTTCTTTTCTTATTGTTTTGTGGGAGTCTGGCTTCTTTCTTTTCCTCATTGGCCTCTCAGGCAAAGGGTGCAGTGGTATTGGTGTCTCCTTGAGGTTCTAGTCCAGTGTAATGAACTAGAGTTACATTCATTTCCAAGAATTTCTTTCCCCAAACTGACGAGACATAAGCCACAAACGAGAGAAAAGGAAATGTCTGGTGTAAACACCAGATGTTGACCCTTTCAGTGCCTTTGCGCTTCACCTCTTTCCTGGACATCCTCCTAAACAAACCAGATGAGAACTCTTATTTAAATTAGTCAGTCCCTTCTCTTCAAAGAACATTTTTTAGGATCTCAAGGAATTGCCAAAGAGAGGAAGAGCTGTTAGGGGTGCGATTTCTGCTGAGCTTTTCTATATATTGCCTTTTCGTTAGGCAATGTGACAGTCTCAAAGAAATCTGCTGAGGGCAACAATGTGCTGAGGTCCAACAACTTGTTAAAGTTCTGTTCTTGCCCCTGGTCCCCTCAGTTTAGAGTGAGAATATCTGTAGAGAAAAGAAATGAGACATTAGGTGAATAAATACAACATTCACAGGGCTAGCATATAGAGCTTAGCAGGTGAGGCTCTGAAAATTACTTCATTAACACACATAAATTAATCTTTGATCACCCTAAAGAGGAGAAGCTAAGATGTTTTCTTTTCCCCACCAAGAATTTTTCCTGTGTCCTATGTGGAATTGACTGAAAAAAAAAATCTGTCTATAGTTTCAGAACCACCATGGCTTCCCTTTTGGCAAATGGTTTGTTTTGTATAGCTGCAGTTAGCATTTCAGCCAGTCTGGGCAAGAAAAGGGAAGTGAGAGGACAGAAGCATAGAACATAACTTGAAAGAAAATCACAGAGGAAAGAAAGAAAAGACACATTAAAAGCAGAGAATACACATATACTTGAAAAAAAAAGAAAAGGAAAAAGAAAAATAGTTAAAGGAAACATTCTTTTGTCATTTCACATATCTGGTCAGTCATCAAGTTCTTTGTTTTCCTTTAAATTATCGCTTTCCTTCAGATCATAGCAGGTAACCTGGTTAAGAAAAAAAAAATCAGATCTCGTTCTCTTTGTTTTGTGCTTGGATGATTCCAATAGCTATATGACCAGAATCCATGCCAACTAAATCTCTATCAACTACTGTCAATATTTTGCTTTTTGCTCTGCTCACAAACCTTCCAGTATTCCCTTGTTCCAGCTTTATCATATTAAATTTAACCTTTTCAGCCTGGCTCTTAGAACCCTTTCATATATGACCTCACCCTACATAGCCCTAATCAGACTATCTCATCAACATTCCCTTCTAATTCTGCCTTCTGTATTCCTTCCATTTAGAATGCTCTTCCAGACTTGCTTTTCCTCTCTGAATTCTACCTATTCTTGAAGATCTAGTCAAGTTTCTCCTTCTCTGTGAAATTTTCTGTCTACTCCACCATTATCTTCTTCTCTTATGGCTATTTCAGCATCCAAAGTATGTAATGTGCAATTTTGGATGGCAACACCTGTGAAACTGGAAGAGTATAGCAAGTCCTTGGACTTGCATTCATTTTGCGTTGTCTCTATCACTTAATGACATTAGACAAGCTACTTACCTTTTCTGAAGCTCCATTTTCTTGTCCACGAAAGGAGGGTAATACTGTTTTACCTTAGAGGATCAGTGGAAGAACAGAACAGATGAAAGGATGTGTATGTGGTACTTAACACCATGCCTGGCTCATAAAAAACTATACCGGACATACCAATAATTTCCTTCCTGTCCTCATACCCTTTTCTGAAAGAATCTACTTCTATCACAGCCCCAGAAGAGATACCTAACTTTTTGTATATAGGTAACTGAATGCCTGATTAAAAGTGATTAAATAATACTTCTAAATGAACTCTAGGTGTTCACAGTTCCAGCATTAGTTCTGAGGCTCTGTGATATCAGGGCTCTGAATTAGCACCTCTGAAATTCTTTGATTTGTTCCATAATGCAAGACTTATCCTCAGAGTCAAGAATATGGAAGGAAAGAAGGGATTGTCTTCTAGCTCTCTTATTTGAGAGGAAAATCTTTTCTAATAGGCTTCTTTTTATATCTCATTGGACAGAACTGTGTGATGTAGCCACTTTCAGCTCAAAAGGAGTCTGGATAAATGCATAAAATGCATATCTGGCAAAAGGAAAATGCAATTATATGTATATATGTATACATACGTATATAACAACATATATTTTTAAGATTTTATTTATTTACTTGAGAGAGAGATTACACAAGCAGGGCAGAGGGAGAGGAAGAGGGAGAAGCAGACACCCCACTGAGCAGGGAGCTGGATATGGGGCTGGATCCCAGGACCTTGGGATCATGACCTGAGCCAAAGGCAGACGCTTAACTGACTGAGCCACCCAGGTGTCTCAGGGAAATGCATTTATAATAACTAACCTGGACTAGTGATGATTCATCCTCTGGGCTTGGGCATATTCTTGCCTGAAAGTAGAAGTCGGTTCTATTATCAAAGAGGAGGGGATGGCTATAATGTAGGTGTCAATCGTGTCTGCCCCTTGGGCAACTCAAGATGCTGCATGACCTTTTTTTTCTGGCCACAACTGATTGGGAATGAACAGTGAGCCAAACGGAATTAATCAGATTCTCTCCCATTATAATTTGAATTAAGAGCTCAAGAATTCAGTAATTCCTGATTCTAGTGCCTTGGTGCCTTAAATTTTACGGTATACCTTGTATCTTTCCAATGAAGTCTCCTTTTAGTGAATCTCTGTTTCCTGAAATCAGATGAATCCTGATTAAGCCACAGAATCATTTAAATGGTCTCAATAATCACAAAAATAACTATTTTAATAGTTACTAACCTGTTTTGTTTTTTAAATGATTTCACACGTCTCATCTTGCATATAACCCATAATTCTTTAAGGCAGAAATCAAGTGTGTACTTTATTTCCTGTAGTTCTTAAACTACTATTAACTACAAGGTATGATGAGTTCCCTGTTGAATGCTTTTTTGGTTGGTCGCTATTTTTTTTTTTTTTTTGGTCGCTATTCTTTTTAGTTAATATTTTTAACTGTTCCAGAAGTAGATAAAAAAGAAATATCGTGATGTATTATTTCTCAGATTAGTTAAATGCATATCCAGATTCCTGGTTTGATAAATTTAAGATTTTTTTAAAATATAGCAAATTGACAGGAGAATAAAGAGATGAACTTCAATATAAAAGCAGTAGTTGTGTTATCTATGAGAGGTAGTACTATGAATCTATCTTCATCATACTAATCTCTTTCAAATTTTCCATGCAGGACATGAATTACTTTCAGATCTGTAAAGAAATAAGTTAATTTCAAATGAAGCAATCAGGAAAAAAAATATTTGCTGTTTAGTACATGTTTCTTACTTTCCTTCTTTTGTCTAACAGTAGGCTACAAATAAACTTTACTGTTAGAGATACCAATTTTGGCCTTCATTATATAGGGTAAAATTTGGATTTTAATCTCCTTGTAACTTAGAATAATATTAATCTCAATAGGAAAGTTTTTTAACACAGTTTAAAACTCACAGGATACCAAATTACAGATTTCTCCTTAAAGAACTTTTAAAAATTCCCATTTTTTTCTTCTTTTCCTATTTAATTTAAAACATGATTTTAAAATGAACAAAAGACTGCTTGGCTATGTTTTTAGTCTAAAATCATTTGGGTTTTCTTACATCTCCGCTCATTGTTTAAAAGGAATGCTACTTTGTTAGCAGATCATTCACATGTTTAATGGGCATTTGTGCAAAGTCCGACAAGTAAAACCAAAATTCCTCCAGAATCCAGTATCACAAAAGCTTTTGTTTCAAGCCACAAATTAGACAAATCTGTTTTTTTCCTAACACTCTGAATATTTTATATCAAACAGCTCCAATTGAAGTAAATATCCATCTCTTTAAAAAACAAAATTAATATTATAATTCTTTTTGTTTGTAAAAAGAGCTAAATTCAACACATTCCAGATGTTGCAACTGGATCGCAGATGTATCCAAAATAACAATAAGGGAAATACATTTTTTGTTTTGATTCCAAGTAGACAATTGCCACTTAAGAATTCACGTTAAGGGGGCGCCTGGGTAGCGCAGTCGTTAAGCGTCTGCCTTCGGCTCAGGGCGTGATCCTGGCGTTCCGGGATCGAGTCCCACATCGGGCTCCTCGGCTGGGAGCCTGCTTCTTCCTCTCCCACTCCCCCTGCTGTGTTCCCTCTCTTGCTGGCTGTCTCTCTGTCAAATAAATAAATAAAATCTTTAAAAAAAAAAAAAAAAAAGAATTCACGTTAAGGCCACAAAAAATTGTACTCTTGTACCCAGTAAATAAACACTTTTGTTTTAGCAAAGTGCTTTAGGACATGATGTTATATAAGTACCACACCTTCCTATAAGAGGATTGGCAGCCTATACGCAGATTTCTCATCTTTAAAAATCCACGGTTGTTGATATTAGGGTTACCGGTGTCCAGTAGTCACCCTTGCCACATTCAGATGTGCAAAGAAAAAGGTAGCTTCCTTAAGTTTAACTTTCTTCAACAGGCCCCCATGGGGTCACAGGTTATGGTGGGTAGAGGAAGGTGTGAATGAGAGGGAGGCAAACTCTAATCTGGCCTGCCAATAGGTAAGTTTCTTTTCGTGTTAATGGACTGCTTTGGGTTGAATTCATTGGATTTGTGTGTCAGGATCAGACTAATGCTTCTCTCCAGTTTCAATTAAAAATGGCAGCTGGTAGATGGAAATTTTATAAGACCTCCATTTGGAAGGGAAGTGCCTCTGATCCATGCTGTGCCCTCCTGAGTGGTACCTGCAGTGTGGCCAGCCAGGTGTTTTCTACATTGGGGGTTTCCGGAGGCCACTCTCTCTGGGTTCTCAGGCAGGGTTGACTCCCTGGTTACCTAGCCCCATTTGAGTCCTCACTGGCCTGAGATACTGGGGCCCAAGACTGATGCAGTGGCTGGTCTGGGCAGCAGCCCCCAAACACAGCTCTGTGAGCCCCACGATAGTCCACACTACAAAGCACAGCAAGGGGAGAGGGGGCAGGCTGGCTCAGGGAGGGCTCAGGGCTGACCCACTCCTTCCCCCTACCCAGCCCAGTTCTGTCACCACTATGCTACATACCCACCAGTCCACCTGCGAGGCTGCTCCTTTCAAAACCCCTCCATTTTTGGCCTTGCCTCCCTTCATCTGACATATCCTGGTCCTCTGTGGCTTTGACCTGGAGTTGGAATGTGAGGACATACTGCTCTCATAGGTTATGCTCCCCTTTGCAAAAAGTGCTGCCTTTTCTTTTCTTTGTCTTGCCAACTTCCTCCTCATTTTTCCAGAGGCTCTGCCTCCCTTTCTTGGGGGTATGATGGAAATGGGAAAAAGCCAGATCACCCAAAAAGGGAACATAAAAATCTGGAAGGATTGTTTAAGTACTTCAACTGTGTATTAGGGTTAGGTTTGTTTGGAGTACTGCCTCAAAACAATAGTGGCATAAATAAGATTGAAGATGATATGTTCTCATACAAAATCTGGAAGTGGGCAGTCCAGGACAGATATGGCCCTTTGGGCATTTTATGGCCCAAGACAGAGGCTCCGATTCCAACCATCATGTCTGCATTCTCACCAGAAAAAAGGAGGAAAAGAAGAGCAACACGTAAATGTCAGCTGGGTTTTAAGGAAGCTTCCAGAAAGGGCACCTGGGTGGCACAGTCAGTTAAGCATCCAACTCTTGGTTTCGGCTCATGTTGTGATCTCAGGGTTGTGAGAACAAGCCCCACATCGGGCTGTGCTCAGTGAAAAGTCTGCTTAAGATACTCTCTCCCTTGGTCCCTGACCCTCCTCTAAAATAAATAAGAAAAGAAAGGAAGCTTCCAGAAGCTGCCACAGGACACTTATCTCACTTGGTCATATGGTCACATCTAGCTGCAAGGAATGCTGTGAATGGAGGTTGCATAGTGGGCAAACATGTGCCCACCCAAAATGAGGATTCCTTCACTCTGGAAGGAGGGGAACATGGTTATTGGGAGACAGCCAGAAGTCTCTGACTTGAAAAGTTTTCATTATTCCATCCTGAAACAAGTTGCAGGAAAACATTCCTGAGTTTTCATATTAATGGTGGTGTAGAAAGAACATTTGACTAAAAGTGAGAACAAGCAAGCAAAAAACCCCTTACTTTCTAGTTCTAGCTTTTCTCTAGCTAATTGTGTGGCTTTGAGGAAGTCAACGCTTGTCTGATTTTGGTTTCCTTTTCTATAAAATAAAGTGTACCAGATGCTTCGGAAGGTTCCTTGAAGCTCTGATTGTACCTGTGTCTACAAATCCAACCTCAATTTTAAAGACCTATGTTTTATAATTCCTACCTTCACTTTATAGAAATATCAGAACTTATCATGGCAGGCAACAATGGGCATATAGATTCTTCAACTGTATGCACATTACAAAACTGTGTTAATATAATGCAGTTGCCCAATATCCCCCATACTTTTTATCCTAAACAGTTGACTATAATTGTCTTTGATTCAATTTTTAAATTTAAATCTTATTAATCCATGGCAGATATAGAACATATTAACCTAAGTGGTCATAACAAGATGGATATATGTATTAATAACTACAGAACATATTATCTATTGGTATTGGTTCAAAAATATATTTTGAATAATATTCATATGATGTGAATGTATTACATGTAGCAGAGTTATATATAAATTTTATATGTATATTCTATGGCATATGAATATATATTCACTGTGATATAAATGTATTATGGATGTTAAATTTATAATAAATACATTACTAAAGAAAAGATGGAGGTATTAGTTATATATTCTTAATCTCTGAGATTGAGGTCATGTAGCTTAACTAGAGTCCCCTAGAAAAAGACTGCGTATCATCAGGAAGAAAATAATTGGCTAGTTAAACCTTTTTTTGATCCTGAATGTCATTTTTAAATGTTCTAATGAATTAGACCTACAAATAAAGCTTGGGCATAGCTTGGAAGTTTTAAAAGACTGAACGTCCTTTGGCATGGCAGAGTTACTCTAACTGCCTAAGTGCCCCCCTCATCTTAAGTGTATATGGGGTTGCATACTGATTCCATATCTGTTTCATCTTCAAGTTCTCTATGGGGAATATTTCCTACCTTAGATGTTTTTTCTGAGAATATAAATTCCAAAATCTGTTTTCTTCTTTTTACTGTATATTTTTGGTGAGGAGGGAGAAGTGATAGAGAAGATGACAGGAATGAAAACTCAGTTTGTGTTTGCAACCACTCTGGAAATCATGCTTAACTACCAATGTTCAGAATCTTCTGGAACTTCTCAACTCAAAACTAAATGGCCACTTTTGCCTCTCTCTATTTCTGGGATTTCTTTTCTCCCTTGAGCAATAGAGGATCTAAGGACAGCAGCCACTAAGCCATATCCTCCTTTGAAGACCAGCAGATGACAGAGAGATAGACATCTTGAAAAGCTCTCTCTTTGCTGTCTTCAACACAACCATCAATGTGTCTGTTGGAAGCCACCCACAATTTGGAAGGGGAATGATGGTGCTATAAGAATCAGTGGGGACATATTGCAGCTAACTTTGTTACATCGAATAGATGAAACTTTCAAGTTTAAATATGTGTGTATATTTTTGTTGGAGACTGAGATACAAATTCCTTTCTTCTTTTTCCATGATTTCTTGTATCTTGCTAAATTCGAAGAATATTGGTCATAGGTACCTTGGTAGTAATTATATTTGTCTTTGCCTTTTCCTTTTAAACTTTCTTTACTATTGGCTTCAGCACACAAACTATTTGAATATGTAGGTTTTTATTTGTCCACCACCTTTTGAAAGTGTGCTACTGTTTTTACAACTAATTGTTATACTACTTGTAACTGGAAGACTCTACTAAGTAAGACGGCAAATTATTTTGAAACACATTTTTTATTCAGGGAAGAATCACTTAAAATGGTCTCCCTTATTATCTAACTAGAGACACCCACTTCTCTGAGGAAAGAGTATGATAGAAATTTTCTATGCCTTGTTAATATCAGGCTCTTCACATGGGCTATATTGGTACATGTTAGGAAGTCAAATACTGAGGAGTAAAATTGAGAATATTTAAGTGTGATGAGGTTTAATTAGTATTTTAGAAATTTATCTCTGTATCAGGAATACTAGACTTGAACCAAGAATAGAATTAAAAATACAAGGATGGTGAAAAATCAGACAGGTCAGATAATACCAGCTGGTGTCTCTGAGATATAACAGAAAACAAACATGTAGTTATTTCAATAATTTTGATCACCCAAGAATGATATGACTTATACCCACTGGGTGAAAACCAACTGGTATTAAGGTATTCACCAAGGAAGGACTGCAGAGGCATCAAACAAGGAAGCTTGGAATACCAACCACTCCGAACAGTATAGTCATGCAGTGAATATAAATGCTTAATTTGGGCACAGAAGTGGTGGCATTGTGGGAATCATACAGACCAGACTGAGATAGCGGGCAAAACTTCACAGAAGATGGATTGTGGCAGATGTTGTAGGCTGCCTGACCCAAACTCAACCTCCAATTTTCCTTTCCCTTATCTGTCTCAACTCCAGAGACTGTAAAAGCTGAAAATTTTCTTTTCCAGCCTCTGTTATAGTTCAGGACCAAATGACACAGTTCAGGTTAATGAGATACAGGCAGAATTCCAGAAGGGGGAGCCCCTAGTGTGTCACTTCCTGAATAAAAAGGCCAAGCCTCCTGAAGAGAAAGCCCCTGGCCCATTGTCCCTTGCTCTTTTATTTTGGACATGGTCACGAAGCTTGGAGGGGCAGCAACCATTGGAGAACAATGAACTGACAAACATGGACATGAAAGTCATTAGATTAAAGATGGAGGAGTAGAAAAAGAGAAAGAGCCTGGATCTTTTGATACCATCACTGAGCTTCGGTACCAGCTTTGCTTAGCTTAGAATGTCATGTTACATGAAAAAGAACATGATCCCTTTAAATACCTATTTAAGTCATTATTGGGGTTTTCTGTTATTTGTAGGTAAATACAATCTTAATTGATATAGTGATCAAAGAAAGGAAGGGTTTTAGATTTAGAATAAATATATAAACACAAGCATGTGTGTTTGAGAGAACTTGAATGCTGTCAACTTTTTACTTCTGTTGACATGAGTTGATTGATCATACGGTTTTATATCCAAGATATGGCATTTATCTTATAACTAGTCAACATCATACGGAGGAAATCATGAACAGGGGGAAAACGGTGGCTCAAACTTTGGAGTTCTCCATGACCCAGCCTGGGATCAGAGCTAGCTATGTGGCCCATTGCTGAGATGGCTTTCCTGCCCTTGACGTTGCTTCTGAGTAGGGAGTAGAATAGCCAGTCAACAGAATGCTGTACTCACTGCTGAAGAGGAGGGAAGCCAATCTGCATAAGGATCAAGGGCTTTCTCAGCAGGAAGAGTCTGAGAACCTAATCCGTACTCTCTGAGATGCAAAGTTAGGGAAAGATGGGATAGAATGAGATGGCTCTGACCAGGAGATGTGGTCCCAGTATGAAAGGATCCAAATGATCTCAAAGAAAACTCATTGAGGGGAAGAGAAAGTATGGCTTGGTAACAGGTCCTACACAGAGTTCCAAAGATTGTGGGGCTTGCTGATTCTGGTACTGTAGTTGACTTATTTACTGTTCACTCAAATTCAAGGCTCCACACTATCATGCCCCTCCCCATGAGAGGATTAATCATCCCCACTTTATGAACTTTGGCATGGCTGAGTGATTTTCTTTGGTCAATGAAATGTAGGAGGAAGTAATGTCTCTCAGTTTTAGGCAAGGCAAAGAGGCAGAATGTGGTTTACACAGATCTCTTTGCTCCAGCTGGCAATATTCCTGATAATGGCTGCTCTGTCCTTGGGGATCCTGGAGTGAAGATGACACAGAACAGAGCCACAGCAGACCTACATGGGCACATAGCTATGTAAGAAATAAACCCTTGTTACTATAAGCCAATTCAAGTTTGGAGTCCTTTGTTTCTTGAATGTAGCCTGGCTATTCTGACTCCTCAACTGGGAATAATTGAGGGCATTTAATGATACTAAGCTCAAAATAGACACTTTGTGGCTACATGTTTTGGGGTGCCTCATTTCCAAAACTGGGTCCAATAGAGGATTAAGGTTGTGGCAGGCATCATTAGGATTTTGTGGGAGGAAATTGATACTAGTGAATTTCTTTCTTTTTAAATATCTAAGAAAAATGTCAAGCCTGTAGTCTCATGGGGTAATTTATCATTAGGAAATGATATGGCATTCCTGAGAACACTGCTCTTGAGGGATAATATTGAGAATAATCAATTGGTGCTCTTCCTACCTTCTTTCCACTCCAAAGTTGTATTTTAAAATCAAATTCCTTTACTTGGGTCCTTTGCCTCTTTCCCTAACTCAGGAAGCCAGACATGAATTACCTTCTCATGTGGGTGGACAGAAGCACTGGAAACAAGAAAATAAAGGTGGCATGTTTGAGTCTTGAATTCCAAATATGCTGGTGAAAAGTAGACAATTGTAGAGGTAGTGAAAGGCAGACTAGGTAAATGGGATGGGGAGAAATATACTGGGAAGGATTGGGAGGAACCATTTGAAAGGGGTGCAGCTTACAAGTGAGAGACCATAATCCCCCGCCAGAATCACCACGTGTTTCTGGTCCCAGGAGATCCTCCAGAAGCCATGCACAGGCTCATCTGTGCCGACTGTTGTGGTCCAGAGAGGACTGCTGACTGAGAGTCACCAGCACAGTGCTTGCCAATCATCTAGCTGGAGTGATGGCTATCTGTGCCCTGAGATTTTGTTCAGCAGCTCCCCTCCCACTGACTCACCACAAGTAGATAACAGCCCAGATGCTCAGGAACTCCCTGGATTGCAGAGGGGGGTATGGACACCTAGTAGAGGGTAGGGTGATGATGGGGGCTTAAGGCAAAAGTTCCTGCCTTGACCAGGATGGGACCTGAAAAGACCACTTGGAAATCTCCCAGCATACCCCTATTCCCCAAAAATACTTTGTGCGGATGGACAGATGAGAATATTTAATCTGTGCTTTGCTGCAAAAGCAGAATTTACCCAAGTCTGTGTTATGTATTTTGTCTTAAAAATTATTTTTTGTCTCAAAATCTTAATTTGACCCAAAAGAACTAAAAACATTTTTTCACATAAAAGCTGGTACGTGAATGTTCATAGCAGTATTATTCATAATAGCCAAAGGTGGAAACAACACACATGTCTATCACCTTATGAATGGATAAACAAATTGCGGCATATTCTCCATACAATGGAATATGATTGAACCATAAAACGGAATGAAATACTGATTCATGCTACAGCATGGATGAACCTTGAAAACATGCTAAGTGAACGAACTAGACATAAAAGACCACATCTTGTTTAAATTCCATTTATAAGAAATGTTCAGAAAAGGCAAACCCATTAAAACAAAGTAGATTAGTGATTGCCAGGAGCTGGGAGGTTGAGGGAGGTGGGGAATGGCTCATAATGGGGATAGGGTTTCTTTCTGGGGTGATGAAAATATACTAAACTTAGTGGTGATGACTGAATGACTTATGAATATACTAAAAACCACTTTAAGAGGCTGTGATATATCTTGATAAAAATTAATTTCTAATATTTAGTTTTGATTGCATGTAAAAATACTTGTACAACATAAATGTGTTCTCTGTGGATCTGAAATTGAAAAAAAGGCAATTTTAAACAAAAAGCAGTCTTGATAGCTTGCAAACTGTGTCAGTCTAAAACAAGCAAAAAGTAATATGCTTCAAAGTGAAAATGAAAAATTGCAGACTTTGTTTTCTACAAAAAGAAGGAAGTGAGCTATTCAGGATAAAATAATTGAATTTTGGAGAGGCCTGCTTCAGTAGTCCCCAAATATAGCAAAGCACACTGATCATATTGTTCTTCATTTTCTGGAAAATGTGAATTTTTTCAGATTATATTAAGGACAAAATTTAGGAGTAGACTATATGTTGCCTTTGATCAGCAACATTATATCTGATATTAAGCAGGCTGACGACTTTTAAAAAGTCACATAAGACAATCTGGATGAAACAAAATTGAAAAGTAAAAGAAATGATCTTGATTTGTTTATTCTTAACACAAAAATGACTTATTTTTGGCTTTATTCTAAGAATAATAAGACATGCAAATCAGATTTTGATCATTGGCTCAATTAATTGATCTGTGTGATCTGTTTTTTCTGTCTTTACTAGTATAATCTAAGTATGCATTAAATCTCATGAGCTCTAATTGCTATCCAATCGGTAAATTATACTTTCAAAAGTGTTCTGCAGTTAAGCCAGTTTGGGCCATGCTGCAGTGGCATCCTTCTCTGCACATCTTCACACCAGAAAGCTAGATTTAAAAATAGGTTATGCTACAGGAATGACTAATCCCAAAATCTCGATTGCTTATTTTTTTAAAAATCTATTTTGAGCTCACATTCCATATCTTAGGTGAGTTAGCAAGTCTTAACTGGCAGTCAGCATGACAGGAGTTCAGCCTCCATACCTGCAATTTCCTTGGAGGGCACTGCAGTTTCATGCACGGGCAATTTTATGCACTGTGCAGAAGAACACATGTCTCTTCCACTCACGTTTCATTGGCCAAAGCAAACTATGTGACCACGTCCGATTACCAAGGGGGCAGAGACCTACAATCCTACCTTGTACGGAAGGAAGAGAACCCAACTACTGACCAGCCCTGATATCTACCCTTTAGTCCACTCACTGTCCAGAGAAGTACAATATAAGTCCCAAATGTAATTTCCAATTTACTAGTAGCAACATTTTTTAAAAAGCAGGTAAAATTAATTTTAATAATGTATTTTATTTTAACTAATTTATCTAAATATTATTTCAACATGTAATCATAAGAAATTATTGAGAAGTTTTGTTCCTTTTTTTTTTTTTTGAGCTAAGTCTTTCAATTTAGGTGTGTATTTTACACTTCCAGCATATCTTGACTTGTACTAGCCACACGTGGCTAGTGGCTACCATCCTGACAGCACAGATCTACTGTTTATGGCTTGGGAACACAGCCCTAAACACTACCGTGAGCTTGAAACTTCCTTGAAGAGCTTTGTTTTAATAAAAAAATTAATATGTATATTTTAGTATAAAAATAATGTTTTATGGATTATTATTGCATGAAAATTGCTCAGAGAAAATAAGCTGTGTTAACCTTTGGCTCTGCTTCTTGTCAGCCTATTATCTTGAACCCCAGAAGGACTGGACCAGCACCTGGAGATTTCTGCTCCAGTTTCAGGGGATACTGATTAGTTGGAGGTCTTTACATAAGTCATATGGCCTAACTGAGCCTCAGTTTCCTCATTTGTAAGATGGCATGCTTGGATGAGATAATCTTGGAAGAGCATTTTAAAAATCTCAAATTCCAAGATTCTTGTTAGGATGACATGGGCTGTCATGACAAGAACTGTATTTTTTTTTTCCAAGAAAAACGGACCTTTTGTACAGTAGGCTGTAGAGTAACATGTTTGGGGCCACTTTTCCCAAGGAGAAAAATGGCTAGCCACGTAAACTCCATCATTACCGAGCAGCCATTGGCAAAAGGGGGTCCTGCCATCCCCTAAGTTGAGGGACACAGGCAGCTTCTGAGAACTTAGAAAGACCTGCCTTAGGTTTAGGTTTAGTTGGCAGTGGGTGCCTGCAGAGGAGGTCTGATGAATTCTCTCTTCTGGCATTGCTACTGGAATCCCACTGGGCATTTCACCTCAAGGCAGGGAAAAATTCTGGTGTCTGTAAGAGTAACAATCCACAGGGTGTTTCTGAGGCCAGAATAATTATTTGAACAGTGAAGGGGGAGGAGAATGAAAACTTCCTTCTTTCACTCCGTGGGCAGTGAACTAGTCTGGTTGAGGATGAAGCTAATGCCTGAGGGTAGGACCTCACTCCTGCACCTCCAAGGGGTTGTTCACCGTGGTGGTCTTGCTTACAGTTTGGAGGGATTACAGCACTGGGAGAAACCAGTTTGAAAGGGCCTCAGGCCCAGGCTCTGCCCAGTCCTGAGTTGCCCTGCCGCCTGAGGTGTTCTTTAGACAAGGACACGTCAGCTCCTTGCCTTTTCTCCTGTAGATCAATAGAGCCCCAGCAATGGAAACAGAAGTGTCTTCCTGTGGTCTGCTCTGAATTCACTCACAGGCAAATTTCAGTTCCTCTAATTATTCTAAATCTCTTCTCAGACAAGACACCAGGATTAATTAGCAGAGTTCATTTACTGTCACTTGTGCACTTGGGAATAAAGAATTTAGAACTAGGTCACTAGGTGAGTATAATTCATTATGATATTTCAGGACAAAAGGGATTACTTGGCAATATTAGTAATGGTATTTTATCACATACAGATTGAAGATGTACAGTATTTTCTAGGCCCCTTCTTCAAACCCACATGAAAAGTATACATCAAGTATTTTTATGAGAATCTTTGATTTAAACTGTTGACCTCCCTTTAGCTCAAGGAAGTGAGAAATTGGGAACTGAAAAATATTTGGACTCCAGTATCTGGGCTAGGACATTGATTTTTGAAGCTTGATGCAGAAACTGTAAATTTCAACATTTTCTTACCCCTTTGGGCATGAATTCATACCCAGGTTGAGTTTCCCCTAAGAAATGGCCCTCATGTTTTAAAAAAATATATGATAAAAAAGGACAAATGTGTGTGCAGTTTAGCTTTCCTTCCAACTGAAACATCTTATCAGTAAATTCCTGCATTCCTGGATCAATTTCTGGCGAGCAAAACAAAATGAAATATGTAATGTGAGTTCAGGTGAAGTGAAGTGAGGCTGTTTACTTGAAAAAAACACCTGTGTTTTTGTTCTATTACAGCTGGGTGTTTCTGGCTCTGTGTGCCGCACAGTACTATCGAGTGGGCTGGTGCTGGGTTAAGCATTTGATGCATGTTGACGTGCTCTCATTCTTGCTCCAGCATTTTTGGGTAACCTTATGTGGGAGATATGTCAGGACCTCCTTAAATAGAAGACAGGCTGAAGTCATTAAGGGTTACTTCAGGTCTTCCGCCACAAGCCTGGCCCCTGTTGGTTAGAGACCATCATGGGTCCCTTGAGCCCCACCTGCCTTTCCTGTCTATCCCATCCCTGGTGTAAGCCACTCCCCACCTCTCACACATGTGGCTACCTGGAACATGATGTGCACTTTCTCACACTCACACTGTCACCCTTGATGTTCTCTGTGATTGAAAGTATCTTGTACTCACTCTTCTTTTTACTTGTTTCTCAGTTCCCAGCCTGAATTTCTCTCCCCTTGTGAATTCCTTCTGAAATCCCTGCCCCCACCTTACCACCCTTCAAAAGTAACTGTCACCTCCCTTATGCTTTCAAAACACATTGATTGTTTCTCTCTCTCTAACACAGCACTTACCACATGGTTCTGACAGGGTTCAGGACAGCTTCCCCAAAATATAGTATCATGTGTATTGAATATTTTAAACTGAAGGAATATGAGAAATGGCAAATGCAAGAAGAACGCTTTGACCTTCCCCTGAAACAAAGCATAAGACCCTCACGTGAGAGGTGCCTTCTCTATACCTGGAAGAAAGGAGCATCCTTATCTCCAAGACAGAGGGGTGCCCAGAAGAAATTGAACAAACATGTCTTACTAAGTTCCCTCCAGTTTACTACACTTAGCTCACAATCTTGTCCCATCACATTTCCCCACAACTTTCCACTCCTCATCCAACCTAGCTTAAAAGTCCTCAGGTTTAACCACTTCTTCATTTCCTCATTTCCTTAAGAAGGCTCATGTGTAATGTAAAACCTAAATAAATTTGTATGGTTTTCTTTTGTTAATCTGTCTTTTTTCGTTACGGAGACCTAGTTAAGAACCTGAAAGGGTATAAGGAAAAAAACAGTTTTTTTCCCCTGCAGTTTCATAGTGTCACGTGGCCTAAAGTGTTTCTTAGGCTTTCTGGACCTCAGTTTCATTGTCTGCAAAATGTGAGCAAAAACAGTGCCTCCATCATTGGGCTCTTGTAAAGATAGGACACTTACAAAGCCCTAGCACAGTGCCTCATGCATAATAAGAACTCAATTAATAACACCTACTATCCTTATTATTATAATTATCATCATAGTTATTAATGGCATGGAACAATGTGGAATAGTGGCAAAATACCACTTGATCTAAGGTTTAATGGGGAGGACCAAAGCTACAGTATCTCCTTTGCTCTACTCCATTCCTTTTCTTTTTCTTTAAAGTAGGCTCCACATCCAGCGTGGTGCTCAACTCAGGGCTTGAACCCACAGTGCCGAGATCAAGACCTGAGCTAAGACCAAGAGTTGGACACCTAACCAACTGACCCACCCAGGTACCCCTCTACTCCATTCCTTTTTAAAAACTCGTTATGAAAAATTTCTAACATAAATAAAAGTAGAAGGCATAGTATAACAAATCGCATTACCCAGGTTCAACAATCAGCAATATGCTTTCAAATTTATTTCATTTATACCTAGTCCCTCTTACTGGTTATTGTTTTTCTACAGCTTTGATGAAATAAAATTTATAGGCCATAAAATTCACACTCTATAAACGTACAATTTAATGACTTTTAGCAAATGTATAAAGCTGTGCAGCCATGACCACAATCCAGTTTTAGAATATATTCCTTTTTTATTTAAAGAGAGGAAAAGCCACTCTTTTCTTTATATCATGATCAGATTTTACTCCATTTTTAATAAGGATTATAATGATAAGAGATAATCCTCATATAAGAAGATGCGGCATGTAGGACACTTTTCCATATCCCATACATCTTAGGAGAGAAAGTTGTGTTTTTTCCACATTGCAAGGTTCTTTGGGAAACAAGGTCTTTGGACTCACCTGTCTATTTCTTTTAATCTTTTCCTCCCACTGCAATGAAAACCATCTGGTATTTTGAAAAGGTGGAAGATAAAGAAATCAACAAACTATAAAATGTCTCTAGAGGCTGAAGATGTTTGTTAATAAATATATAGAAAAAAATAGATGAGTCACTTTCAAAAGATGATCATGACTTAGTGTGGTAAAATGCAAGTTCTTTCTGACCCCAATTCATCATGTTGCTTTGGTCAGCTTAACATTGTATTTGCCATGGCGACTATAATAATTTGCAAGAACCGCAATACTGGCTCTAATTTCTTTTTTTTTTTTTTTTTAAGTTCAGCAGCTACCTCTAAGCTATATAGAGAGCATTGAGAAGGCAAAACTATGGCCTACTCATTTGCCCAATGGACATGTATTGATTTCCTCTGATAGTTGAGGTTATCCTAGTGAGGTGGCCTGTACGGTAAAAAGAGTAGATGTGGGCTGAAATCAAATTTCCAGATCGCTGGTAACTCTTACAGTCATTAGTGGATCTTCTCTCACCCTCTTTCTTATTCTGATGCTCACACTTCTAACTTGTGCCAGAAGCAAATCAATCCCACCCCACAAGTGAACACTGAATGGAAAGAGATGGTATAGTACTGACACCAGTGCAAGAGCTAGGGAGGAATGTTCTTATGTTTGTGTGGAGATGTATTATTGACTGAGCCTTCATCACACCTTTTGGGGGTCTTGTTGAAGTTGAACAGAATACTTTGAAAGAGCAGAGTGGGAATACTGCTGGAGTTGGCATCAGAAGACTTGGTTTTCTATGTCTTCTGGAAGCTGTGGCTTCCAATTCTTCATGAACAAGATAAGCATACCATCTGTTTTGTATACCTAATACAGTTATTTTAACCATCAAATTAAAATGTTTAAAAGCATATAATACACTGTACTCTACAAAATGTTAGTATTATATAAGTAATCATGGAACAAGACCATGCATTTGTACTGTTCTCTGCAGTTTATTAAAAGCTCTCATAATATTTCACTGAATCTCTAATAACCCTATGACTTAGGTATCACTACCTTCATTTTACAAATGTGATTCTGAAGCTCAGAGAAGTTGAATGACAAAACAAATACTAGAGACTAGATGGCTTAAACAATAGAAATTTATTTTCTCACAGCTCTGGAGACTGTAACTCCAAGTTTAGGGTGCCAGCATGGTTGGGTCTCTCTCTTCTAAACTTGCAGGCAGCCTGCTTCTTGCCACGTTCTCACATGGCAGAGAGAGAGAGAGAAGGAAGATGCCAATTATGGTTCAATTAAAAGGGAGGTAGGGAAGGGGGAGTGGGGCGGGAGGGAGGAAGGGAGCTAGAGCAAACTCTTTGGTGTCTTTTCTTATTAGGACAGTAATCTTATCATAAGGATCCCACCTTCCTGACCTCGTCTAAATCTAATCACCTCCAAAAGACCCCATCTCCAGATGCCATCACACTGGGGGTTAGGGCTTCAACATATGAATTTGTGGGGGAACAAAGTTCAATCTATGGCTCTCTTCCTTCTCCCTTTCAAGGTCATATAGCTCATAAGTGGCAGAGCCAGAAATTAAATCCCTAGTTTTCCAACTCCAAATCTGGAACTTTGTGTTTCCCTAAAACCAGAGGCATTTCACATTATTATGAAACTAATTGAGTCAGGACTTTCACCTGTTTTATTGGGTACTTCTTATGACAGACACCCCTTAAATGGAGACTGTGGTGTTCTCCTATTAATTTACCTGCCTCTTGTTGAAACTGGATTTGAGAACATTTCTTCCCCAGTGGTAATTTCTTCACAGGTGCTAGATAACAGATCCTGGGTAGATACCAATTGGAAACTAGGAGCTGTTAAAAGACCTTCACGTTTTCATGTGGATAATAACTTCAGAAATTATCAGTATCATGGAAAAATGAAATTTACAGAAATTGAGGTTTTGGTTCTTTATTTGGCCTATTGGATGTAATATGATTTTTAAAGACCTCTTCGATGTAATATGGTTTTTCTTGGTGACCAGTGACGTTCAGAAGGATTTCTCATTTTTTTCTTTCATAAAAAGGAGGGAAGCAATGATTTTATTTTCCTGGGGACCTTCACCTCCATGAGCTTTTTCTCTCTAGTTGAATATAGTGATATCTTTTATAATTAGAGGAGAACCAGAGGTTGTCCTTTTCCTGCTGCTTCAGATTTTAGGAATTACTATTTTGTTGCTTAACTTTTGTGTTTTAAATGTGAAATATGATCTTGAAGAGTTGATTATTCTTAAAGGATTAACACTTAATTTTTTTTTTTTACTTACTATATTCCTAAAAAGAAAAAAAACCATTTTTTTTTCACTTTAACACAACATTCTAGTAGGTTATTTCTGGAATATCCTAGGGAAGGCTTAAGAAGATGTTGACATAGGAGAACCAGAATCTTTCTTAGAAGTCTGATGTACAAAGCAATTCCTAATAATAGAGCAATTTCAAGGTTCTGCGGAGGCCTGGAGAAAGAGGCTCCCTATTCCAGCTCCCTGTAGGTACTGATGCACAATTTAGGAAATGCTTTAAGCAATTTGAGATGGTTAATTTTATATTTCAAGTTGGCTGGGCCACAGGGTACCCAGATATTTGGTCAAATATTATTTCAGGTGTGTCTCTGAGGGTGTTTCTTGATAATATTAACATGTGAGTATAGCAGGTTGCCCTCCCTAATGTGGAAAAGCCTCATCCCATCAGTTGAAGTCCTGAATAGAATAAAAAGGGTGAGTAAGAGAGAATATTTCTGCCTGACTGCCTTTGAACTGGGACAGTGATCTAATCCTGTCTTAAGACTTGAACTGAAACATCAGTTTTTCTTAGGCCTCGAGCCTGCTGGCTTTCAGTCTGGAACCCACACCATCAGCTCTACTGGGTCTCCAGCCTGCTGACTGCAAATCTTGGGACTTGTCATCTTCCATAATTGCATGAGCCAATTCCTTATAAGAAGCCAATCTATCTATCTATCTATCTATCTATCTATCCATCCATCCATCCACCCACCTATCTATCTATCCATCCATCCATCCATCCATCCGTCCGTCCATCCATCCATCCATCCATCCATCCATCTTACTGGTTCTGTTTCTTTGGAGAACGCTGACTAATATACAACTCTTTCATGTATATCCTGTGATGGCTTTATAAAGTGTCAACTTCACAATGCTGAATTATATTTTCCAGAATTTTCTTCCCTGTGTGTTGAAGGTGGGCCACAGGACACATTTTGCCCCAAATTTGGGAGCAGTAACCATATTGCTTTTATGTGCAGGGGGTGGAGTTGGGGGATTGTACCGGTAGTCAGTGCAGAGGCACCAGGTGCTGTTGCAGCTCATGCCTTTTTGCCATCTGCTGACCCACCTCATTGGTGTGGCATAGCAGCTGGGCCTGCAGCTTTTTCACTTGCCCCTGAATCCTTCATTGGCTTTCCTGACACATGAGCCAAGCACATGACTAACTCTGTGATAAAAGGCACCAGCTACTACTACAGGACACCCTGCATTCCTGAAGTTGGAAGCAATAAGGGACATTGGTTCTAGTCCATCTTCGTGGGCTCTGGATTACACTTGCAGGTTTCAGTTTATTCTTCACTTTACATCAGAGTTTCTAAACCTTAGTACTAGTTACATTTGGGTCAGATAATTCTTTATCGTGGGGAATTGTTCTGTGCATTGTAAGATGTTTAGCAGCATCCTTGGCCCCTACCCACTGGATGCCGGTACCCCATCCTACAGTTGTAACAACACAAAATGTCTCCAGACATTGTCAAATGTCCTCAGGGAAGAGGTGAAGTCAGGTGGGAAGGGGGTGGGGCAAAGCTGGCCATGATTGAGAACTGCTGCTTTATATCTATCTTCCCTTCCCCACTACCTGTGGGTGACTTCAGGCTCTAACATCAGACACAATATTTTGCAGAGACTATATAACCAAATCCCATTATTGTAAAAGGTGAAATCCCAAATAAATTCTTTATTGTATATCTTTCTAGATGGTATTATCTCCTAGTATATAACTCTCCTGCTTCTCTAATCAAATCCTGAGTGACATCCCTCTTAGAATTGGTTGTGTCTTCCTGAATCTCTGGGACCCTTCACTCCTTTTCCTCATCCCTTTTTACCAACAACTTCTTACACCTCTCTGCTCCCCCGTGAGATAATGCTGCCTTGGAAGAGGAACAATCGGATCTGTACGAAGTGTGCTTGGTGCAGAATAGTGTAAACTCTGACCTTCGCACTGCTGGGGCTTCCAAGGAGTTGGCACTAAGGCAGAGCTGTGGAAAGTCTCAGTGAGATTCAGAACCACTAGGGATTTTATTGCTTTGTTGAGAATCTAAGCCTAGAGGTAATAGTTACAGGCTCTGTTCTTAAAATCTTCCATATATTTTTTCAAAGTGATTTGTAAGAAGCGTGTTGTACATTTGAACCAGTGAAAATAATCTGCTATTTATCTAGTCTCTAGTTCCAGGAAACTAATAGAATGCAGTGTTTTATAGAAATAGAAATTGTCAACATCTAAGATCAAAGCCTTTATTTTCTGGGTATGAAATTCCCCTTGACCCCTTGAAAACTGGTGAGAGAAAGATTGAGCTGTGATAAAATCAAATCTATTCATTTTTAAATAAGTATTATAAACCTGGCACTGTGTCTGGTGGTGGAGATCTGGTAGTCAACCAGACAGACAAGATCTCTGCCCCCATGGAGTTTACAGTGGAGTAGGAGAAACACACTGCACAAATAATCACACAGTCCAAGTTGTATGAAGGAACAGTATGGGAGTCTTAGGAGAGGCCAAATATAGATAGCAGGGGTGGTGAGGGATGGCTTTCCTGTGGGGGTAATGACTCTGGTGAGAAATAAATGGAAGAGAGATCTAAGCAGGGACAGAAAAGAACTTGGTCCATTCATTAATCTGCAAGAATGCCAGAGTAGCTGGAGTATGGTGAACAAGGAGAGAGGAGGGCGATGAGCTGCAGGGGAGGGAAGGGATCAGACTGCTTCAGGGTTTGGAGGCCAAGTAAGGAGCTTGGCTTTTACTCCTAGGGCAGAGTCACTGAAAGTCTTAAAGTCAAGAAGTAGCACAATCTGATTTATAATTTTAAAAAGATCCCTCTGGCTGCCAGGTGGAAAATGGATTAGAAGGAAGCAAGTATTGAGGGAGGGGAAGGCAGGCAGGGGGCTATGGGACAGTCCAGGGGAGTCCAGAGGAGAAAGGATGAAAGCCTTGATATGAATCACAGCAGTGGAGGTGGTGCAAAGTACGTCATTAGGAAGTAGGCTGGATATAACTTTGCACTGACTTCAGAGTGAGAGATGCATGAGAGAGAGCTATGGAGGAAGATGCCTGGCTTTTGCAATCCAGTGGGTGGTGGTGACAGAAAGGAAGGTGTGTTAGTCATGTCATTGCTGCTTTCACATTATGTTTATACCATAAGAATCAGAAGAATCAGCATTCATTCATACAAACTCAGTGTTGAATCACTTTACAAAATGGCACTCTACAATATGAATATATTATCAAGAATAACACTTGGGCTATTGATTCTTTTTATTTGTTTTGTTTGTTTTTGTTTATGGGCTTGTGGTTTTTTGGTCAGTTCTTCAAATGAGCATTTTAAAAATCTACTTTAAGGTTTACCTCTCAGTTGCAGTTTTTTAGCACTCATCCAAAGATAAACTTTAGTAAAACTCAGTTTTAAAGTTGGACACCTGAAATGTGGGCTTCAGGTAAGGCTGGTTCCAGGCAATATGGCAAAGTAGCATTGCCATGTTTGGGGCTCCTTTTTGTGGTGGGCCTCTCCCACACAGTTGCTCCCACTGGGTATCCACTTCCCTTGTCCAGCCCATTATCCCACAGATGGAAAGAAAAATAGTATCCAGAAGAAAACTGCAACTGAAAAGCTCAGAGCTCCTGATGGACCTTTTGTTGCAGAAGTGAAAGCAAAGGTACTGTCAGGTGCCACAACACCTGAACAGGATAAACTTGTACACATAATCATTTTGTACTGTTTTTGCAAAGTGATTCAACAGCAAATAGTTTATACCACAAAGTTTCCTCACAGGTACTGTGGTTGGACCCTTTTGCCAAATGTTTATGCAACACGTACTGGGGAAAAAAAGATGAAGTATCATCAAAGTATAATGAAAAGGAAGGCATAGGCTGGGACACAGAAGTCTAAAAGTAGGCAGCTCCAGGATTTGGTCCAAAGACTTGATAGTATCATCAAAGACTCAGACTATATCTTTCTGCTCTGCTATCCTCAAGGATAAAGATGTGCTTTCCTAAGTTTGTCAACTCATGGTCACAAATTGCTGCCACAGCTCTAAACATTACATCCTTAAACATCTGGGGATTCAAAGCAGGAAAGAAAAGGATGAAAGAGCTCTCTTTTTATCAGAAAGGAGAATGTTTCCCAGATGTGCCTCAACTGACTTCCTCATGTATAGGAGGACCACATGGACACCTGAGGGGCCAGGTGACTGAAAAAATGAGTTTCTAGAATTACCATAACTGGCTTAGACCCATTGTGATTAAACTCCTGAAGCTAGGGATATGGTCAGCACAAACAAAACCAAAGATGTATTAACAAGAGACAGGGAAGGAAGAGAAGAGAACAGCTTTTATAGGCAATGAATAATATTTACTACAATTTATTTAAAACATATCTTTTAGATAGAGTAATGTGTGTAGGTGTTTAATAAGTTAAACTGCTCTGAAAATTTTTTAACGGTCCAGCTTTTGACAGAAAATGATCTCTTCAAAAAAAACCACACGTTCATTCATATCCAACTGATATTTTCTGAGCACCTATTATGTATTAGGCACTGGGTATACAGCAGTGAACAAAACAGACAAAATCCCTGCCAACACAGTGCTTCCATTTCAGTAAATGAAGACAGATAATATGCAAAATAAATATGTTTTACAGTTTTTTCAAAGGCTGTAAGTCCTATGAAGGAAAATTGGGCAGGGAAATAGGGTAGGAAATAATGAGGCATGCAATTTTGAATTAAGTGACCAGGAAGATTTCTTTGGTGAAATGATTTTAATAAGAGAGTAAATTACATGGTTATATGAGGTGGAAGGAGAAGGAGAAGGAGAAGGAGTAGTCCAGGCAGAGGGAATAGGAAATCTGAAGCCCTCAGTTGGTTGTGTGTCTAGGGGTTAGAAAGAAAGTCCAAGGAGATCGGTGTGGTTAGAATGGAGAGAGCACTGAGAGGACAGTGAGAGCTAAAACTTCTAGGGCCACGTATGTCATTTAAGGACTTTAGTTTTTATTTTGAGTAAAATGGGGAACCACTGAGTATGTAAAGGACAAGATTTGACTTACGTTTTATAAGGATTACCCTGGCTGTTGTGTTGTAATAGACTGTAGGGGCGGGCAAGAGTAGAATTAGGAAGAACAGTTAGGAAGCTATTACAATAATTGAGGCCAGATGATGGTGGCTTGGACCAGGGGAGTAGCAATGGAACTAGTAAAAATGGACAGAGTCTGGAGATACTCTGAAAGTCAAGGATTTGAGGTAGATTAAGTATGGGTAAGAAAAAGAGGGGGGTCAAGAATGACCACAAGGTTTTTAGCCTAAGGTAAGATGATGGACCAGCCATAAACTGAATATGGAAGGTGTGGGTAGATCAAGTTTTAAAGAGAAGATCACTAGCCAGTTTTGAACATGTTGAGTTTTGAGATGCCTAGCAGACATTTAAGTGGCTGGATAGGAATTTGGGGTCTGGGAAAATGTTAGGTTTGGATACATATGTTTGAGTGTCATCATCATATGGATTTTAAAGTCATAAAGATGGTTGAGCTCACTGGGAAGACACTATAGATCAAGAAAACCTGAGGACTGAAGACTGATCTGATACTGGAATCCAGGAGGAACCAGCAAAGGGGACTAAAAAATGGCCCATGACACAGGAAGAGAATCCTGAAAGTCAAGGGAGGAAAGTGTTTCAAGGATGATGCAGCAATCAGTACATAAAGTAAGACTGGGACTGAAAACTGACCATTGGCTTTACCATCCTCTCCAGAGCCTACAGAAAGGAACATAGTCCTGCCAATACCTTGATTTTAGCCTGGGTAGATTCACATCAGATTTCTAAACCACAGAACTGTAAGATAATAAATTTGCATTGTTTAAGATGTTGAGTTTGGGATAATTTGCTACAGCAGCAATAAAACAATAATATGGGATACTAGAGGGAAGGAGCTAGAAATTCAGATAGTTAATTTGAGATTTTAGAGGCTTTAGTTTTGGTCATTTGGTGACTTTGACAAGGACAGTTTGGGTGGGGGATGGGGTCAAAAGCCTGACTGCAAAAGGTCAAGAGAGAACTGAAAGAAAGGACAAAGAGTCAGCAACTACAGTTAATTCCTCTGAGGAGTTTTGCTCTAACATGTAGCAGAGAAATGGGATGGTAGCTAGAAAAGTCAATGGGGATCAAGAGAAGTTTTGTTTGTTGGTTGCTCCCAGGATCAGGGAAATAATGCATGCTTTTATGCTAACGGGAATGATCCAGTAGAGTGACTGGAATTTAGACATCAAAGAAGGTACCGGCCTTGGATGGAGGTATTACATTTATTAGGAGGGAAGGCAGAGTACATGGGAACCTGTGCTTGACCCTTAGTTGATGTGATGGAGGGAATTGGCTGAAGGTCTCTCTGGTTGCCTTATTTTCTCAATGAACAAGGTCATTGGATGAAAGTGTGAATAGGAAAGGTGAAGCCAAACACCGAAAGACAAAAAGGTGTGAAATTGTAGTAGAGTGGGAGAATGAAAAGACCAGGAAAATGTACAATTGGTGGGCAGCATTACAGTCCTACTCGGAAGTTTGTTTGCTCTGTTTGTTTTAATGGCATGGATGCAGGTGCAGAACAGGCAAAGAGTTGGAGTCAACCTAGCTCTTTGAGGTTTTGCCAAGGAAGAGCGACAAAATAAGAGAGGGGGACCAGGGAGTTTAAGGTGTATGAAAGACATGATTGTAATAGTTAATCATGGAATTCCAGCTGGGTAAGGAGGGAGGGGGAAATTATGAAACAAGATGACAGAATTCTAAGTTGTAGAAACAATGGATTTTAGGTCCTAGGGGGTAGAAGCATTACTGGAGTTGAGACATGTGATAGGCAGAATAATGTCCCCCATCCCTCCCACCCTAAGATGTCCACATCCTAATTCCTGGAACCTATGATTATGTTAGGTTACATGGCAAAGGAGAATTGAGCTTGCAGATGGAATTAAGTTTGCCAGTTAGATGACCTTAAAATAAGAAGATTATCTAGGTAGACCCTATGTAATCACAGGGTCCTTAAAAAGAGAAGAGGATGGTAGAAGAAGAGTCAGGGAAGACATGACTATAGAAAGTGGTCAGGATGATATGATTTAAGAAGGACCCAACTTGCTTTTACTGGTTTTGAAGGTGGCAGAGTGAGACATGAGCCAAGGAATGCAGGTGACATTTTGAAGCTAGAAAAGGAATGAAAATCAATCCTATCCAGAGCCCACAGAAAGGAACACAGTCCTGCCAATATCTTGAGTTTAGCCTGGTTAGATTCATGTCAGATTTCTGAACCACAGAACTGTAAGGTAATAAATTTGCATTGTTGAAGATGCTGAGTTTGGGATAATTTGCTACAGCAGCAGTAGAACAATAATATAGGATACTAGAGGGAAGGAGCTAGAAATTCAGATAGTGAAGGTGAAATTTTAGAGGGTTTATAAGTTTTGGTAGTGACAAGGTCAAGGCTAAGGCATAGGTGGGGGTCCAAGGAAAGGTAGTCAAAAGATTATTGAAAGAACATACCTCATAGAACTAGACAGGTTAAAACTAAAATTGTGTCATGCTTTTCATACATAAGTCAAAATTAGGTAGCAAATTGTGAATGTATTAGAGTTTTTTGCTTGTTTTTTTTCACTAGAAGGCATACCCAGCAAAATTTTTGGCCCTCCCCTTCCTGCAGCTGATCTTTATTAGTGTTTACTGCTCACTGGTATAAACTGTGCTACTCAGAATTGGATTAGGGGGAGATCTGGTCTAAATTAAAGCTGTAATAAATGAACACTGTTTACATTTCCTCACACCCGCCCTTCTCCACACACACATCAAATTATTCTGGAAATGAAATGCAAAATAAAGCAAGGAAGGATTCTGTTCTTCATTAACATGTAATTATAAAATGCTGGGGCTCCCCTGCTGGGTGGAGAAGCAAAGCCCACAGCAAGGGTGGGAATACTTGAGGGTGGGACATTCTTCGTGGCTTTTAACTATGGGTGAATTATTATTTTCACATCTTTACAAAGAGAGGAATAAAAATAAGACCTGTAGCCCCCTCATAGAACCATGAGGCAAGGAAAGCAAGAGGAAAAAAACTGTTCATTTTATAAGACTAGAACCAAATAGTCTAAGAAGCTACTCTGATTGATTCCCCTGCATTCACTGTTTTTTTTTAATAAGCTAAGGAATTGATAAGTTATTTCTCATCAGTTTTATTCCCCATCTCAAAGTACTCAGTCTTTTGTGTAGAAAAAGCAAAGATGATAGAGATGCTCTCAATTTACTTCAGTGTACTTTAAAGATATTTTGACTCTCAGGGCTGAGAGAGGAGGGTGGGAGGTAACACAGGATAGGGCTGAAGCCCCAAATCAGACAGACCCAACATCCCAGGCTGGCTGTGTGGGTAAGTCGTGCTTTCATAGGCTCATCTCTCTCTGTGTCAAATGGAGATGATAACAGTTTAAAGAGCCTCACAGGATTATTGTGAAAACTTGATAAGATTAAAACAAAACCAGGAATAGATATTCAAAGAATAAAAAGAAAACAATCCAAGTTTGTCACTAAAGAAAGTCAGCAAACCTGAAAGAAAGCAAGAGAAGAAACGATCAGAGAAGAACTACAAAAACAACCACAAAACAAGTAACAAAATGGCAATAAATACATACCTATCAGTGATTACTTTGAATGTAAATAGAGTAAATGCTCCAATCAAAAGACATAAGATGACAGAGTGGATAAAAAACAAGACCCATCTATATGCTGCCTATAACAGACTCATTTCAGACCTAAAGACACCTGCAGATTGAACATGACAGGGTGGAGAAACATTAATCATGCAAATAGATGTCAAAAGAAAGCCAGGGTAGCAATACCTGTATCAGACAAAATGGACTTTAAAACAAAGATTGTAACAAAAGTCAAAGGAGGACACTATATAATAATAGAGGGGACAATCCAACAAGAAGATATAACAATTATAAATATTTATGCACCCAACATGGGAGTCCATGTTTTAAACAGCTAATAAACATAAAGGAACTAATTGGTAATAATATAATAATAGTAGGGGACTTTAACAGCCCACTCACATCAATGGATGGATCATCCAAACAGAAAATCAACAAGGAAACAGTGGCTTTGAATGACACACTGGAACAGATGGATTTAACAGATATATTCAGAACATTCCACCCTAAAACAGCAGATCACATATCAGGCCATAAAAGAAGTCTCAACAAATGCGAAAAGATCAAAGTCATACCAGGCATCTTTTCTGACCACAGTGCTATGACACTAGAAATCAACAACCAGAAAAAATCTGGAAAGACCACAATTACGTGGAGGTTAAATAACATGCTACTATACAATGAATGGGTCAACCAAGAAATCAAAGAAGAAATAAAAAATTACATGGAAGCAAATGAAAATACAATGGTCCAAAATCTTTGGGATGCAGCAAAAGCGGTTCTAAGAGGGAATTTTATAGCAATACAGGCCTACCTCAAGAAGAAAGAAAATCTCAAATAACCTAACCTTACACCTAAGCGAGCTAGAAAAAGAAGAACAAACAAAACCCAAAACCAGCAGAAGAAGGGAAATAATAAAGATTAAAGCAGAAATAAATGACATGGAAACTAAAAAAATAAAATAAAATAAAATAATAATAGAACAGATCAATGAACTGGGAGATGGTTCTTTGAAAAGATCAACAAAATTGATAAACCTCTAGCCAAACTCATCAAAAGAAAAAAAAAAGAGAGAGAGAGAGAGGTAGGACTCGAAAATCACAAATGAAAGAGGAGAAATAGCTAATGTTACAGAAGTACAAACATTGTAAGAGAGTATTATGAAAATGTAAATGCCAACAAATTGGATAACCTAGAAGAAATGGATAAATTCCTAGAAGCATAACCTACCGAAAGTGAAGCAGGAAGAAATAGAACATTTGAACAGATCAGTTACCAGCAATGAAATTCAATCAGTAATTTAAAAACTCCCAACAAAAGTTCAGGACCAGACAGCTTCACAGGCAAATTCTACCAAACATTTAAAGAAGAGTTAATACCTTTTCTTCTCAAACTATTCCGAAAAATAGAAGAGGAAGGGAAACTTCCAAGTTCATTCTGTGAGGCCAGCATTACCTTGATACCCAAACCAGATAAAGACACCACACACACACACACACACACACACACACACACAAAGAGAACTACAGGCCAATATCTCTGATGAACATAGATGCAAAAATTCTCAACAAAATACTAGCACACCAAATCCAGCAATACCTTTAAAAAAATCATTCACTATGATCAAGTGGGATTTATTCCCAAGATGCACGGGTGGTTCAATATTAGCGAATCAATCAATGGGACACATCACATCAGTAAGAGAAAGGATAAAAATCATATGATCATTTCAATAAATGCAGAAAAAGGATTTGACAAAGTACAACACCCATTCATGATAAAAAAAAAAAAAACCCTCAATAAAGGAAGTATAGAGGGAACATACCTAAATGTAATAAAGGCCTTATGTGAAAAACCCACAGTGAACATCATACTCAATGGGAAAAACTGGGATCTTTTCTCCTAAGGTCAGGAGCAAGACAAGGATATCCACTCTCACCACTTCTATTCAACATAGTACTGGAAGTCCTAGTCACAGCAGACAATCAAAAGAAATAAAAATAAAAATCATCCAAATGGGTAAAGAAGTAAAACTTTCATTGTTTGCAGATGATAGGATACTATATATAGAAAACCTCGAAGACTCCACCAAAAACTACTAGAACTGATAAATGAATTCAGTAAAGTTTCAGGGTACAAATCGATGTACAGAAATCTGTTGGTTTTCTATACACTAATAATGAAGCAGCAGAGAGATTAAGAAAACAATCTCATTTACAACTGCACCATTTGCAACGACATGGATGCATCTAGAGAGTATTATGCTAAATGAAATAAGTCAGTCAGAGAGAGACAAATACCATATGATTTCTCTCATACGTGGAATTTAAGAAACAAATGAACAAAGGAAAGAGAGAGAGAGTCAAACCAAGAAACAGACTTAACTATAGAGAACACACTGATGGTTACTGTGGAGGGGGAGATGGGTGAAATAGGTGAAGGGGATTACGGGTACACTTATCATGATGAGCACTGAGTCATGGATAGAATTGTTGAGTCACTAAATTGTACACTCAAACTAATATAACATTGTCTGTTAACTATACTGGAATTAAAATAAATATCTTAATAAAAAATTCATCAAAAAGAGAGTATTGATTAAAACAAAGTACCTGCACAGTGCTTCAGTAATGAAGGTTATTATCATCTCTGTATTTGGCAGTGAAAATGGAAAAGAGACAAGAAGAAACCTGTGTTGTCGTTCCAGTCTTCCTTTCCCCCAACTGTGGCCATCTTTGGTTTAATTTAAAAGTTGGCATGTCATCTAATGACTCTCAATAAGTCACTTCTTTCTATAATACTTTATCCCATTCTATATAAGGGGGAACCCTTGCTGGTTTTCTTTTTAATTCATATGATGATGCATGAGATGTTTGTAATGGCTTTGTGGTAGGAAGACATATTTTTCCTCAAAGAGCTTAAAAATGTTCTTCAAGGATGAAGTTGCACTTTCACTAGCTATATGTGTCTATTTAAATTTAAGCCAATTAGCTTAAATTAAAAATTCAGTTCCTCAGGGCGCCTGGGTAGCTCAGTCAGTTAAGCATCTGCCTTAGCTCAGGTCATGATCCCCGGGCCCAGTATCAGGCTTCCCACTGAGTAGGGAGCCTGCTTCTCCCTCTCCCCTTACTCCTTCCCCTCCCACTCCTGCTGTCTTGCTCATGCTTCTCTCAAATAAATAAATAAATAAATAAAATCTTAAAAAATATATTCAGTTCCTCAATTGTGCAGGTAGCCTCATTTCAGGTGCTCAGTAACCACATATGGCTAATGGCTATCACACGGGACAATGAAGATATGGGTATTTCCATCACTTTTTCATTATGTTCATGATAACTGGCTAACTTGTTTTCAGTAAACAGAAGACAGAAAGTAAAAGAGATGGGGACACAGTGTTCAAAGACAAAGTGGGAAGGTGAGGAAGAGAAATTTTATCCATTTCATAAATTTGTGAATAACTGGTCCTGCATTTTGTTGTAGTAAAATTGCCTATAAATTGTCTTTGGAGGGCCTGAGAAGGAAAGCTCAACAAGTTCTTGAAAATTGTAAGTTCTTGAAAATTATACTATTGTACTTAATTTTGCATAAAAGAAAGAAATTCGTTCATTCATCAATATTTTTTGAGTGCCTCCCATGTGCCATGTGTCAAGTGAGGGAGTGAGCGAGCCATGTGGCTCAGGGAACAGTGTTCCAGGGCTATGGGAGAAAAAGTAGATCTGGATAAGAAGGATCAGGAATGTGGAGGTGAGAAATAGACTGGAGAGAGCGAGGGTAGGATGAAATAGATCGATCAGAGGAGGCACCTCTTAGAAGTGGAGATAGAGCAAGACTTGAAAGAGGTAAAGGAGTCAGCTTACCTAGTGTGGCTACCTAGAGGAAATGTTCTCAAAGGCACAGGTCCTTATGCAAGGGCATCCCTGGCTTGATCAAGATCAAGGAACAGCAGAAGCCAGTGTGCGTGGAGTAGAGGGAGGAAAGTGAGGGAGACTATGTCTGAGAGGAAATGGGGGAGGACGGGCAGATCATATCTAGTTTTATAAGGCATCATTAGTACTTTGGTTTTTACTCAGTGTGAAATAGGGAGACGTCAGATGGTTTTTTAAAGCAAGGCAGACTGGACTGACTTAGGTTTTAAAGTTTTCTGGATCCTGAGTTGAGAGGGTGGTGACTTGGACCAGGGTGGTAAAAAGAATGATGGTGAGAAGTGGTAGATTCAGGATAGAGCTGACAAGATGTGTTGACAGGTTAGCTGTGTGGGAGAAGTACAGGAATCAAGATGACTAAGATTTTTTGACTGAGCAACTTCAAGGATGGAATTGCCATCAATTAAGATGCAAAAGACTGCAGGTAGAGCAAGTTTTTTCTTTTTTAGTGGGGGAGGAGGGGATGAATAAAAAAATTCAGTCTTGGACATGTTGGGTTGGAGATGGCTTTAGGTGGTAAGGTTGGACAGATGGTTATATATAAGAATATGGAGATCCCTCCAAAAATAAAATGTTTGGAAATAGAAGTATATAAAATTTGACAGCCAGACAAGTAATTGGTATTTAAAGAAACTATAAAAACAAATAAATCTGATCATCCACTAAATTATCAACATCATTCGTAAACATGGAAATACTACACGTCTGGCTATGAGTTGGGTCCTTTCCTCCAAGGTGTTTGCAATTTGCTTGAGAGTGAGTGGAAACAATAATAGTTATATGCTCTGATTTATGTGAATCCCAAATTTTATTGTCAAGATCTGCACAAAGCAATGTGTATATATATGTACTGACATTAAGCAACATCTATTCCTGCCTTGTTCAGAACAATAGCTGTGAGTCACATGCTCCTCAGTAGAGCACTTCAAATGTGACTCGTCCAAACTGAGATGTGCTGTACTTGTAAAATACCCATCCGAGTTCAGATATCTCATGTGAAGAAAAAGAATGCAGAATCGCTGGTTAGTGAACTTTAAAGTATTGATTACATGTTGACATAATGTTCTGGCTATGTTGGGTTAAATTAAATGTATTATTTAAATTAGGTACCTATTATTCACCTGTTTCTTTCAACCTTTTTTAACGTGACTACAAAAAAGTTAAAATTACAAATGTGGCCCTCATTATATTTCTATTGGAAACACTCCTTTAAAGTACATCCTGTAGGCTTAAATCCTTTGAAAACAACTGGCTCTCCTTAGGAAGAAAGTAGTTTGAAACATTTTTCTCCACTGTTTTTTTCAAATGTGAAGGAGAGGATCCAGAAATCATTAGTGACATGTACTGTATCCTCTGGGAGGCTTCCGCACTGTAGCCAGAGGCTCTGAAACCTGTCCTAATACAGAAGCCATATTACAAGGCTTTTGATTGGTAGCCCCCCCACCATGACCAGATTAAAAGCGGTAATGATGTCCACATTCTCTGACTAAAGGCTTCTGGTGTGTGACATAAGAGCTGGTTTCAGGCAACTCTTAGAGAAAGCGTGCTATCCTCCCTAAATAGATAATGAAGGTTGGGGCTGAGCCCCCACAGCCCTCCTGTGTGGCTTGACACCTCCCTGCCGGCTCAGACTTGGAAGATAAGAGGGAAGAAAGGTTCTGAGAACCCCTGGGAAGTGGGAAGGGGGGAGGAACCCCTGCTGGTCTCTAAGAGGCATTCTAAGAAAATATTTCACAGAAAATCAATTGCTATCACTTAAGACCTTTAACTCACTATATTCCATTGTAAGCTTATTTTTTTCTTAGAAGGGCACAAAGCAGTGTGTGAAAGATTGTATACTGTTCCTGTGGTGTCTTTGAAAGCAAGTTTATAAATTCCCAATATGCATTCCTGTTAGTCAGGAGTCTCAAAGAGAAGAGGGTGTCAATAAAAATCATCCGCTAGGCCAGATGACGGGTTTTGAAGCAGGAAGAAAGGGCATTGTTGGAACAGAATGATATGGGTTCAGGAAAGATGAAGTGAATTTGAAGAAAGGGAGTGTTGGGGTGAAAAACAAAGCTGCCCACCCCCCACCCCACAAAGTTTCTGAATAAGTCTCCCTGGCCCTTTCATGCTTTTGCTTCCCTGTGGCGTGAGGCTTTCATTCTGCAGGGGAACCAAGGGAGAATTTCTGCTGGAAAGACTAGACCCTGTTAGTTCATGGATTTACTCCTTTTGCTCTCTCTGACCCTAATACTCTTTATTTTTCAATCATTTCTTTTTAAATATGTCAGCTACTTTCACCCAGCTTGCTTTGTGGTTAATGGCATGGCTTCTAGAGGCAGACAAAGCCTGGAGTCTAACCTTGGTCTGTTACTTCCTAGCTGTGTGACCTCAGCGAGCTGCCTAACCTCTCTGGGCCTCCCTCGCTCCTCTACAGTTGAGAGCACTGGCAGTCTCTGCTCTGTGGAGTGGCTGTGGGAGTAAATGAAGTAGCATATATGTGTTGAGTTGAGGATCTGGATCTGGCACATTGGAAGTGCTCAGAAACATTAGCTATGATTATAATTATTATAATAAAAAATTGGGTATAATTTTAGGGAACAAAGATAAAATAAGCATGTCTATAGTTCATAGATATCAGAATTTCCAATTACTCAATTTGTCTATTTTGGCATAAGGCATTATCCTTCTATATCAGATACTTGGTTTACAAGCATGAGGATGAGCCAATTGGTCATTTCTTAGGTGTGGATAATTAAGAACAGGGACAGTGTACTTCTAATATACACACACACTATCCGTTCCTATATTAACATAGCTGAGTGTTAATATAATAAATCAGTAATTCCCAATATTTGTATTTGGTTTAAAATGTAGCCGTATGCTGGCAGCTAGATTTAAAAAGCAAGCCCCCTACAGAGCTGGGGCTGAGGGAGAGTTGTACATGCATTCATGTGGAATAAGATCGTCTGTTTCCTCTTCTGTAAAAGTACTTTCCAGTGCTCTTCGAGGGGTTAAAGGGTTAATGGGTCTAAACCTTAGCTCAGTGGCTGACATATGTTATCCATTATTCTTAATATTCTTGCTATTAGAAACTCAACTGCTTAATTATAACTGCTGCTTTCCAGAGCCACTGGCTGCAGAGACTCAAGAGGCTCTGGAATGAGCATCTTTGGTGTTGGGTCATAGGCCTGACTTGGCCCCAAATCACCCACAGGACCTTGGGTCTGAAGATTAGATAAAATCCATGCCTACCTCTAGACCCCTGGAACGTTTGCTCTGGGGAAACCTGAGAACATCTCCTGCAGGTCTAACCCAAGCTTGTTTGTCCCAAGTTACAGTTCTCTGCTATTCCCAAATAAATCTTTTTTTTTTTTTTTTTGCCTTTAAAATGACTGACGGTTTTTATTTAAAGTCAACATACCCAAGATAGACTCTGCTTATCTTTCTCTCAGAATGACTTGATCAGGGAGGGGAATGGAAGATGGAAAAGAATGGGAGTGCCAGTATATGCCAGGCACTGTGCTAGGAACTTCACCTATGTTATCTCCCTTAACCCTAACAAGGCAGCAAGGCCAACATTTTCGGTTTTGTTTCATAATGAGAAAACTGAGGTACAGAAAAGTTAAGTGCGTAGTGAAGAATTAATCTCACCCAAAGAGAGGTCTGGCCTTTGCCTCAACTCCTGGCAAGACAATGTTGGCATACATTATATACCCTGATTGCTTCAGAGCTTTGCTTTTGATAATTCTAACCAAGATTTTGTAACTCAAAACTATGTTCTCTCTCAAAAAACACAGCTTTTGTAAATGAAAACCCTTGTTTTTCTGTCTTGAATTTCAAAGGCCTGCTTGTAAACTGGAAAGGCCCAGAATCAGACTCCAGATTCTTTGCAGTCTGCCTTGCAGATTCTACCTTCCTAGGCAGAAACCCACAGGGCTCAGCCCACCCTCACCTGACAGTGATGACAGGGGAAGGTGTAGGGTGAGAAAAGTCACTATCAGATATGGAAAACAGCAGCTAGTATATTAAAATAATACCCCTCTCCCCCACATATCTATCAGAAGACATTCTAAAGAAGTCAACTCTCCCCACATCCAACATGCTATGGCTTCTGAGATACACAAATGTCAAACTTCCAACCCCAGTAGTCTCATCTGAAGATTATCTCTTAACCTCACTCCCCAGTGGAAGGAAAGACCGATAGATACAGCCTGTTGTTTTCACTGACCTACGGTAGTGTTTACTATGAAAATAACAATTTTCTCATAAAGATGAGAGTGGCACACAGTTCTTGAAAGTAACATTGAGTTTTTTCTTAGTTTTTTCCCATCGCAGTAAGGATAGTTAGCAGTTTTCAGAGTACCTCACAGTAGTTCACGTTTGAGAAGTTACTGAGCCATTTCAGTTGCAAGCCCACGTATTAGCATCCCCTGGGGTTATATACTTTTTTTCCTTAGGCTAGTTAACCCGATTGATGACTGCCAGTTGCTACTGATGTGAAGGTTACATCTTTAGTCTCCACAGGGTCTAATTACCTTTGCTGTACTCCAGCCCTTTCTAAAATACATGCACTTAGTCGCCAGGGGGACCAGACAATGTAACAGATAGAAACAAACCTTCCAGAGAAATTCAAGGCCTTTGTGAGGGAAGAGGCAAGGAGAAGACATGTGTTTTTCTTTCCTGGAAGCCAAACAACAAATTTTGGAAAAATTACAATATTTACTAATTTTTTGTTTTTCTCCAACATTTTAAATTTAATTTCAGACATTCAGAAGAGTTGAAAGAATTTTAAGTTAGCACCCATGTACCCACCACCTACATTCAACCATTCACATTTTGCTGTACTTCTTCACACATCTAAGCACCTATCTGTCCCTCTGTCTGTCCAGTAATATCTGTCTTATATCTTTGATGCATCTCAAAAAGAGGTTCAGGAATCAGTATACTTCACTTCAAAACATTCTGGCATAGTGCTAGTTATTCCTATTAGTGCTGTAATAAATTGCCATAAACTCAGAGGCTTAAAATACCACAAACTTATTATCTTACAATTCTGGAGATTAGAAGTTTGAAATGGGTCCTCCGTGGGCTAAATTTAAGGTATTGGCACAGCTGCATTTCTTCTGGATGCTTTAGGAGAGAATCCATTTCCTGGTCTTTCATACAGCTTCAAGGCCAGCCGCATTCCTTGGCTCATGGCCTCTTCCTCCACCTTCAAAGCCAGCACTGTAACATCTTCAAATCTCTCTCTGATCTCAGCTTCTACCATCACATCTTCTCTGACTCTGATCCTCCTGCTTCCCCCATAAACAGTCCTTTGTTATTACTTGGCACCCATTTGTATAATCCAGAGCAAGGTACATCTCAAGATTCTTAATTACATCTGTCAAGTCCAAAGTAAGTCTGCTTTGGCTGCTAGAACAAAACACCATAGACTGGGTGGCTTTAACATGGAAATTTATTTTTTAAAAGTTCTAGAGCTACCCCATGATCCAGGAATTGCACTACTGGGTATTTACTCCAAAGATACAGATGTAGTGAAGAGAAGGGCCATCTGCACCCCAATGTTCATAGCAGCATTGTCCACAACAGCCAAATTGTGGAAGGAGCCAAGATGCCCCTCAACAGATGACTGAATTAAGAAGATGTGGTCCATTTATACGATGGAATATTACTCAGCTGTCAGAAAGAACGATTACCCGACATTTGCAGCAACATGGACGGGACTAGAAGAGATTATGCTAAGTGAAATAAGTCAAGCAGAGAAAGACAATTATCATATGGTTTCACTCATTTATGGAACATAAGAAATAGCAGGAAGATTGGTAGGAGAAGGAAGGGAAGAATGAAGGGGGGGTAAACAGAAGGAGGAATGAAACATGAGAGACTATGGACTCTGGGAAACAAACTGAGGGCTTCAGAGGGGAGGGGGGTGGGGGATTGGGATAGGCCAGAGATGGGTAGTAAGGAGGGCACATATTGTATGGAGCACTGGGTATTATATGCGAATAATGAATCATGGAACACTACATCAGAAACTAAATATGATGTCTAACATATCATAATAAAAAATTATTATAAATTAAAAAAATAAAATAAAATAAAAAATAAAAGTTCTAGAGGCTGGGAAGTCCAAGAGTAAGGGGCTGGTTGATTTGGTTCCTGGTAAGAGTTCTCTTTCTGTTTTGCAGACAGCTGCCTTCTCATTGTGTCCTCACATGGCTGAGAGAGCAAACAGTCTGGTGTCTCCTCTTATAAAGGTTAGCACCTAATCCTGTCAGATCAGGGCTCCCCATCATGACTTTATTTAACCTTAATTACCTTATTTTAGGCCTTGTCTCCAAATACAGCCATATTGAGAATTAGGGGTTCAATTTAGGATTTTTGTGTGTGTTTGGGGGATACAATTCAGTCCAAAGCATTAACATATTTATAGGTTCTGAGGATTAGGACATGGGCATCTTTCAGGGGGTGGGGGAGGTATTATTCTATCTACTACAGCATGCCCAGCTTTTTCATTTTTAATACTCTCTAAAGACAGATGAAAAATAGGGAGCCAACATATAGGTAGAAACAAATATTGATACAAAAACAAGTCTAAAGACTGACCCCTTGGAGATGAGGGAGATAAGAAGGAACCAACAAAGATGTCCCAGGAAGAGCAGCCAGGTGAGGAAGAACCCCCGGAAGGGCAGAGTTCTGGGAGTCAGAAGGAGAGAGTATTTTTAAAGGGGATGTTCAGTCGGATGTCACTGCTCCTGACAGATCAGAGATAAGGATTACTGATTGGAGTGACTTCATGAGAGAAGAGGAGGAGAGAAACTGGAGAGGGTACAGTTGTGAATGGAGGAGAGTAGAACACATCAAATAATTTTTTCAGGGAATTCTGATAAAAAGAGGAGCAGAGGAGGGGGTGGTATGTGATGTTGTCATCATCACTATCAATTTGATATTTTTGCAAATACTGACCAACTTCTTTCATGAGCTCCAGAAAGTAAAGACTGAAAGAGAAAATAAGAGCCTGCAAGTGTTTCATTTGTAAGTCATCTCTACCACCCCAATTTAGCCGGGAAACTCCTGAAGGAATTCGAATGGCACCGATACCCTAAACTCTGACAGTATTACAACACTCTTTCCTTCTTCCTTCCCGCTTTCCTCTTCCCCTTCTTTCTTTCATCGTCTTTTTCACTTATTTACTCATTCTTTCCTTCATTCATTCCACAAACACATATAAGCCACCACACCTTTGAAACTTGGATGCACAAGAGAGATTAGTATGAATTAGCTAACATTAAAATTCTTTCCATTTCTTACTGAAATTTTTCATTTTATCTTCTCCAATACTTGACAATGAAAATATTCTTAAATTTCAAAACCAGTTGGTTTTATCTGCCAAAAACACACTCCCTGATTTAGCTGCAAACATTCCTCTAAATATTTTTTCATGCAAATGTCCCTATCATATAGTTTTTAGAAGTAATTTCCGGAGAGCAAAGGGTGGGCAGCAATATGCAAATAATTTATATTATGAATGTCATTCACTTAAAGAGATAATCCATTCTTTTTTCATTTTTAAAACTGCCCTCAGAAATGAATGAGGGAAATTTCATGAATTTTTCCTTTTTTTTTTTTCCAGGGCTTCCCATTTCTGAATCTAATTTTCTTGATTTTCCCAAACTCCAGAATCTTCCTTTTCCCCATTAAAATACCTGCGTGCTTTGTTCTTTTTCTTTTACTTTTTTAACTTTTTTTTTGCTTCTCATTGTGTCTTTTCCTTAGTCTCCTTATGATTTCTCTATCCCAGGTATAGCTGATAATGATACACATGCATAAGAAAATTGCTTAATAGTGTTCTAATTCTCTTGTTTCGATCAATGTTTTCCTTGCTGTCCATTCTGTGATTAGAACAATCTCATTCTCTCTTGCTAGGATGGTTTTCTCACATCTTTCTCACATGATTTCCTCTCAGAAGCTTAACAAACTATTTCACTGAAAACTTCTGGGTTTAAATAGAAAAATATAAAGAATTTTTACAACATTGATATTTACCTGGCCAAATGTTATTATGAACACCCAGAGCATTATATTCTGGTCTGGACACCACATCTTTAGATGGACAGTGACAATTAAAAGATGCCCGTTGGCAAGTGATCAGGAGTTTGAAAACCATGACATAGAAATGATTAAAGGATTTTGGAATGTTTT
>NW_024424453.1:32962563-32987675 GCF_017311325.1 Ursus maritimus
GGGGGGGGGGGTCTGGTTGGAGTGACTTCATGAGAGAAGAGGAGGAGAGAAACTGGAGAGGGTACAGTTGTGAATGGAGGAGAGTAGAACACATCAAATAATTTTTTCAGGGAATTCTGATAAAAAGAGGAGCAGAGGAGGGGGTGGTATGTGATGTTGTCATCATCACTATCAATTTGATATTTTTGCAAATACTGACCAACTTCTTTCATGAGCTCCAGAAAGTAAAGACTGAAAGAGAAAATAAGAGCCTGCAAGTGTTTCATTTGTAAGTCATCTCTACCACCCCAATTTAGCCGGGAAACTCCTGAAGGAATTCGAATGGCACCGATACCCTAAACTCTGACAGTATTACAACACTCTTTCCTTCTTCCTTCCCGCTTTCCTCTTCCCCTTCTTTCTTTCATCGTCTTTTTCACTTATTTACTCATTCTTTCCTTCATTCATTCCACAAACACATATAAGCCACCACACCTTTGAAACTTGGATGCACAAGAGAGATTAGTATGAATTAGCTAACATTAAAATTCTTTCCATTTCTTACTGAAATTTTTCATTTTATCTTCTCCAATACTTGACAATGAAAATATTCTTAAATTTCAAAACCAGTTGGTTTTATCTGCCAAAAACACACTCCCTGATTTAGCTGCAAACATTCCTCTAAATATTTTTTCATGCAAATGTCCCTATCATATAGTTTTTAGAAGTAATTTCCGGAGAGCAAAGGGTGGGCAGCAATATGCAAATAATTTATATTATGAATGTCATTCACTTAAAGAGATAATCCATTCTTTTTTCATTTTTAAAACTGCCCTCAGAAATGAATGAGGGAAATTTCATGAATTTTTCCTTTTTTTTTTTTCCAGGGCTTCCCATTTCTGAATCTAATTTTCTTGATTTTCCCAAACTCCAGAATCTTCCTTTTCCCCATTAAAATACCTGCGTGCTTTGTTCTTTTTCTTTTACTTTTTTAACTTTTTTTTTGCTTCTCATTGTGTCTTTTCCTTAGTCTCCTTATGATTTCTCTATCCCAGGTATAGCTGATAATGATACACATGCATAAGAAAATTGCTTAATAGTGTTCTAATTCTCTTGTTTCGATCAATGTTTTCCTTGCTGTCCATTCTGTGATTAGAACAATCTCATTCTCTCTTGCTAGGATGGTTTTCTCACATCTTTCTCACATGATTTCCTCTCAGAAGCTTAACAAACTATTTCACTGAAAACTTCTGGGTTTAAATAGAAAAATATAAAGAATTTTTACAACATTGATATTTACCTGGCCAAATGTTATTATGAACACCCAGAGCATTATATTCTGGTCTGGACACCACATCTTTAGATGGACAGTGACAATTAAAAGATGCCCGTTGGCAAGTGATCAGGAGTTTGAAAACCATGACATAGAAATGATTAAAGGATTTTGGAATGTTTTGTTGGGAAAAAAGAAGTCTTGGGTGGGAGTGAGGCATGGGGTAGTCAGAGATGACAGATTAAGAGAGAGTTTGATTGGGATGGTGACTGCCACTATGGGCCAAATTGCCTGGCTGTCCCACAGGATATTGGTACTTGGGATGATAGGAAAGGGCAATATTCTGAGAGACACCCCAGTGGAGAATTGGGTGTTTTTAAGCTTGGCCATCAGTAGAAAGATCACTCACCTGTGAGTTGTGTCTCACCCTTTCCCTCTACCTACCTGGCCATGGCTTTTCCTACATCTTCCAGTTAGACCTCAGAAGCAGAGATGCTTAATGGTCTCAAAGGACTGAAGATAAGTCCACAGCCAAAAATCATGGAACAATTTAAGAAAAATAAGTACTGTGAAAGAATAACCACAAAGAGAACAATGGTTCTCTATTGGTTCCCTATTGATAGGATATGAAAGTGAAGGAGACCTATTGATAGGATATGAAAGTGAATCTTAATCCTATTGATAGGATATGAAAGTGAAGGAGGAGACCTATTGCTAGGATATGAAAGTGAATCTTAATCCTAAGTAAAACATTGCAAATATGAAATAAGAATTGGTAGTTTTGAAGGAGAGTCCACTGAGGGTACTGGCTTTAAAAAAATGTAATTGCCAAAATAAAGAATTGGTTGAAGAGCTGAATGGATGGCAAATGGACAGAATCTAGAAACCAACCCATGGGTACATGGGAACTTGGTATATATAGCACTACCATAACCTGGTAGGAGGAAGATGGATTATTCCCCAATAGTCTCTAGAAAACTGGCCCACTGTATGGGGAAAACTGGTATTAGATCTCTACCTTGTTCTCCATACAAAAATGAATTTTATGTAGGTTAAAAGCCAAATGTGAAAGGCAAAGCTATACAACTATTAGAATATTTTTTGTGACATTGGAATGGAAAAGGACTTCTTAGGATGTCAAAAAAGGGAAACCATAAAGGAGATAACTGGTGAAATTAATGACACTAAAATTAAAGATTTCTGATACCATTAACAAAGTTAAGAGACAGGTGATAGACTGGAAATTACAAAATGGTAATAACTTACAAGGATGTGATATAAAAAATATCCAGAGAATTCCTGCAAATCAGATAAATAAGAGAAAAGTAAAGAAAAGAATAAAGGAAGGGTGCCTGGGTTGCTCAGTCGGTTAAGCATCTGCCTTCAGTTCAGGTTCTGATCCCGGGGTCCTGGGATCAAGCCCCGTGTCTGGCTGCTTGCTCAGAGGGGAGTCTGTGTCTCCCTCTGCCTGCCACTCCCCCTGCTTGTGCTCTCTCTCTCAAATAAATGGGTAAAATCTTAAAAGAAAAGAAAAGGATAAAGGATATTGTAGCAGACCCTGCTAACATCCTCCCCACATCCCTTGGCCTACCTGAGTTCACCTGCCAGCTGTGGTGGGCAGATGGTTCCCTGTATCAGACAGCTTCCCACCTCAGTGTGGAACTTCTCCCTCGGCCTGAAGGTTCCCTGAGGTACTGAGGGGCGCCGTCCATTTAGGTGCAGTGCAAACTGAAAGTACTGGTGGTTGAATCCCTCCAGGAACACCCCCAACCAGTGAGGACCAGGGGTGTGGTGTATAAATAGCTCAGCTTTCCCATTTCTTGGTGCAATAATTCTGAGGAATGTTCAGCACAGTTCCTCAGAGAGTCCCCGTCAAGACTGAGTCTGGTTGCCCACAGCAGTAACCTACTCATAAACTACTTTTTGTTTTGTTTTGGTTTGGTTTGGTTTTTCTCCCTTGTCTCATTGTTCTTACTCCTTCACTTGTGCTTCTGAATAAATGACCAGCACTCAAGTCCTTGTCTGAGAGTCTGCTTTCAGGAGAACCCAGATTAGGGCAGATATAAATAAGCATTTCACAGAAGGGGAAATAGGAAAGGCCAACAAGCATGGGAAGAGATGCTCAACTTCAATAACCAGAGAAATGAAAACTACATAGAGAACAACCACTTTTCTCCTAAAAGTTTGCAACAATTAAAAATCTGGATTTTATAAAGTGCTTATATGCCTATAGAGAACCAAAAACCCTATGCACCACTAATGCAGCCATTCTGGAGAACAGTTGGTGTTTGGTGGATTTGCGTGTGTGTACATGGTACAGTCTCACAGATCCTCTCCTGAGTACATGCCACACACAAACTCTCACACACCCATCCTACCAGTCTATGAATCAGGCCAGTGTCCAGTGCTCCTGGTTATCCTACCACATTCCGCAAGTCCATCTCTCTCCTGCTCAACTTCTCTAATACCTTCTCTTCCTTCCTCACATTCAGCTGGTGACCTCGCTTCTTACTGAATCGAGAGAGTGGAAGCAGTTTCCACATGCTCCCCTCACCAGATCTAGCAACCTGCCCTTAAGTGTGCCCATGTCCTCTGCCTGCTTCCCTTCCCAGCACTAACTGCTCCTGTGCCCTTACCTCCTCAGGACATTTGCTCCTGGATTATCCTCTCTGTCCTGCACCATCAGTTTTCTCTCCCTGTTGGATCAGTCACGTCAGCAGGCAGTTGTAGGCCTCATGTAGAAAGACGTGGAAGAGGAGGAGGAGGTGAAGGAGAAGGGGGAAGAGGAGAAAGGAGGAAAAAAGGAAAGAAAACTTCCCTCTGTTACACATTCGCCTCCATATTTTGCTCCATTTTTATGCTCCCCTCTACAGCAAGATTTCTCCAAAGAATTGTCTGTAATTCTCAGTCTTCTCCTGACTGGGTCCATCAGTCAACATTATTTGATACAATTGATGGTTTCCTCCTTCTTGAAACCTTTTCTTCAGTGGCCCAGGGATACTTCTGTCTTGCTTCATTCTTCTCTCACATGGCCTCTACTTCTCACTTTCGTTGCTGGTTCCCACAGCCTTTACAGACTCCATGTTGCCCTGCCCCTCGACCTGTTCTCTTCTTGATCTGCACTCACTCCCTCGGTGATCTCTGCTTTAAGGACCACATATGCCAGGATGACTTCCCAAGTTTATTTCCAGCACAGATCTTGATCCCAAAATGCAGAAGTCAACTACTTGACAGCTACCACATGGATATCCAAAGAAGACTTTCAGACTTAAAAGATTAAAATAAAACTGTTGATCTGTGCCTGAAACCTGACTCCCCAATCCTCTTTGTTTCAGGAAATGGCAACTCCATCCTTCCAGCTGCTTAGGTCACAACTCTTGGGGTCCCTCTTAATTCTTCTCTTCCTCTCACAGCCTACATCCAATCCACTTGCAAATCTTATTGGTTCTACCTTCAAAATATGCTTTGGTATTCTTACCCACTCTCCCCACCACCACCACTCTGTAAATATAATTTTTCAAGCAACTACTGCCTAGTCCAACTACCGTCATCTCTGCCTAGCACCACAGCAATGGCCTCCTAACTGGACTTCCCTCTCGCCCTTCCTCTGCTATAGTGTGCTCTCCACTCAGATGCAAGTGGTATCTTTTTAAAAAGTAAGCTGGATCCTGTCATTCTTTTCATCAAATCCTGCCCATTTCACCTAGAATGGAGGATAAAGTCCTTATCATGGCCCACAGAGTTCCATCGGATTCAGCTGTGGCCTAGCCCTGTGATCTCATCTCCCTGCACTCCCTCTACGTTAGCCCTACCCACTGCTCTTCCTGGAGTATGTCTTGGATAGTCCCACCTCAAGGCCTTTGTACTCCCTGGTCCCTCTGCCTGGAATGCTTTTTTTTACAGATACCAGCATGGCCTACTCTTGCTTTATTCAAGTCTCTATCAAAGGTCACTACATTCTCAGCCACTCTCTCTGAAATAGTGCCCTTCATTGCTCTCGGCGCTCTTATCCTGATTTATTTTCTTCTTTGCACTTACCATAACGTAGCATTATATATTTGTCTATTTATTATCTACTAAAATATCTATTTATTATCCTACTAAAATAAAGGGAGGGACTTTATCTATTTTTGTCCTTGCTGTATGCCTAGCTCTTAGCTATATGTAGCATTCAGTAGGCACCTGATTAATACTTGTTGAATAAAGGAACAAATGTGCATACAACTGAGAACTAAACAAAAATTTTCATCCCAGAATTTTTCATAACAAAAACTTTACATGGCTTCAATGCCCTTCAGTGAAAGAAGAAAAATAAAATGCAGTCTAAACAAAACAAACACACACAATTCAGTTGTTATAAGAGATAAAACTAGATTCATATATCCATATATTAACATGGAGAAATCTTAGAAACAAAAAGTTAAGGCAGGAAAGTAACAAGCAGGGTGAGGCATAGAGTATAATACTGGCTGAATACTGAGACTGGGAATGGAGGATAAAGAAAATGTTTTTAATAAAACAAATAATAAAATACAATTTAAAATAGGGGCAATTCCATGGACCAATGATGATAGTGTGTTATGAACTAAGGATTTTGTTCAGTTGTATGAGAACAAAATGAATTGTCCTGGGGAAGTATTTGCTCAACTGGGAAATATAGGACAGGAATCCTCAGAGGTGTAGGGGAGATCAATGGGGCCTGATCAGGTCAGGGAAGGCTTTGTGGAAGCAGTGTGACTTTTGTGCACCCTGAAGGATGGAAATGATACAAACAGAAAGAGAGCAGTAGGAGGACATTCAGTGTAATCAAAAGACATGAGCAAAGTCCCAGAGGTAGGAAAGCTGAAGATACAGGGGCAAGACCTACCAGCCTCAGCAGATGGTTCATGGGGTAAGGGATATGGTAGAACAGAAAAAGATAAAAATATGCACTAAGATCAAATGGCAGAATGCTTTGGGTACTGCTAAGGAATTTGGACTTGATTTAAACCCTAATAATTTCAATAATTCTGACATTTACTGAGTACTTTCTATAAAAAAAAAAAACACACAAGAGCCATCTATATGCTGTCTACAAGAGACTCACTTCAGACCTAAAGAGACATACAGACTGGAAGTGAAGAGACGGAAAAAAGTATTCCATGCAAACAGAAGCGAAAGAGTGGAAGAAAAAAAAGACCAGGGTAGCAATTCTTAGACAAAGTAGACTTTAAGACAAATAAAAAAAAGAATTTATAAGTATTTTATATGTCTTATTTCATTTAATTTTCACAGCAACTCTGAACCATAGGTTGTAACACCACTCTTATTCTACCAATGAGAGAAATAGGACCGAGGAAGGTTAAGTAACTTGCCCAATGTCACACAACTACTAACGTGGAAACCAGGATATGACTTCAGGCAGGGTGATTCCAGAACTCCCACTTTTAACCACTGCATTAAATATCCTTCAGTGAGCAATAAGGATCCATTAAAGGTTTCTGAGCAGAATCACAGTGTAATGGGCATGGGCTTTTAGCAAGGTGGGTTTACCAGAAGTTTGCAGAATGGCTTGCCAGTGACAGAGATTGGAAATAGGCAGACTTTGAGGGAGTGTAATAATGTCAGTGTGGGCTGACAGAACTGACCACCAGGCTGCCAGTAAGAAGGCACAGGAAGGGGACAATGAGGTAGCGAGTGGGGCAGGCTATGAGTTTGCATTGTAGCCCTACTGTATGCTAGGCATTGGGCTAAGCTCTGGGGCAATGTGGTGGAAGAGATGGACAGAGGTAATTTACTAATACTAAGTGTGCAAACTACTACCAAGTAAAAGGAATGTAGGGGCCCAACCTACAATAGAAGGGATGGGTGTTCTTTGTCTGTAATTACAGCTCTGCTTACTAAATTAAAACATGTTACACATGAAGTAGTCTTAATATACCATAACCCTGAGAAATAATTTAGAAAAAAAATTAGAGATCAGAAGGTCCTGTGATGCACAATTATATAGAAATAGAATTATATAAGGTCTGTGTTTGCGGATAATGAATGTGTTACCTTCAAGTAGGTTTTTTAAGTCAGAATGAATAGACATTTTAACTAGAAGATCAAAGGTGCAAATCAAGAAAATTCATCCCCATGTAGAGGTCATCCAAGGTGTAGCAGTTTTTATGAATATTTATATATTTACATGAAACGTACTTTATTTGCACCACTTAGTAGATTATTGGAATCCCTTAGACATCTTTTCATTCATAAAATGTCATTTCACTGCTATCAAAATAATGATAATATCTGGTACCTCTGCAGACATTTATTCCATTTTCAATGCAGAGATGCTTGTGAGATAGTAGATGTCTTCCTGGAGAGCTCTGCTTAAAGAACTTGTTAGTAGTGAGCATCAAAGAGTCTCAGCCACCATCTTCTCTCTCTGGGATACTGTACAGAATCTCTCCCTGGTTCTTCTAGTCCCTTCCCCTATCCCCTCCCCAGACATCCAGAATGAGCTTTCAAAAAGTAGATCTGATTATATCACCTACCCACCCAGCTTACTGTCTTTTACTGGCCTCTCATTGCTCCTAGACATTACCTGGGAGGCCCTTATGATCTAGGGGGAGCCTCCTACTACCTCTTTGCTGTGTACTACTTCCTTTCTCACTCTGTTCTCCAACCACAATGACCTCTTAATTCATCCATGCTGTCTTCTCCTCAGGGCCTTTGCACAGTGTTGCCTTCTTCCTGAAACAGCCCCACCCCCCGCCACCTCTCTCATCCTTCTTGCTCACCTTTTAGTTCTGAACTTCAAAGGTCACTTCATATATATGTCACCTCCTAAGTGCCAAGCAATCTTCTGGGTAAAGAGAAAAAGTCCCTTCTCTCGTAAGTGGATATTCTAGGCAAGGAGGCATAAAATAAATGTGAAAATATGCAATCTGTCAGGACGCTAGATGTGCTAAGAAGAAAAATAAAGCACAGTGAGAAGGAAGAAGCCAAAGTGGGGATTGGACTGTTAACTTTAGACAGGTAGACAGGGAAGATTTCTCTGCTAAGGGGATATTTGAGCAGAGACTGGAAGGATTGAGGGGGTGTACAGCAGGTGCAGAGGCCCTGCAAGTGGGAGTGTTCCTGACTTGTTCAACAAACAGCAAGGAGGCCAGTGTGGCTGCAGCAGGGTGAGCACCAAAGAGAAGAGTAAGGGAGATGAGGTCTTCAAGAGAATGGGGAAGGGGCCGCAGATCATGAGGGGCCTTTAGGCCATGGTAAGGACTCTGGATCCCTCTCCCCAAGCGATAAGGGGAACTACTGCAGACAAGTAATATGATTTTACTTTTGTCTTTGAAGACTCCCTCTGGCTTCTGTGCAGCAGAGACAAGAGTAGGATCTAGGAGCCTGCAGGATACATACAGGTGAGAGATGATGTGAGGTGGGACTGAGGTGGTAGACGGTGAGGAAAAGTGATCAAAATTTAGATATATTTCAAAGGTAGTATGAACAGTCTTCTCTGAACCCCTCATCAAAACCAGGTTAGATCCCCTTGTTATATTGTCTCACTGAATCATTGACTTGGCACTCATTCAGTTAGTAATTATATATTCTTTGTGTAATTAGGTGGTGGTATAACATTTGAAACTATTAATGGATACTTTTGTCTCAGGGAGAAAGTAGACCTCTCAGGAAAAGGAATCTTCTCTTGGATTTTGAGATTTAAAAATTCAGGCCCTGCCTAGAAGGACCTAGCAAAGACAATGGTCAGCAAGGCCTCCTATCTTCAGAACGAGCCAAGGATTGCCTCGGTTAGCAGCTGGTGAGTGAGGAGAGATATGGAGAAGGTAGGAAAAAGATGACTTCATTGGGTGCCTGAGAATGGGTTTGTGCCTGCTTCTCCTAAGCCAAGGCCTGGAGGAAGAGAGGGAGCAGACATACAGATACATCTATCTATTTACATATCTATATGCTACATTTAATTAATGTCTGTGTGCCCAACTGAATGGTGAACTCCGTCAGAGCAGGTGTATCAGTAAAGGAATGTTTCTGGCTACAAGTTAAAGGAATGTAGAGAATTTGATGTTTGTATTTTTCACGTACAGAAGTTTGGTACTGGGCAGTTGCTGATATTGTTTCACTATTCAGTGATATCAGGGATGGTATCTCTGTTATTTTCTTCTTGTCTCTCTGATTTTCCCTGATGGTTGCTGTTACTCCAGCCGTCATATCTGCAATCAATGCAGAAAGAAAGCGGACATATGGCTCAAGCTATGTCTGTCTCCCTTTATTAAGAAAGTCATGGCTTTCCAGAAGTCCTGCAGCATATTTAGTTTTATAGTTTTTTTAACTCATTGGCCAGAATGAAGTCATGCAACCTTACTGCAGAGAGAGGCTGGGAAATTGGGGGAAAAGAACTGCCATGATTAACAGAGACCAATACGGATTCATCAGCAGTGGCTGGGTACATTGCTGCTCTGAACAAAAACTGGGGTTCTGTCATCAGGGAAGGAGGGGCTGCCCAAGACTGTAAGTGAAGGCAGGGATAATGACTGGGTTTATATGTCCAGTACTCAGCACATGAACATCTTAAATGGAAATTCAGTTCTAAAGCCAGGATTTAAGGTGTAAATTGTATACAGTTAAAATTGCCCTTGACCATTTCCTTAGGATGTGGCTGTGTAGGAGGCCAACATGCCATCTCTTAAAAAGCCAACACTATCATTTTTACCCTAACACTGGAACAGATCACTATTTCTACAGGTGAACTAGCTAGCTTGTATTAGTGCTTCAACAGTAGGATCTTTAAATAACAAAATCATCCCCAGTGCAGCAAGATACTTTTACTCTGAGAGGCACAGGGAACCCCTCACCCCAAGCTCATTAAATAAACTGGTAGGTAGAAATGCACTCATTATTTAAATAGTCATCCGCATGCTAGGAAGCTTATGGCATAGAGGTGTGGTTAAGAGCCTGCCCAGTGGAGACAGACTGCCTGGGTTTGAAGACCAGTTCCATCACTGACTAGTTAGTGTCGTGACCTTAGGCAAATTATTTAACCTCTGTGTGGCTCAGTTTCGTATCTGTGAAATGGGGATAATAATGGGACCAACCTTGGGGAGGTGGTTGTGAGAATGAAATGAGTTAATACAGGTAAAGACTATGTCTGGCCCATTATAAATGGTACAGAAGGTTTAGCTATTATTACTGTGGTTATTCCATAGTTGTGTTCACTTCTGTTAAATGTGCATATGAAGCTACTCCGAAGTAGAAGGCATTCAATAAATATTTTGTAGTCAGAAAATCTTCAGGGTCACAGTCACACCAAGGAGACTTCCCTTAGGCAGAACTCCAAGTGTTAGAAGAAAAATCTTTGAATTACAGCTAAATTGGCTCTCTCATGAAAGATATTGCTTGCAATTTGCCTCAACTAAAGCCAGTTTGCACTCTGTTACCTCCCACTGCAGCGAGGTTTATGGGCTGTGAAACTATCTCTCATAATTCATGTAGGCACAGTCTGTTGGGCCTCCACTGAACCCAGTGGGAAAGTGGAGAAAGGCAGGAACAACTGGACTAGGGCTTCACTTGCAGGACTCACTCAGCTGTAGGATGAGACCAGCAGGAGGTGACCAAAACCTAAATCTGTGTCCATAAGATAAGAGCAGCTCAAATCTCACCCAGACAGACATTGCTCTAAGCAAGTACATCTGGGGGGACTACATGGTCCTAGATGTTTCTCAACCAAGGTAGGCAAATCTGTGCAAGCTGCCCTATATTGCCCACTCTGACGCGTGCAATTTCATGATGAGCTTGGGCATGGGCGCAGAGTTCCAAACACCTATCAGCAAGTGATGAGAGCACTCAACTGCCGTCCCAGGACTCGGCTTAACTATCCTCAGAGTGATGGGGTGGCAGCACTGTGATAGGCAACAAGTCTCAGTGATTTATTCAATCATCCTGATATTAAGAAGATAAAAATCTGTGCCTAGCACTGTAGTAGGTGCGGGGGACACAAGGCTGAACAAAATAGACATGGTCTCTACACATTAAGAAATAGCTAAATAATCATAAATAAACATGTAAAGACAAATTGTAGTGAATGCTGCTGAGGGTTTAGGAGGCTAGGAATTAAGACGCTGACCCCCTCACTCACACACACACACACATACCCCACCTTGGTTTAGAAACTAAGAGGCACAGAAGTAAAGGAGATGGAGATAAAAATATCATCATCCGAGAGACTATGGACTCTAAGAAACAAACTGAGGGCTTCAGAGGGGAGGGGGGTGGGAAATGGGATAGGCTGGTGATGGGTAGTAAGGAGGGTACGTATTGCATGGTGCACTGGGTGTTACACGCAACTAATGAATCATCGAACTTTACATCAAAAACCAGGGATGTACTGTATGGTGACTAACATAATATAATAAAAAATATTATTAAAAAATATATCATCTTCATTGCTGATCAAAAGAACATGGCTGAGGTAAGGCCAGTCAGGCTTGTTAATGTTTCCCTCCTGCATTGGACATATCGCCCCTCTCCCCCAAAACCTCAGGGCACAGGGCTGAGCCTATTCCTTAAAACCTACCTTGCAGGCATAGAGGAGTCCAGACAGCCTCGTCAGGTGTGAGGGATGGGGCCACGCACGCCCAGTTCCTTCTCTCAAAGCCACCAATCAGAGGAGTCGTTGCTCCTCCGCTAGGGGTGGGGCAAGGGTGAGGCGTGTTACTCTAGTAGAGAGAAGGAGTGCGCAGTAAGTGATGCGCATGAGTACGGTAGTAAAGGACACAATGAGAGGCCATAGGAGTTACTCAGGATCTGGATGTTGGGAAGGTTCCTTTGAGTGGATATTTAAAACAAGCCCCCAAGCAGTTTGGTTCCAGAACCTAAACTATTTATCTTCAGGAATGGATCCTGCAGGACTTACTGTCACGAATTTTTTTTTTTTCCTAAGAGTAATGACACACTTTTGAAGAGTTTAAGCATGGGAGTGACATGATTAGTTTGGGATTTTCAGAAGCTTACTCTGCTAACTGAGGACTGGAGGCAGACAAGAGGCAGGGGTGCGCGCATTAGCAAATAAAAATTCAGGATAACTAGTTAAATTTGAAATTCAAATTAACAACAGATAGGCATGTCCCAAATATTGTATGGGACGTGCTTATACTAAAGCGTTCATTGTTTATCTGAAATCATTGTTTATCAGTTGCCCAAGTTTACCTGGGTGCTCAATGTTATTTGGCAAGTCTAGCAAGGGGAAAGAAGCAGAGAAACCAGCGAGGATCCTATTGCAAGAATTGGTGGTGGTGGAGGTGGCAAGATGGAGTAGATCCCACTTCTGATTTGAAAGTAGACCCTTGGTAATGAATTGACGTAGTGGGTGAGAGCAAGAGTCTGGGGTCCAGAGGGTCTCAGACTCTGGGGGAGCCCTGGATGGACAGAGGTTCCAATGCAGCCCGTGTCACAGAATAAGAATAATTATTAGTTTTCCCATTTCAGTCTGCTACTGTCTTGTAAAGCTATGCACACTATGTAGCCACATTTATTATAGTACTTACCTGTTTATTAACTGACTTCAGTATAATCTGGTATTGAATCTGAGACAGAGGGAAAGAGCCTTGTGTACTGCAAATGAAAGTAGCATAAACACCATGCAGTCCTGCAATGACATTGCACGTAGCTGAGAAAGTTATCAGAAGCTTCTAGGCCAGAAGACAATGAAATTAGTCCTAGGTGAGGGGATCATTGTGTGACTCTGGGCAAGTCCGTTAAGGTGTCCTTGGATTATGTCATGTGATATAAATGTAGCCTCCCCTAATTACATGGCTGTTGTGAATGTCATGAATTAAAAATATTTTAAAAAATCTTTTAGTAGTATTCTGATACTGTTATGGACAGAGTGTTTGTGTTCCCTCCCAACCAAATTCATATGCGGAAGCCCTAACCAATGTGATGGTATTTAGAGATGGGGCCTTTGGAAGTAATTAGACTTAGATTAGATCATAAGGATGGGGTTTTCATGACGAAATTGGTGGCCTTCTTAGAGGAGGAAGAGATCCTCCACCCCATCCGTCTTCACACGCACACAGAAGAAAGGCCATGTGAGGACACAGTGAGAAAGTGGCTTGTTGCAGACTAGGAAGAGTCTTTACTAGAACCTGGCCAGGCTGGCCCCCTGACCTCAGTTTTCTCAGTCTATAGAGTAGAAACTGTGAGAAATAATTATCTGTTGCTTAAGACACCGAGTCCATGATATCTTGTTATGGCATCCTGAGCTGATTAAAATAGGTACTATTATTTTTTACAAAAGTAATCAGGTATAAGCAAACTAGAATTTTAACAGTAAAGCAAAATCTCTTGCTATTTTTAGTCTGCAAGTGAATGTTCTGAATCTATAAGCTAGGCCAGCCCTCACATACAGTCTCAGGTCCCAAGACCTGGAGTAGATAACGTTGTGTGTATTTCCGTGCCTTCTTTTCTGCCTCCCAAATGCACACATTAAAAGTAGCCATAGGGGCGCCGGGGTGGCTCAGTGGGTTAAGCGTCTGCCTTTGGCTCTGGTCATGATCCCAGGGTCCTGGGATCGAGCCCCACATCGGGCTCCCTGCTCAGTGGGGAGTCTGCTTCTCCCCTTTCCTCTGCCCTTCCCCACTTCTTGTGCTCTCTCCCTCTCTCAAGTGAATAGATAAAAAATCTTTAAAAAAATAAAATAAAAGTACCCTTAAAAGGAGATGTCACAAAAGGTGTTAAGTGTGTGAGGAAGCAGAAGGGGAACTCGGTTGCTAGGAAACCAGGGAACCCATCTAGCCAAACAGTTCTAGGTGCTGTGTGGATTGTGCTGACTACATACATATATGTGAGCACCGGGAGCATTTCTCTTTTAGCACCAACTAGAAAACTAGAGCATCCAGCCCTCCTGGCAGAAATCTGGCTCTGACATCAGACATAAAAAGATGCTGAATAACATACTAAACCAGTAAGGCTTTCCATTACTTGAAAGTAGATAATTTATTATATAACTGGGAAGTCTAGGGTGGATATTACTTCAGGCACAGCTGAATCCAGTAACTGGCATGATGTCATTAGCTTGTTCTCAATCTCTTTCTCTCCGTGCGGTGCAATTCTCACTTATTTTTCTGCCTCTAAGTAGGCTCCCTGCAGGGACTAGGGAAGAAGTAGTCTGGCTTTAGAGGGCTCCACGTTCCTGTGTCTCAGGGGACTACCCCCAGGCAAAGAAAGGTCCTCTCTTTTCCACCATCCAAGTGTAAAATACCATGGAAGGAATCTGATAGCTCTGCTTGGGTCAACAGGTCCTGTTGGACCAATTACAATGGCCCAAGTAACAGGGTACTCTGTAGCCCCACCAGAAAGTAGAGTTATATTTACTGACTTAAGAATGAGATTTTGGCATATGCTAAGAGGAAAAATTAAGTCACAAAATATAAATTTTACAGTATGTAACAGTGTAAAATATACAATTTTTATAAAAAATTAATATTTAGAGAAATAACCCTATGGGCATATGCCCCCTCTCCCCAATTACCTGTGGCTTCCTTGTGGGAACTTATTATTGGATTCTTTTTTTGTGTTATAAACTCTTGAACATATGATATTTTACATAAGCATATATTAGTTTTACAGATTAAAAAGATGAAAAAATCAGTATGGACATTTAAAAAGTAACAGATTTATTGAGATATAATCCAGGTATCATAAATGCATCCTTTTAAATATACAATTCAGTATTTTTTGTATATTCAGAGTTGGGCAAACATTACCACTATCTAATCTCAGCACATTTTCATCACCCTAAAAAGGAAGTCCAGAGCCATTAGCAATCACTAGCCAGTCTCCCCTCCCCCACAGCATCTGGAAAACAGTAATTTACTTTCTGTTTCTGTAGATTGCCCATTCTGGGTATTTCTTACAAATGGAATCATTACAATATGTGGTCTCTTGTGACTGGCTTCTTTCACTTAGGATAAAGTTTTCAAGATTCATTCATGTGATAGCATGTATCAGCACTTCACTGTTTTATTGCTAACAAATATTCAATTTTATGAATGTACGACATTTTTAAAACTCTGTTCATCAGTTGATGGACATTTGGATTTCATTTTATTTTTTACTATTATGAATAACACTGCTATGAACATTCATGTATATGTTTTCAGTTCTTCTGCATATCTACCTAGGAGTGGGATTCCTGCATCATGTGGTAATTCAATGTTTAACTTTTTGAGGAACTGCCGAAATGTCTTCCACAGTGGCTATACCATTTTACATTCCCATCAGCAACGTGTAAGGGGCACAGTTTCTCCACATCCTTCTCAACACATTTTATTGTCTGTGTTTTAATTTTAGCCATCCTAGTGAGATGTCTTCCTCCACATTTTACAGAAGAAGACATTCATATGTTTTCTTTGGAGAAATATCCACCCAAGTCCTTGCCCATTTTAATAATTGGGTTATTTTCTCTTTGTTGTTGCGTTGTAAGAGTTCTTTATGTATTCTGTATGCAGGTGCAATATTGTCTCCTAATGTGTGGGTTTCCTTTTCACTTTCTGGATCGTATACTTTATTTTTCCTTTTGTCAGTTGTACTTTTGGTGTCACATCTAAGAAACTACTGCTTAATGCAAGGTCATGAAATTTTACACCTATGTTTTATTATAAGAGTTTTAAGGAGATTAAGTGATATCTCATTATGATTTTGATATGCACTTCCTTAATGACTAATGCATTGAGCATCTTTTCATGTATTTCTTGGCAATTTGTTTATCTTCTTTAAAGAAATGTCTATTCAAGTCCTTTCCCCATTTTTAAATTGGTTTAGAGAACTTCTTTATATATCCTGAATATTAAATCCTTATTAGATATATAATTTGCAAATATTTTCTTCAGTTTTGTAGGATGCCTTTTCACTCACTTGATAGTGTCATTTGACACTAAATGAAAACAAAGAGTTTTCATTTTTATGAAGTCTAGTTAATTTATTTTTTTCTTTTGTTGCTTGTGCTTTTGGTGTCATATCTAAGAAAGCCTTGTCAAATCCAAGATCATGGAGATTTACACCTATGTTTTCTTCTAAGAGTTTTGTAGTTGTAATGCTTGTACTTAGCTCTTTTGTCCATTTTGAGTTAATTTTTGTATGTGGTGTGAGGTAAGGCTCCAACTTCATTCTTTTGCATGTGGAAATCTAGGTGTCCCCGCACCATTCGTTGAAGGATTTTAAGCACTTTTTTGAAAACATGGTTTTGGTGGCTGCTTACTATCCCATAGTATATTACTCCTTGATTACACATTCTTCCCTCACCTTGTGCTGTTTTAGATATGCATATCATTTACTTTTTGCTTGCATCTTTCTTTAAGGAACTTGCCCAGCTAACAGCTCCAAAAAAAGGAACACCTATAGATTTCATGATCATTGCCTTTGGACATTGCTGATTAGACCACAGGTAGATATTCAGCCAAAGCCGAGTCCATCAGATTTTTCCTTTGGGAATTTGACATTGGCTACTAAAACTGTATCTGTTATATTTATGGATATGGGTTTACAGGTAATATAAACTCTGGAGATTGAGGTTATTGCAATGAAGTCTGTATAGAGGGGACAGAGGAAGCTGGCTATAAAACAGAAAGAAATGCTGTAGACACATTTAAAATAGAGACCATGAGAAATGCAGAGGTTTGTGGCTTGGTAACTGTCCAGGTCTCATGATGCCCATAAGATCTTCCCCTTCCTTTGCTTCCTCTGTTTTTTGGATGGATGTCTGCTCCTTTGCAAATAAACTTTCCCTAAATCAGGCCTTGTATTGATTAGGAATCTTGGTTGCAAGAGACAGAAAACTCAATTTAACTGGGGTAAGCCAAAAAGAGACTCTCATTGGCACACGTGCCGAGAAAGTCCAAGGAGTAGCTTTCTTGACCTAGGAACTCAAAAATGTTGTCTAGAGCTGGTTCTTTCCATCCTTCAGCTCTACTGCCTGCAGTGTTCACTTAATTCCCAGTTTCTTAGGAACTCTTGTCTTCAATCATTCAGACTATCAACAGTCCAAAAGAAAGAAAGAACTCTTTCCTGTAGCTCCTATACAAATCTGAGATTCACTCTGATTGTGGCCATATTGTGTGAGTCATGGCCCATCCCTGAACCAATCCCAGGGGGTTCCAGGACTGGGTCTGAGTCATATGTCCGCTCCTGGTGCACAGGGAAACCTCATTGGAACCACATTGACTGAAAATGAAGAAGGAGGTTTTCATAAAAGAAACTCTGGATTCTGCTATGAAATAAAAGAAATGGAATGCTGAGTAGCCAAAGAAACAGCAGAAGTTCAACACAGACATTTAGATTAATTCTACTGTTTTGCTATTACTTATGTGAACAGACTTGTACATAAATATTTGTTGATATCTCTCATTTCTTTAGGATATTGTTTCAGCTCTGTTGCCGCATTACAGACCATCCCAAACTTAGCGGCTTAAAACAGCAACATGATTTCTCACTATTCCGTGGGTTGATTGGGCTCAGCTGGGAAATTCTGCTCCATGTGGTATAGCTGAAGTCACTCATGTGGCTGTACTCAGCTGATAGCTTGGCCTGGGCTGCATCATCAAAGACAGTCTCACCTCCTCCAGGGCTCTCCATGTGTTGGGTTTGTTTTGTTGTTTTTTTTTTAAATCATTTCATAGTGAAACCTGAGCTTCTCTGCAATATGGTGACTGGCTCCAGAGAGGGAGAAAGAGGAAACTACCAGATAAGACTTTTAAAAAAAGACTCAGGCTTAGATGTCCCAACGCATCACTTCTGCTTCATTCTGTTAGTCAAAGCAAGTCATAGGGCCTGCCAAGGATTCAGGGGGAGAGATATATAAATATGCTCCTAGAAATGGAAATACTAGGAGAAAGAGTATGCACATGTTAAGACTCGTGAAGCAAATTATCAAATTGTCCCCCAGAAAGGCTCCTGCAATGTATAACCACCACCCCCAAGCAGTGTATAAGCAATGTATAAGAGCATGTATTTCACCATGCAAATGCTAACCCTTAGCAGTTTCATAAAGACAACAATGTGATTGTATTTTATTAATGTTGAAGAGTTTCAACTTTTTCATATATTTATTGGCCATTAAAATATTTTAAATATATATTGTATTAAGAATTATGATACAGGGGTGCCTGGGTGGCACAGCGGTTAAGCGTCTGCCTTCGGCTCAGGGCGTGATCCCAGCGTTATGGGATCGAGCCCCACATCAGGCTCCTCCGCTATGAGCCTGCTTCTTCCTCTCCCACTCCCCCTGCTTGTGCTCCCTCTCTCTCTGGCTGTCTCTATCTCTGTCGAATAAATAAATAAAATCTTTAAAAAAAAAAGAATTATGATACCGCATATATACATGTACCACCATCTAGTTTAGTAAAAAGCATCTTACCATGAAAAGTTCTGTGGGTCCTTCCTTGTTTCCATTTCCTTCTCTCCCCTGCAAAGTTAACCATTATTCTGAATTTTGTGTTTATATTCTCTTGCCCTTATTTTTTTCAGCTCTATTGAAGTATAATTGAGAAATAAAATTATAAGATATTTAAAACGTACGTGATTTCACCTCGCATATTTACCTTTCTCTTAATAAGCCTTGCCCTTATTTTATATACCTTTTGTAACAGCATTTTTGAGGTATAATTCACATACCATGCAATGAACTCATTTAATATGTATAATTGGATGGTTTTTAGTACATTCAGAGTTGTGCAACCATCACTACAATAAATTTTAGAACATTTTTATCATCCCCCAAAGGAATCCTGTACCTTTTACCCTTACTTTTCCATTCCCCAACTTGCTCTATCCCCACCCTAGGCAACTATTAATCAGATTTGCTTATTTGGGGAATTTCATATAAATGGAGTCATACAATATGTGGCCTTTGTGACTAGCTTCTTTCACTTAGTGTAATATTTTTAAGGTTCATCCACATTGTAGTGTATATGAGTACTTCATTCCTTCTTAATTGCTAATAATATTATGTGGATAGACTACATTTTATTTATCCATTCATCTGTTGAAGGGCATTTAGGCTGTTTCCATTTTTTTTTTTTACTATTATGAATAATGCTGCTATGAACACTTGCATACGTATGTTTTGTGTGGACTTGTTTTTATTTCTCTTTAAAGAGTGTTTCAGCGCCTGGACGTGGAATTTCTGGGTTATATGGTAATGCCATATTTAACCTTGTGAAGAACTGCCAGGATGTTTTCCAATGTGAAGAACCATTTCACATTCTCTTCAGAAGTAGCTGTGAGGGTTTCAATTTCTCCACATCCTTACCAACATTTGGTATTATCTGTCTTTTTTATTATAGCCATCTTAGTGAATATGAAGTGGTATCTTGTGATTTTGATTTACATTTCTTTGATAGCTAATGACGTTGAACATATTTTCATGGTCCTATTTGTCCTTCTTTTGCAACAGTTTAAACATGTGTATACTTTTAAATAATATATTGATTAGTTTTACATATTTTGAAATTTATGTTGATGGACACTATATGCAAATTTGATTTATATATTTATTAAATTTGACACTTTTGAGGTTCATCCATGTTGATGGATGTTGCTGTAGCTTATTTTCACTTCTGTATAGAATTCCATTATGTGTATCTAGCGCACAAGAATTTATTCATTCTTCTATTGATGGACATTTGGATTATTTCCAATTTTTTTGCTACTATGTACAGGAAACTATCAATATTCTATACACACATGCAAAAAGTTCTCTAGGGCATAAATAGAAATGAAATTATTGGATCATAGTGTATACAAGACTTCAACACTACTAGATAATGTCAAAAGGTCTTTCAATACGGTGGTACCAATTCACCCTCTCCCAACAGTATGGGAGAATTTTTGTTGCTCTATAATCTCTCCAATGCTAGATATTATCAGATTTCTTAATTTTTGCTAGCTTGTAGGAGTGAAATTTTATTTTGGCGTGGTTTTAATTACATTCCCCTTGTTACTAATGAGTTTGAGGGTCTGTTCATGTGTTTATGGGCCATTCATATTTTGTCTTCTCTGGAATGCCTAAGTCTTTAGTCTGTTTTTCTGTTATGTGGTCTTTTTCTTATTGATTTGTGGAAGTTTTTATAGTGTACTTTGTTACTGATACTTTGTTAGTTGTATATGTCTCAAAGATTTCCAAATTTTGGCCTCTCTTTTTATTCTCTTTCAGTATCTTTTGATAAACAAAATTCTTGATTTTAATGTAACTAAGGCTATAATCATATGTTATAGGATTTTTGTGCCTTTTGGTATCTTATTGAAGAAATCCTTTCTTTACTTCAAGGTCATAAATCTATGCTCCTATATTGTCTTCTAAATGCTTGGTATATGTCTGTTTTTCATATTTAAATATTTGCTTGACCTAGGATTGATTTTAATGCATGGTATGAAGATGTGTGTATAGTGTAGAATAGATAACCAGAAGTCCCCAGCAAAATAGAAAAGCCCATCATTAACCCACTGGTCTATTTTGCCAATTCTGCCATATATGTAATTTCTATATATGTGTAGATCTATCTCTAAGTTCTCTATTCTGTTCCATTGGACTTTTTGTCTATTCTTGTGTCAATTACATAGTGTTTTAGCAACTCTATCTTTATAATATGTACTGATATATGGTCAGGAAAGCTCCCATCTTAGTCTCCTTTTAGGGAATATTTTGGCTATTCTTGACCCTTCGCTTTTCCATATACATGTTTGAATCTAGGTTGTTGAGTTAGAAATAAAGACTTGTTGCAATTTCTGTTAAAACAACATTGATTCTGTAGATTAACTGGGGGAGAATTGATATCTTTATTACATCAAATTTTCCAATATATTCGCCTAGTGTAATTCCTCTCTTATTTTTGCCTTTTTAAATACAGTTCATAGAAGTTGTACCATTTTCTCTGTTAGGCCTTGCATATCTCTAGTACAATTATTTCTAGGTACTTAATGTTTTTTTAATGCTATGTTAACTGGTGTCCCTTCAAAATTATTCTAAGTATTGATTATATGTAGAAATGCACCAGACTTTTATATATGGATTTTTGCATCCGGTGAACTTGCTCACATCTTTAATGAAGTGTAATATTGGTGTGTAAGTTCTCTGGGATTCATGTGTGGCTATATCAATTATGGATAATGGCTGTTTCATTGTGAATCACATCTTGCCTTTATTCTTTAATTTTCTTTTTCTTTTTCTTTTTTGTGTTGGCTAGGACCTTCAGTACAAGGTTGAATATAAGAGATGATGGCAGGTGCTCTGTTGGGTTTTTTTCCCCTCCTGAACTTAAAAAAATGCACAATATTGCACAATTAAGTATAATGTTTACCGTAGGATTTTGGTAGATACCGTTTTTTGGTTAAGAAAGTTTCTTTGTATTACTAGTTTGTTAAGAATGTTTATCAGAAATGTATGTTGAATTCTAGGAAATATTTTTACTGTGTCTATTAAGGTAATGTATAATACTTCTCCTTTAGACTAAGATTATAGGTAATTATATTAATTGATTTTCTAATGTAAAACTAACCTCTCATTCCTGTGATAAACCTACTTTACTGTGTTCATGACTTGAAATTGACTTTCAATTTTTTTTTCTCACATTATCTTTGTCAGGTTTTAATATGAAGATTATGCTAGCCTCATCAGATTAGTTGAGGAGTGTTCCCTCTTTCTTTGTACTCTGTAATATTTTTCACAGGATTAAAATTTTTGTTACTGCATAGGTCTGGTTGGTTTTGTGTGATTTTAAACTTTTGGTTTGGTTTATTTCATAATCTTAGAATTATTCAAGTTCTTTCTTCTTGAGTCAATTTTGCTGATTTCTATTTTTCTAGAAATTTATACATTTCATCTAAATTTTCAAACGTATTGGCACTCTTTTTTTCATAATATACTTTTATTTTAATATCAGAAGTATTTCTTTTTTTCCTTATATAAATCCTATTTTATTTTTTTATTTTATAATAATTTTTTAAATTATATTATGTTATTCACCATACAGTACATCCCTGGTTTTTGATGTAAAGTTTGATGATTCATTAGTTGCATATAACACCCAGTGCACCATGCAATACATGCCCTCCTTACTACCCATCACCAGCTTATCCCATTCCCCCACCCCCTTCTCCTCTGAAGCCCTCAGTTTGTTTCTCAGAATCCATAGTCTCTCATGCTTCATTCCCCCTCTGATTACCCCCCCTTTCTTTATCCCTTTCTTTTCCTACCGATCTTCCTAGTTCTTATGTTCCATAAATGAGAGAAACCATATGATAATTGTCTTTCTCTGCTTGACTTATTTCACTTAGCATTATCTCCTCCAGTACCATCCATGTTGCAGCAAATGTTGAGAACTCGTTCTTTTTGATAGCTGAGTAATATTCCATTGTATATATGGACCACATCTTAATCCAGTCATCTGTTGAAGGGCATCTTGGCTCCTTCCACGATTTAGCTATTGTGGACAATGGTGCTATGAACATTGGGGTGCATATGGCCCTTCTCTTCACTACGTCTGTATCTTTGGGGTAGATACCCAGTAGTACAATGGCTGGATCATAGGGTAGCTCAATTTTTAACTTTTTAAGGGACCTCCACACTGTTTTCCAGAGTGGCTGTACCAACTTGCATTCCCACCAACAATGTCGAAAGGATCCCCCTTTCTCCACATCCTCTCCAACAATTGTTGTTTCAATTCCCTCTGTCAATTTTTGCCATTCTAACTGGCATAAGGTGAGTATCTTAGTATGGTTTTGATTTGAATTTTCCTGATGCCTAATGATTTTGAACATTTTTCATGTGTCTGTTAGCCATTTGTATTGTCTTCATTGGAAAAGTGTCTGTTCATATCTTCTGCCCATTTATGATTTGTTTGTTTCTTGTGTTAGTTGGTTTGAAGTTCTTTGTAGATCTTGGATACCAGTCTTTTTATCTGTAGTGTCATTGCAAATATCTCTCTCCGATTCATTGCCTGCCTCTTAGTGTTTTGACCGTTTCCTTGGCTGTGCAGAAGCTTTTATCTTGTTGAAGTCCCACAAGTTCATTTATCTTTTGTTTCTCTTGCCTTTGGAGATGTGTCCATGAAAAAAGGTTGCTGTGGCCAATGTCAAAGGGTTTGCTGCTATGCTCTCCTCGAGGGTTTTGATGGATTCCTTCTCACATAGTGCTTTCATCAGTACTCAGAATTTCTTTTGTGTATGGTGAGAGAGTGGTCAAGTTTCATTCTTTTTGCATGTAGCTGTCAATTTTTCCAGCACCATTTATTGAAGAAGAGACTGTCTTTTTTTCCACTGGATGTTTTTCCTGCTTTATCAAAGATTAGTTGCCCAAAGAGCTGAGGGGTCCATTTCGGGTTCTCTGTTCTGTTCCATTAGTCTATGTGTCTGTTTTTGGCCAGTACCATGCTGCTTTGTGATACAGCTTTGCTAGTACAGCTCGAAAATCTGGCATTGTGATACCCCCAGCTTTGTTTTTCCTTCAACAACTTCCTTGGTGATTCCAGGGCCTTTTCTGGTTCCACACAGAATTTAAGGGCTGTTTTGTTCCAGTTCTTTGAAAAAATGTCATCGGTATTTTGATCGGGATAGCATTGAAAGTGTAGATTGCTCTAGGTAGCATGGACATTTTAACTATGTTAATTCTTCCGATCCATGAGCATGGAATATATTTTTCCATCTTTTTGTGTCTTCTTCAATGTCTTTTCAAAGTGATTTGTAGTTTCTGAAGAATATAGATCCTTTACATCTCTGGTTAAAGTTAATTCCATAATACGTATGATTTTGGTGCTATTGTAAATGGAATCAATTCCCTAATTTCTCTTTCTTCAGTCTCATTGTTCATGTATAGAAAATGCACCTTTGATTTCTGAGACATTGATTTTATATCCCCACTTACTGAATTGCTCTATAACTGCTGTAGTTTGGGGTGGATTCTTTGGGTTTTCCATATAGAGTATCATGTCATCTGCGAAGAGAGACAGTTTGACTTCTTTGCCGATTTGGATACTTCTTATCCCTTTTTGTTGTCTGATTGCTGTTGCCAGGACTTTTAGTACTATGTTGAATAATAATGGCGAGAGTGGGCATCCTTGTCGTGTTCCTGATCTTAAGGGAAAGGCTTCTAGCTTTTCCCCATTGAGAATGATATTTGCTGTAGGCTTTTCATAGATGGTTTTTATGAGATTGAGGAATGTACCCTCTATCCCTACACTCTGAAGGGTTTTAATCAGGAAAGGATGCTGTATTTGTCAAATGCTTTTTCTGCATCTATTGAAAGGATCATATGATTTTTGGCTTTTTTCTAGTTGATATAATATATCACACTGATAGATTTGCGAATGTTGAACCACCCTTACATCCCAGGGATGAATCCCACTTGGTCATGATGGATAATCCTTTTAATGTACTGTTGGATCCTAGTAGCAAGGATTTTGATGAGAATTTTGGCGTCCATATTCATCAGGGAAATCAGTCTGTAATTCTCCTTTTTGATGGGGTCTTTGCCTGGTTTGGGGATCAAGGTAATATTGGCCTCATAGAATGAGTTTGGAAGCTTTCCTTGTGTTTCTATTTTTTGAAATAGCTTTAGGAGAATAGGTATTATTTCTTCTTTGAATATTTGGTAGAATTCCCCCAGGGAATCCATCAGGCCCTGGACTCTTGTTTTTGGGGAGGTTTTTGATCACTGCTTCAATTTCTTCATAATTAATCGGTCTGTTTAATCAATTTCTTCCTGTTTCAGTCTTGGTAGTTTATAGGTTTCCAGGAGGCCTCCATCTCTTCCACGTTGCTTAATTTATTGGCATAAAGCTGTTGATAAAAGTTTCTAATAATCCTTCCTATTTCATTGGTGTTGGTTGTGACC